>NC_133769.1:218521817-218579503 GCF_003597395.2 Chelonoidis abingdonii | reverse complement strand
TGAGTCATTTCTGTCACAAAGCAGTCCCACAGCTCGGCAGTCTGGGATGGGGTAGGCGTGCCTATGCAAATATTTGAGATTTCGCATTCCAGACATTCTTTCCACACTTCCCATACTTCACCACCAGATGTCAGGGTACAGCTCATCCTGACTCTGCTTACAGGACTAATTAACAAACAGTCATTTATTTAAGCAAAGTCTGTGATGTTTATTGATTCCCTCCTCTCTTTCTCGGCACACTGCAACCTGCTCCCATGACCTCACCCTTTGGAATACAAATTAGAAATACATCAAAATTTGATAGCCCCTGAAATGAGCATGCAGATTTACTGAAACATGAAATGCATGAGAGATTAGTTAACATAAAAATGACTGCATCAAAAGAAAGTTTATTCAGAGAGATACTCTAGCGGCAGTTGAGAGGCAGACTTATGACCAACACTGACTGGGAAGTTCAGTCACTGTATAAGATCTATATAGAGCTCCTACAAAACATCTTCCAAAGGTTGGTATTTGGGAGGAGACACTTAATTTATTAAAGGGAATAAATGGGAGTATTTAGTACTATACTATGGCATTTCAGTGTATATTATCAGACTGTTTCTGGCTGTACTGACTACAAGGATTTTTTAAAGTAGTGGTAAAGGAAATGTTGAACAGAGACAAACATAAATCCATTCATTTTCCTTAATATGCACACAGGACCAGATGTTGAATTACTGACTGACTTCTTACTCAGGCAAAAAACTTTCATTGATTTCAATGGAAGTTTGCCAGAGTAAAGATCTGGGATGGGCAGATTGTGCCTTGTAAATTCTTATACAGCAAAGAAGAATGAGTTGGGTTTTTTTAAATGGATGCTCTCCACCTATTTGCACAACATATACAAAAGCTAAAATGAAGAACTATAAATTATAACTAAGATTTTCAAAAGTGACTAGAGATATTGGATACTTACATTTGCATATGCCCAATTTAATTCACTTTTAAGGGGCCTAATTTCCCAGGGTTAGGAGCGCAGCAGCTTCTGAAAATGTTGTCTGAAATTAGGACCTCCAAAACTGAGGCAACCAACATCGCTAGTCACTTTTGAAAATTTTGAGTCACGCATTCCTAAAGGCATTTCCAAATTCGTTGTTACACACATTTTTTTACTTAATACTGATTAAAAAAATACTAAATCACTACAGCAATGCAGCTACATGAGATGAATGCTTCCTATGAGACACTGACCACCTTATTATATAAAGACCTAAATAACTATAAGTCAAAATTCATGTTAGAAATACAGATTTAAATTATTGTAACACATGTAACTTTGTAATATGCACAGTACAAACAGATCAGAATTGAAATGGATATACTTTTTACAAATTAAGAGTTTTATTTTATGCAAAAACAAACTCTATAATATGGATTTTTGGAGAGTACATTTCATATTTCAGAAAAACAGTTGATATTTGGGGGAGGGGGAGTCTAAATAGTGCATTACTATTAGCTGGGTAAAATTTTTCTAATTTTGACCAAAAAAAAAAAAGAGTTTTTATTAAAAGTGCCCTTTAGCTACCAGATCTGTTTATCTATTTTAGATCATACGTTTATATTGATCCTTACTCCTACTCATTTTTGTATCAGAAAATCAGTATAGCTTATTGTCTTAAAATTTATATCCATAACCTAACATCCATACAAGGCCCAGTGTGCCATTTAAGTCTTATGAGGGGATGAACTGGTTCAGAAAATTTCTTTGAAGGCTTCTTGTAGTGGCATGAATTTCACCCTTTATGAGTGTAATGTGGTTTAGAAAAGCTGCCATGTTTTTTTGCCATTAGAATCATTTCAAGTGCTGACATTATTGTACACTATATTTTACATTTTAATGGGTATTTCTATATTTCTTTTAAATGAACTTTTAAAATTTAAGTTTAAAGAGTAGAATCCACTCACCTATGCTTCTCAAAAAAGTGACTGAGCCACTGAAAACAGATTTTACCCCAAGAGTCTTGCCTGTCCTTTCAAATTACATTTAAAGACTTTTTATAACTCTTACCTAACAGAGATACAGCAGTAGCAAAGCTATAATCCTGCTGCAAACATAACCATGACACCAGAAGGCAAACTGATTATATCTTATGAGATCCACACTCCCATCTAAATATATTCCAACAGCACAGCTCAGTTAGACAAGTCCTGAGCCTGTTTTCCCTGTAATTTCTCAGCAGGAATCAACCTAAGCAATACTCTGATGATCATATTTCTGCCGGATTACCTGCTATAGACAGCGCCTCTCTTTGCTTCCAGACAAAACAAAATAAATTATCACATTCTCAGAAAAGCAAAGGGCTGAAATATGAACTGTATCGTTGTGGGAACGTGTGTGTTCCTAACCTTTTCATACATATAAATCAAGTTGTGTTATGTGTGGTGTTTTGTTTTGTTTTGTTTTTTAACTATACAAACAAAAGGATAACAAGCTTCCAGGTATTTTAGCAACATTTCTATTTTGCTTTCCTTTATCCATACATTCTTCCTCCATTAGCATCCTCTATCCCCAACCTCTGTTGTTTATTTTCCAGAAATAACTTAAAGCCCACACTGAGAGGATGCCTTGTTTAGTGGATTAAGTATGGGGTTTTGAACTAAGGAACTCCCAAATTCTAACCTCAATTCCAGCAAGAAACTGTTGTGCAGCCTTGAGCAAGTCACTCATGGGGAGATTTTAAAGGTATTTAGGCATTACTCCACTCATTGTTGCAATGCCTAACTGATTTAGGAGTCAAAGTTTCAGCTTCAAAAATGATTTAAATTCCTAAGAACCTAAATCAGTTTGAAAATGGAAGTTGGTGCTTACGTGATTCCTTGCAGCTCCTATTGACTGATTGCACAGGCAATTGCAACTGCTCCACACATGCACAATTAGGACCTCAACCTTTCTGTCTCTCTATTTTCCTAATCGATAAAATGGGCATAATTAAATAGGATTAGGATAATAATTTGAGATGAGGTACTTCAAGGTGGTTCTGCAACCCCCAAAACAGATTGAGCCTGAACTCCATCAAGTTAGTTTATACATAATAATACTTTTTACATACTCATCCTAAAACTGTTGTAATCATTCAAGTTTGCACAATGCGAAAATGTAAAATATAATGAGTCAGATTGTGCCTAGCTGTTACACAGGTGAATGTGACTGACCTCTTCCCACGAGTCACCGTAACTGTGCACAAGATACTCCTGCAGCACACAGAAAGGGATAGGGAAGTGCCAAACTTTACAAATGACCGGTCACTCATGAAGAGGGTAAGAGCAGGAGCTCAATACACCGTCAGCACAGGAAGACATGACTTTGAGAAAGCATGACTTCCAAGGCTTCCCTGGAGTAAAACAGTTCTGCTCTATATTTTCCTCCCCTTCCCCTCCCGCCACCAACCCTGTAGAGAATTATGTCTTGGAGAGAGATAATTAAACCCTAGATAAATGCTTATTATTGTATTTTATTGGCTATTTTGCAGCAGTGTTCTGTTTAGACATAGTTATCAAGAGAGAGAAACTGAGACTTTTAAAACCCTCATCTAGAAAAAAAATCTTGGCAAAAACATAAAATGAATATTCCAGACAACTCATCTTAACATAACAACTATAAATCTATGTTATAACAATTTAGGCCATATGTTTCTTTGGTCTGGGCACTGCAAAGTGAGGAAAAGTGTAGCAGTTTGATACAAATCAAGTCTTAAGAGCTTGAAGCCTAGCCAAAACCTCCTACTTGGTACGATCTCATTCCAGACTGCAACTGAAAAATGATGTCATGTAGATGATCTGCACAAATGAGGCTGGAATTGCAGGAGAAGTTAAGGAAAATGCTTGTTACATATGGATATGAGACCTTGGAAAGGATGTCTAAATTGCTACTAGAAATACATTACAGATTACTTATTCCCTAAAGCCATATGCTACAACTTGCATTTGTATACAAAAGGCAAAAAAGTGTACTGCCAAAGTGTGCAGAACAAGTTGACATAGCATTCCATAAGGATACTCAAAAAAGTCTTAGTAGTAACTTAGAGCCTATATGCAATATACAGAGAAAATGGCACATGAAAATGAATAATGAAATTACAAGCTATGAAAACCAACACAGCAGCCTCTTCAGAGCTTCTTCATGGTCACTGAAACAATGGGTTGAACATCAGAAAAGGATATACATTACATGATAAATGTTATTTTTGATAAATAATTAAATTGAAAAAAAAGCGATAGCTAAAATTACTGCTGGTCCCACAGTCCAAAACATTATTAACTGATTTAACTATTTGATGCACACAGCAAAGATCGATCCCTTTCCCCTACCCTACGTCAATTTTGTCTATTGCACTTTGGGGCACAGACTACCTGTGACTACCTAGCACAATGGAGCCCCATTCTCGGTTTGTCGTTAGCCACTACTATCAAAAAACATGATCAGTAATACTAATAATCCAACTTATAAACTTAGATTTGAACACTTTTGTCAAACTTAAACCTGGACATGAATTTTGCTCCTGAAGTCATCTCTACTGAATACAATAAAAAAAGAACAACTATGGTATAGGAAAGGTGTCTGCACAATTCCAAATTCTTTATGAAGGAACCACAGATACTGTTGTTCCACTTACAAGGGTACCATCAGGGCCGGCGCTTCCATTTAGGCGACCTAGGTGGTTGCCTAGGGCACCAGGATTTGTAGGGGCGGCATTTTGCGGCTCTCGGCAGCAATTCTGCGGTGGGGGGGTCCTTCCGCAATCCGGGTCTTCGGCGGCAATTCTGCAGCGGGTCCTTCACTCGCTCCGGGACCTGCCGCTGAAGTGCCCCGAAGACTGGGAGCGCGGAAGGACCCCCCCACCACAGAATTGCCGCCACCAACCGGGAGCGCAGAAGGACCCCTGCCTAGGGCGCCAAAAACCCTGACACCGCTCCTGGGTACCATGCAATGATACTCCAAACTCTATAGAGAAAAAGCGTTTTTTCTCTCACATTGGCTTATGACTTTGAAAAGCTCAGGGGTTTCGTCTGTCAAAGAAACATTTTTTTTAAATATACAAATTAAAATCCAAAGGTGTCACTAGAAGCTATTTTAAAACAAGAAAATTGAAGAAATCAAAGGAAGCATCAGCTATTGTAGAATGTCCTTATTTTGAGAAATTTCAGCTAACTCAGTTTTAATGCAGTTTACAGAAATTAAAATATACTTAGTTTCTTTAATGTCACTGTGCTGATCTAGAACACTTGTTTTCTTGTTGTTTTTGTTCCTTCCTTGCTCTGATCTCAGTATGAATGCTTTATTTTTTCTATTTCAAAGCATTATTTTTCTTTTTATCCTACCTCTTTCAGATAAAAATAAATCCCCAAATATATAAGCAACCTTCTTTCAAAGGTGGGTGTTTTTTTCTATATTTTTTTTCAGTCATCTGGGTACATTACAAGTGTTCAAATATATAGCTACCTGTCTCTTAAGGAAATTGTAGTAATAAAAATTATAGACAGAATTGTTTTGAGCCAGTTAATTGGATGCCAAGGCAGTATAGTGGCTGAGATGGACTTGAGCCTCAGTACACTCAAGCTCAAGTCCATTCTACTTCGCAGCAACTAATATTTTTGAAAGCACTAGTAAGGTTTTACAGTCCATAGATATTAAAGAATTTGAAGTGAAGATTATGGAAACATAATGGTTTCCAGAGTAAGAGGATATGGGCAAGGGAAGAGAAGTGAGGACTAGAGATGGGCATGAAAATTTAGTTCAGATGTTTATCTGATCATAAGCAGGCCTTTCCTTTTGTGAACCTTCTACTTCTTCTGCTAATTCTTCCAGCTAATAGTTCTTTTTTGGTCCATTAGTAAATTTTTATTTCCAGTTAAACCCAATGAATTGTAACTCATCATAAAATCTGAAGAATGAAATCTTAACAGTTAACTGGAAAAAAGCTTCTGCTTGTGAGAGGCACTGAAGTCCAGTGGACAGGGCACTGAATGAGCACTTGGGTTCAGTTCTTGGCTGTGTGGATAACCTGCTGGGTGACCTTGGGCAAACCAGGTAACCTCTCTGTAGGTCTGTTTCCCCTCCCATTTGTTGTCTGTTTGGACTGTCAACTGTTTGTAGCACAGACTGTTTTACTATGAACTCAGTAAACAGCATACATTTTAACAGCACCTAGCATAATTGGTCCCTAATCTCTGCTGGGCCCTTTGATGCTCCTGTAATAACAATGTCAGTCCTTCTTTTACGTGAACAAGCTGTTCTTTTCTTAATTCTCATCTTGAATTCCTTAGATTGTGTGGTGCCTGTGTGGTTGTCAGCTCTTCAGCTCTTCACTTGTTACAGACAGAAGGAAATGGAGAAGAGCACTGATCATTGATGGTGGAGTACAACCAATAGTGCAGGAGAAGCATGGCAACATACCCAAACTCTAGAAATAGGAAAACAAGAGGGACAGAGGAATGGGAAAATACAAGGGTATAAAAAGAATGGAAATGTAGAGGTGGGGGAAAAGGGAGCAAGGAAAAGATCAACAGGAGAAAGACATACATGCTTTCAATGTGTACAAGGTGGTAATTAATATGACATATGAACCTATAAAACAGCTACTGAGGCCAACATTTTGTAATTTTTGTTGCCCAAATTCAGAATATCAAAGTAGCCTAATTTTTGGAGGGCAGATGATTAGCTTTTTCTAGAAATGAAACGCTATTAGAGGCATTTTGTATGGAACAGCTCAAAACTGAGGTACTCAAAAACCACTCAATAGTCACTTTCAAAAACCTTGACCTCAGTGCTCAGCACTATATAAAACAGAGGAAGACTATGTTTGCTCCAAATAATTAGAAATAGATTTGTCAATTTTCCAACAAGAACAAATCTTACCTTTCAACACTGAAAGACAACATTGTAGACAATACAGTGAAGTTACAAAATGAACCAGAAAAAGGCTTAGTGTCAAAGATGTGCCAGAATATTTATTAATTATATATTATATTATATTATATTATATTATATTATATTATATTATATTATATTATATTATATTATAAACAATACTATGGAAAGTGATGGTTTAACACTACAGAGCTTCACTACGTTTCAACATAATTCCGCGGTTATTCAATTTGTATTGGTTTGCAATTGACAAGTGAAAGCTCTGCAAGTTATTTCACAAATACATGGATACTCTTTGTCCAACTAACTGCTCTCTCTCAAATCATAACAGAACAAAAGGCATGGAAAAACCTCTGTGCAATTAAAAACCTGTAGAAAAAAATGGATTTCTACCTTTACGTGTATATTGCACCTAAAACAATGGGACTTCAGTCCTGATCTGGGCACCTCTGGATACTATCATGATCTACATATTAGATAATTTAGGTGCTTATCAATTCATTTAGATGTTGAAAGATATGGATGAGAAAATAATTGATATCAGAGAAGGATTAAGAGTGTATACATTAAAAATAATAGTTTTCATTGGAAGCCACTACATTAATCTATTTAATGACTCAAGGGTTAAGAGTTAGCCTCTTAATCCAAGGGCTTTAATATAAATTGATATTCTGCTGAGTAAAAGGCATTGGAAAAAAACCCAAAAATCTGAAAAGGAAGAGGAGCAGAAAACTGAAGGGTTTTGGAAAGAACTAAGTGTAAAACGTTAGGGGAAATCTAAGTTCAGACAAATCAGATGCTTAAATGAACATTGTATCTGATCCAAAACCCAGTCAATGGTAGTCATTAACTTCAATGATTTTTGGATTAAGCCCACTGTGAGTTTGTTCTGAGGAAGGAAAAAAACAGGTTGCTCCACCTTGTACATTTTATTCTCTGGGACAAGCATTTTGCATTTCATTTTGACTTTTGCATTGTGGCATTATGATGCACCACCATATCATGCTATACTGTGTTACGTCCACTCAAGAAAAATCCAGCTCTCTATACCTCCATAAGCCTGATTCACCACTGAATTACTCCTGTAGACCTCTATCTGTGATTAAAGTGGAACCACAGTGGCAAAAAAACCTGGAATAAAGCAATTGTGAATCAAATCACGGCCCACGTATCCAGTGCAAGGAAGAGGAAGAAGTTGTCTGCTTCCTCAGGGACAGTCTGAAAGAACATTACCCATCTCATCTGGGAGCTTATTTACAGTGTTTTTCAAGGAAGGAAGAAGAAAATGAGCTGAGTTCAAGTTATGAAAGTTTGCTACACTTGTCAACCTCTAAACCCAAATTCCTTAGAGTTCACCTAACCCTAAAGTACATAGAATCATGGAATACTGGTTGGAAGGGACCTTAGGAGATCATCTAGTCCAACCCCCTGCTCAAAGCAGGACCAATCCCCAGACAGATTTTTGTCCCAGATCCCTAAATGGCCCCCTCAAGCATTGAACTCATAACCCTGGGTTTAGCAGGCCAAGGCTCAAACCACTGAGCTATCCCTCCCCCAAAAATCTGTACACATGGAGATATACCTATATCTCATAGAATTGGAAGGGACCCTAAAGGGTCATTGAATCCAGCCCCTTGCTTCCACTAGCAGGACCAAGTACTGACTTTTGCCCCAGATCCCTAAGTGGCCCCCTCAAGGATTAAACTCACAACTCTGGGTTTAGCAGACCAATGCTCAAACCACTGAGCTATCCTCTGACAAACTTGTTTCTAACAAGAACAAATCTTAGCTTTCAACACTGAAAAAAATCACATTCCTTTTCAATTCAAAAATAAAACATGCTTTCAACCTTTCCAGTCCTTTAACTTCATGTAATTCATCACCTCATTACAAACAGGTTTGTGACTTTGGCTGTAAAAAGCAGATCAGGTTACAGGAAAATAGATTTGAACATAGGAATAATAAGGAATATAACAACAGGGCAGATAGCTCTGCACAGCATTAGTTACAGTCAAACATGAGCTTTTCGTCGGGAGTCTGCACTTCACCCCATTTGTTGGGGAACACAGGTATTCATTGTGAATGAACTGTTTGCAAGCTACTCGGATAGGAGAAATATTCATAAAGAAATTCTCATATAATTAACACTCTAAGAAATTTTATAATTATACATAATAGTTTTTAGCCCATGAGATGTAGTGCATAATGATCCATTTTTAATGAAAATGCATGAGGGTTCACTCCTGGCCCCATCCTCTCCTCCTGCCTGTTGTATGTCACTGAAGTAGTAAAATGCAGGCAGAAACCCAGCTTAATAGGCCAGAAGAACCACATTTCTCTAAAGTAGGGGAATACCTAAAGTGCATACTATTGGTTATCTATATTCTTCTATGACACCATCATTGCTGTATCTACGTTCCTAACAATTATCACTGGATTTTCTCCTCACAATACCTCAGTGAGGTAGGCAAGTATTAACTTCACATTTTATGCAGGCCCAGGGTAGACTAAACGACTTGGCTGAGGTAACACGGGAAGTCTGTGGCTGATCTGGAAATCGAATCCAGGTCTCCTAAGTCTCAGTCCAGTGCCCTGTCTAGTAGGCCATCCTTCCTACCTGTTTTGATTCTATGCCCCTCCTCTCTGCATTGTCTTGGTACAGTGAGACTACTCAGGAAGAAGGGGGCATGATCAGAGTGCCATCATGGTTAGATGATCCCTGATTGGAGGAACAGTTCTTGGATCCCATTACCAGGCAAGGCATCTTAGAGCAGCATACGTCACACCAGGAGCTGAACTGGGAAGCAGGTAAAGAAAGGCTTAGTAGGGAGTTGCTTAAAACC
Source organism: Chelonoidis abingdonii (assembly GCF_003597395.2). Classification (NCBI taxonomy): domain Eukaryota; kingdom Metazoa; phylum Chordata; order Testudines; family Testudinidae; genus Chelonoidis; species Chelonoidis abingdonii. Next base: position 218,569,750 of record NC_133769.1, on the reverse strand, counting down.
CATCTTTGTCCCATTGCCCAGTCCTGTACCTCAGCTGTACCAAGCACAACTCAGACATGGCCGAGGATTCAGTACATTAGCTTTGTGATTAATAAATTGTACTCTAAATGCAAATTAATGTTAATATTTTGAATATATCCGATTTTTAAAAAAATGTAGCCATCATTTTAAAGCTCATGTTTCTTTTTTTTCTAAATTGTTGGTTTGAATGTTGGGATGCATATTTATTACCTGATATAGTTTATTGAATGCTGACAGTGTGACTGGTGCTGTAAAAACAAAGGAAGACTCAATCCCTGACCTAAGCAATTTAGGCATCTGAAAAAAAGCATACTGCTGCACTGCCAGGAAGCCTTGTTTCAATATGTACGTTTGATTCCATGTGTAGCTTTGATCAGCCAGTCAAAACAACAGAGTCACCCAATTCATGCCCTACCTGGAAAAAACTCTAGGGCCAAACAAACAGAAATTTCAGTAAATTTCAATTTGTGCCATTTCCGGTAAATCTCATTGTCAGAAGGGTTTCAGGAGTGCAGTTTCAGTCAGATAGGCTCCTTTATGTAGTATCTGGGCAGCCTAATAAAGACATTACAGTAAATATAATGAACACTACTGTAATGTACAGAGCTGTTGTGAAACTTAACTAATGCCCGTAAAACACTTACAACAATGTAGCACTGCTAAGTATGTTCTAGTATTTCTCAATTTAGATCATGTTTTCTTTCTTTCTCTACCACTTAACAGATGCACTGACTCATACTTTTAAAAGGAAACTCTATTGGTTTGAGAAAACACGTAAGGTGACCCAATCAATTCCTCTGTCCGTTGCTTGACAGCCAAAGCTTTGCAACAATTTTACACTATGTGATTGTCTGATATCATCAGGATGCAGCAACCAAGCTTCTTGCAGCATTTGGAATTGTGTTTTTCCTATGAATAACAACATCATAGCAGAGGGATAAATAAATAAATATTAGTGCCTGCTGAGAAACTCAACAAGATAGGTGGGTTCAATATAAACTTCCTTGTACCCCCAAAAACAATTGCCTTATGTCATGTCCGGTTAGGCTGTCTAATCCATAACTGACTCACATTCGTTCAAGTTCTATGTAGAAATATAATTGAAATCAAGCGATTTCACATGGTTAAACATTTATAGGTCATTTTAGAGACCTTAGATGCTTCCTGCAGTGTGTTAGTCTGTTTTCAAATTGTGGGAGAAGGGAGGGAAAGGGGAGTGTCTAAAAAAAAGACACTTAAGAATTTCCTAATTATCTTCTCTTTTTTATACTTGAGTTTTAAATTAGGCAGCTGCTTGTGCCTCTACTCTTCAAAAAAAAAAAAAAAAACACGTCTCCAAAAGGTAACCCATTCATGGCACACGGTAAGACCCTCCAAAAAAACATTTTTTAAACCATGAATTATACATCATAAACTCAAAAAAGAAGAGTTAATAAAAATCAATCTATGCAGCTTCCATCAATTATTAATACGAAATGAGGCATATCAAATGACTTTTCTCTTTGCCGTACCACTCTGATTCCTCTCACCTCTGATGCCAAAGCTCATTTTCTGCAGCGTAGTTCCTTGCTTTTTTACACACTACACAAAACTTCCTAAAATACAACAGATAATGAGATAAAAATCTAAGGAATATTTAATTTTTTCCTCTCATCCTCTTTTTTCTCTATTATGCTGAAAATAAAAATTGACATTGACCTTGAAGTCAATACATTTAAAAATTAATTGATCTCTGCAGGACTGATTTTTTTGTATTTCTTAATATAATTGTTTACATTAATTCAAAGAATTATTTGGATGATTTGCACCTTTTTATGAAAGATTCATAGGGTGACGTGTCTGTCAGTTTCTAACACATTTCAAGCTTGAGTCTGTATTAATACCATATGTACTATATAGTCAAATATTCCACAGTGGTTTTATAGCACCTAAAAAATAGATAAATCTTCAAATAGCAGTTCTTCCTCTAGTGGTTTTCCTGCTTTATTTGAACAATGTATCTTGTTTAATATGCAGGAGTGGAAATAAAAAACCCACAGTTTGATCTGTATCTGGAAACCAGCTGAAATTAGGACATCAGTCATAGAAGGGATTCATTACAGATAATTATGTTTTCTGTTTGTGTAGTTATCGTGAAGTAGTCTTCTGTAGAGATTTGTGATCTGATGGGGGCAGATAAGGATTCACAATCAGCTTTGTTAAGAATTCAGACATAACACAAAAAAGCTCTGACTACATCCATGAATTAGGGTATTTGATTGAAATTTGCATGTTTGCATAAAACATAGAATCATAGATTATCAGGGTTGGAAGGGACCCCAGGAAGTCATCTAGTCCAAGCCCCTGCTCAAAGCAGGACCAATCTCCAACTAAATCATCCAAGCCAGGGCTTTGTCAAGCCTGACTTTAAAAACCTCTAAGGAAGGAGATTCCACCACCTCCCTACGTAACCCATTCCAGTGCTTCACCACTCTCCTAGTGAAAAAGTTTTTCCTAATATCCAACCTAAATCTCCCCCACTGCAACCTGAGACCATTACTCCTTGTTCTGTCCTCTGCTACCACTGAGAACAGTCCAGATCCATCCTCTTTGGAACCCCCTTTCAGGTAATTGAAAGCAGCTATCAAATCCCCCCTCATTCTCCTCTTCTGCAAACTAAATAATCACAGTTCCCTCAGCCTCTCCTCATAAGTCATGTGCTCCAGCTCCCTAATCATTTTTGTTGCCCTCCGCTGAACTCTTTCCAATTTTTCCACATCCTTCTTGTCGTGTGGGGCACAAAACTGGACTCAGTACTCCAGATGAGGCCTCATCAGTGTTGAATAGAGGGGAATGATCACGTCTCTCGATCTGCTGGCAATACCCCACTTATACAGCCCAAAATGCCATTAGCCTTCTTGGCAACAAGGGCACACTGTTGACTCATATCCAGCTTCTCATCCACTGTAACCCCTACATCCTTTTCTGCAGACCTGCTGCCTAGCAATTCGGCCCCTAGTCTGTAGCAATGCATGATATTCTTCCATCCTAAGTGCAGGACTCTGCACTTGTCCTTGTTGAACCTCATCAGAAGCACTAAAGCTTTTGAAAAACTTGTTACATTGGGTACCCATTAACTTTATCAGTCTGTTGTTCACAGTACATTTTTGAAGTCAGAGCATAAGTTACTGGAAGAAGAGTTCACTCACCTTTGTAACTGGAGTCCCTATCTGTATTTCACTGTGAGTACGCATGTGCTCTACGTGCCTGGAGTTGGAGAATTTTGAAAGCAGTGTCCCTTAATCTGCACATGTGCCATTGCTCTCCTTGTGACTGCCTCTCCAGCTCCTTCTCCACTGTAAATCAAAAGATGATCCAAAGCAGAGGGGAAGGAGATGGATAGTGGAATACAAATAGGGACCACACATCTCGAAAAACCTCCAGTTACAAAGCTAAGTCCTCCTACTTCAATTGCTGGAATCATGTGTATTCCACTGTGGGTGACTGACAAGCAGTACTCAAGCAGGAGAAGGGTGAAAGGATTCAGATGGCAGAGCCATATGAAGGGCTGGCATTCCAAAGGCTGCATCAATGGAGGAATCCTGAATTAAACCTAATGTCTCACAAATGCAAGGATGGAACTCCACATATCTGTTTTATGGATGTCAAGTAAAGGTACTTCTTGAAGCAATTCCATACATGTTTCTTCCACTCTTGTGGAATAAGCCCTTGCCCCATGAGGAGAAAGGCAGATAGCAGAGCAAAATACAGTCAGAGATCAATTTTGAGAGACTTGGAGAGAATACAGTCTGACTCCAAACTCTTTCTGCTATGGCAACAAAGTCTGGGAGACTTTCTGATTGGTTTTGTTCTCTGAAGGTAAAAGGTCAAAGCTCATCATATGTCAAGGGAAGGGAGCCTCATTTCTTCTGAGGATGTGTGAGTTTTTAGGAAGAACAGAGGTAAGCGAATTGACTGTTTCAGGTGAAACTTGAATTTAGGGTGTAAATGTAATGAAACGTTGTCCCTAAGAAATATAAAGTAAGGAGGGTCCATCTTCAGTGCTCCAAGCTCACCTTGTGGCTTTGGTGAAGGCTGTCAGGAATGCAACCTTCATAGATAGGAGAGACATAGAACAAGAAGCTAATTGTTGGAACGGAGGCTTCGTGAGTACCTAAAAAACAAGATTTAAGTCCCATTGAGGAGTAGGATTTTTCACTGGCAGAAAGGTTCTGACTGGGTTTTTTCCAGAATCTGTTAGTCAATGGGTGTGCAAAGATCGAGGTATCCTGTGATGGTGGATGGTATGCATTGATTGCTGCCAAGGGAACCTGTAAAGAGCTGATGGATAAACCTGATGTCATTAGGGAAATAATATAGTCCAAAATAAAATATTATCCACAGCATCTGAGGATATAAGTCTTGGATGAACCCAAACAGAAAAAGGATTCCACTATAACATTCTATAGTGGAATCCTTCCTACGGTTAGTAAAGATGCTCTGTACAGCTCCAGAACACAATTGTCCATCTTGAAACCACACCTTGAGATGAAGCAGATCGTGGCTGCGATGCTTGATCTTACCATTTCCCTGGGTCAGAAGATCGGAAAATGGGAGAATAATGACTGGCACCCAAGACAACATGTGTAAGAGGCTTGGAAATCAAAACTGTTTGGGGCAGTTGGTGACAATGTGGATGACTCAATGCCCTGTCTTGTAGAATCTTCTGTAAAGCCCAGGGTAGGTGTGGTAGTGGCAGGAAGTCATAGTTCAGGTGGTCTGACCATGAAAGAAGTAGATCAATGTCCTGTGAATGTCAAGCTAGGGCTCCTCTGGAGCAGTACATGCCACACTTCCTGTTCATTTGAGATATGAACATGTCCCTGGTTGGAGTCCTCTGTAGAACAAAAAAACATTGTTCACCACAGAATCATGCAACTCCTACTTGTGGCAAACAGCAAAGTCTGCTAAGAGAGTTCTCTGGCATGTTCTGATTCCCTGGAAGGTAGACTAGTGACAAGGTAATTTGATTGCTGATGCAACAGTTCCATAGACTGCCTACTTCTGCGCACTGGAGAAAGGATATTTTCTTGTGCAAGATGGAGTTGGTACCATGGGTAGCCAAGTCTCTTCATGGTCGCTCTTCATTGGTGCCAACGGATCCTAGGCTTTGTGCTTGGGTGGTACCGAAGGCACTGTTGCTGCTGAACCATGATCCAGTGCTAACAAGCCCTAAAGTTATCATGCCCTGAGACTTTATATGTCCTAAGTTCTCTTGGGCTGATCTTAGAGTCTTGCTCGGTTTAGTCATGGCTAAATCTGGATTCTGTGAAGTGGATTTGGAGGAGGATTTACTCTCAAGCTTATGAGAATGCTCCCCAACAAGACTCCATTGAGAGATTTGTGGGGGTAGACTCCCTTGCACCTGAGTTGGACCTCAGGTGCAAGGGAGGCGCACTCCTTGCTGGTCTTTTCTAAGATGAAGTTCCCACCTTCTTCTGATACAGCTGAGGAATGAACAGCAAATATTGCCCCTTGCCATGATGTGTGTTTCCCTGAAGCAGTACAAGCAGCATTGATGTTAGTTATTGACTGAGAAGAAGCCTGGGTAGGAAGCACAAATTTTGAAACCCAGAGTACTGGGTGTAGTTCAGTACACAAAATGGGGTATTAGAAGGGGCTCCCCAGGTCAGGAAGGCTAACTATAAAATACTAAAACTATAAGATAAAATTCTAAACTTTAAAATCTTCTAAAACTTATTTAGAGCTATAGATATAAATAGATATGTTTACAGATAAAAGAATAAAAAAAGTTCTGGACACTGGAGGTTCTGACCCAGACCATGAGGCAGAGAGAAAGGACTGGAGAGGCTATTGCTCTGTCCAGTCCTTTATCTTCTCAGTCAGAGGCATGAGGTGAGCCAGGGCATCAACGGACACTGCCTTCAACATTCTCCAACTCTGGGCGCCTGGAATGCATGCATACTCACAGTGGAAAGCATTCAACCCCATAAAAAAAATGTATGAACTTCCTTGAACCTAACTAGAGTGAACTGGCATAGTTCTTGATTGTTCGATAAGACATGAATCCTTTTCGTGTGAACACAAATGAAGAACCTCTATACAAAATTAGAATGGAATGTTCCATTTACATCTGCTTTTGAGTGCAGCAATTACTGTAGAGCACTGAATAGCTGAAAATGAAAAACCTTCAAACATTCTGAATGCAGCAGAAGAAAAAACATATGGCAAAATAACAGTGATTCAGAGTACCCTGGAATGGAAGTTACTGATTTGCTGCAGAAGAAATAATTGATTTTATGCACCAAAAGCCCATGAAATGCCAAGGAAGGCAATTTATGTAATCTGTGTTTGCATAATAAGGAACCACCATGAGGCACATTTGCAGTGGGTATGTTTGCAAGCATCTCTTATTCTTTAAAAATGGATTCCTCTTCCCAGTATACCTTACAGAGTTAATTGTCTCAAGTATCACACTGTCAATTTTTTTCTTTCAAGCAAGCTTTGTTCCCCAATAACTAAAAAGTGCTAACTAAAGCTTTAGAAAACTAAATGGCACAGTACATTTGCTACATTTTTAAAATAAATTGTCATAATTCAAATGAATGAATGAATTTTCAGATTGTAGTAAATAAAACATATATGTTTATAAAAAGTATAATGAATTTTCCCACGTACTTCACATTTGATACAGAAAGTGTGAAAAATCAGAACAGAGGATGGGGGATGATAGGTGCCTATATATGAAAAAGCCCCAAATATCATGACTGTCCCTATAAAACTGGGACATCTGGTCACTAATTTCTCACACTGCTTTGGTAAATACATTTATATGTAGCTTTCATTACTCCATAAGCCGCCTACATACTTGATGGGAAAAAACTGAGTCATGATTATTGTCTATAAATTGACTTCTGTCTGTGTGATGTCTTTTCAGCATGCGCTCATCACTCATGTGATACAGTCTGAATTTTTCTTTTTATTTAAATTTGTTATTTTACCATGAACTTTCCATACAAGTATTCTTATTCATCACCTGTGTATTTGATACCTTTAAAAGACACATTGGTATGAGGTCCCCTTGATAGTCCTTTCAAGTCTTAATCACAGACCACAACCACTCCATATCTCCTTCACTACCACTGTGCTTTATTGTATTCCTTCAGCAGGTCACAGCATGTAGTGTTATATACATTCCTTAACCAGCTTCCACACTTGCCTCTCTGGAAGATACCAATACTAGCAGCAGCCAGTCTTGCCTACCTCTACCTTCCCTCAGGCTCCCTGCTCTCCCCCAGCACTTCCTCCCTATATGTTTATATAATTCCATCTACTGGGATTACTTCACCATCATTTAGCCCCTCAGCTGTAACTCTACCAAGTTAAACGACACCTTCAGTCAACTGCCTGTCTTTCAAATAGGTCCCAATTGCTACATACTGGTGGGCATTAGAGTGACTGGGAGCTGAGATAGCTTCTGACCAGCACACTCTGTTACACCTCCAAAGACCTGTAGTTTTGAAGCAAAATGGTGTCATCTATCTGCACACAAAGGAGGGTGCTTTTTCTAGCTGTTCAAAAATGGTATCAAACCATGCTCCTAGAATATCTTGAATCAAGGATATGTAAAAAAATACAACCAATTATCGGACAAGCAAAAGTCTCTCACTTGTCTGGATTTCAATGGATGACCCATCTTGTGAGGTTAAGGACCCAATTCAGCAAAGCACTTAAATACATATTTAAAATTACATATGTGCTTATGTCCCACTGATGTCCATGGGACTTCAACACATATTTAAGAGACAGATCTAAAATTCACTGAAGTCAATGGGAGTTGGATCAGATCATCAGTGCTTTTTTAAAAAAAAATAAGGGAAGACCTAAACATGTACTTAACTGCTTTGCTCAGTTAGGACTTGCATTCACTAAAGCACAAATCCTGGTCTCAGCATATGGCTTGAATACACCTTGGACTGCCCTGCATGCCTATGTGCATGGCCACACAGGAGGCCCCTATGGAGCAGAGCTCCACAACACATGATGCATAGAACTTTCTCCATGGTAACAGAAGTGCACTGGTTTTTCTGCAAGCAGAGCCTCTATGGTTTCACTAGATGGAAATGGACTTGTCTCAAAGGTTTTGATCTTTTGGGCTGAAGAAAAAAGCATAGATTCAACCAAGCTGAAGTGCCCACTCTCTTTCACTTACGTGACCTAATTTACCCTTGGAATGGTGGCGTTCCCTTGCTGTTTCAATCTTACATGCATGTCTGCAGCATAGTACTGCTAAGACTGCACCACGTAGGAAGTCTAATGTTAAACCTGGATTTGGTCACAAAGAAAATGTGTGGATATTGGCAGTCACAATTATAATGGCAATTAAGCAATGTCACAAGAGCTCCACATCTACATACATACAATTTGGCAGAATCCAGGTCAAATGGAATGCTTTCCTCTAAAAAACTATGATGTAAATAAAATGTTGCAAGGGAAAATAAGGTTGGGAAAAATGTGTGGCTACATGTATCCAGAGATAACCTATTTTCTATACTGTACATTTCATTTCCACATTATGGGCCAGACTCTGATACTATTTTTTACCTCACATAGTACCATACTTGGAAAGTAGTTCCATCGTGTCTTTGGAGCTCCTTGTTAAATAAGGCATCATTCAAGACAAGTAAGGGTATAAGAATTTGTGGTTATACAGACAGAATGTTCATTCAATACTCAATTCTTTGTAAATAAATTTTATATTTTCTGTATCCTTTTAACAACTTACTATCATACTTAGTATTAAAACAGAAAATTGACAAAAATGAGTAACTGGTGAACTGTAACTTTTTGGTGGGGAAATGCTGTAAAACCTGCAAAGAGGGACAGACATATATTAGTGGTTTTAAATATAAAACCACCTTCATTCAAGGACATCAAAGTGCTTTACAAACACTCAAAACCTTGATGAGGTATTATTTTGATATTCTGCATTGCAGAATAAATAAGTGGATAAGTATTGGGCTATGTGACATTTGCTTGGCAGTTACTTTCCCACATCCTCCCTCAACTCCATCAGAGCTGATACTGCATAATGTTACAAACCATATAATGTCATTTTGTTTTCCTATTATTGCCATCAATAGTTTAGGTTCCAAGAGCGCAATGGCTTGTCCAGTTTTCTTGACTATGTAAGTACAAACAAAGCACCCATGCATCCTCAAATTTCATGTCATTTTTCATTCACTATGCAAAGAAATGTACAAAACCAAAGGTATTAACATGAAAAAGGTATGAATACATTTGGATAAAGAGTTTCCCCTATAGGCTTTTCTTGTATGTGAACAAGCATTAGTTAGACTGAAAATATTTTTTTCATATACAAGCATGCTTACACTGACTATAATGGGGAGAACTGTTACTGTGCAATAGCATAGTGTCATTTGTATGCTTTAAGATTTTCAAAATTAGTAACTGGATAAAAAAATTATTATACTCTCAAAACCATGGATATGTCTAGATGTAGTAGTGATTAAGAGTCTGATCCAAATCCTATTTAAAAAAAAAATAATCAACGAGGTCCTAAGTAAATGCTAAATAATCTATTCCTACTCTTCAGCTAAAATTCTCTGAAGTGGGTGCATAAAGCTAAGTACCTACAGTAAGTGCTTACATATATAAACCATGCTGCAGAGATGCAAACAAATATAGGCTGTGTAATTTTTAGCACCCAAATGTGGAAATTTTGGTCAAAGTGCTTTGTTTTATGAAGTTGTATATTTCAAAATATTTCCAAGTTTTGTTTGATTTTTATTTGAGAATGGTTGATTTTAGAATGAAAAACTAGAAGGCAGCACTCTTATGTTCTATCCTCATCTCTGCCACTTCACCACCATCTTCCTGTTCAATAAGCAAGTCACTTAAAGTCTTTGTGCTTCAGCTCACCTCTCTATAAAATAATGACAATACTCACTCACTATACCTCGCAGGTGTGATTGGAGGTTTCATCAATGATTGCAAAATCTCTGAGAGATACTTGGATGAAGGGCATTGTAAGATATTATAATTTATTCTTGGTGCTCAGAGTATTACAAAGATAAGCACCACATAATGCGTATAAAGCATTATTATAATTAAAATCCAAGATCTTGAATTTTTTAATCACTGAGTTATTTATTGTTAAATGGTAAATTCCTAAAGCTATTTACCATAGGTTTTACTATATTCTTTGGCTTAATGTGGCTGGAGTATATGACCATCATATTACAGAACATTTTCAATGACACAATAGTAATTGCATTTTTTTTTTGACTGCACAACTTGCATAAAATTTATTGTGGAAGTGAATAATATATTCAACATGCATCTCATTTCAATGACTACTGTGCTGATAATTAATAAAAATATCATGGTATTTTCTTCTTAAATACTTGATAAACATTGTACAAGCTAACTGACTACTATTACTGATCACCGTTATAAAGGTAATAAAGATAAGAATTGGAGATATACCAATCTCCTAGAACTGCAAGGGACCTTGAAAGGTCATCGAGTCCAGCCCCCTGCATTCACTAGCAGGACCAATTTTTGCCCCAGATTCCTAAGTGGCCCCCTCAAGGATTGAGCAATGTTCTTTTTTTTCACTCAAGGAATAAACAAACATAATATTGTGTAACAATTTATATCTGCATGTTGCTAGGCACATTACGAAGGACTATTAACATAGAGGCAAAAATTACAACATTTCAGGTCCTGAAGTGCCTTATTAGAATAACTTCTTTTAAAATACAAGTGGAAAACATAAAAAAAGCAAATTCTTTAATAAAAAGATTATTTACTCTATGAAAACTACAGAAGTTTATAGAAAATAACCCACAATACAACCAAATGTAAAACATTGATTATTATTATTGAACACTTACATCCTAGTAGTAATAAAGGCCAGAATCAGGTTGGTCCCCATAGTGCTAAGCACCATACATACATTAAATGATCAGTCTCTGCCCTAAAGAGCTTACAATCTAAAAGAAAAGACAACAGGTGGATAAGACAAATACTCAGGCTGGGATGGGGCTTGGAAGACAGAGCAACAAATATGATAGGGTGTGTACAATTCTTAGTCAGCAATAGCAATCATAGCTTTCCACTGGCTTAGCCATTAATCAGGTTGTACTTTACTGTCTGAATATGGTGAAGTTTGGAGGAGGGACAAAAAGAAAGACAGACAGACAATTCCCTGAACCCAGTTAATGCCAGGGGGAGGAGGGAGAGTCAGCTTCTTCCTTAGTATTACATTTAATAAAATTGTGGCCAACCACTTTGTATCTATTAATGCGTCTATGACTTCATTCTCTTCTGTGCCCTCATCAGAACAGTGGTTTCTGGTTACATCTATAATAAATGTTTAGAGCACAGGGAGACTTACTAAGAAGGGAAGTGTAATTAAACAGCAGTAGAGGAATGACCACAAGAAAATAAAATTATGTTAACTTACCATTTTGAAAAGAACACAAAATTCCAATGATAATTCTGATAAGGAGGAATAAAAATGCTAAACCAGTTCTTCTGCATCAATATTAAATCAAAGTCTTGATGCAAAATGAAGCTAAGTTAAATGCCAGGAAAACGTAACATTTAGGAAATGTGCCCAAAGATCAATACGTCAAAGAAGGTTGTTGCATTCTTTCTGTGCTGCATTGGAATGAGGGGAATGTCATACATAATGCATCTGTTATTCTTTCATAACAAGAGATGAAAACTGCTTCAAAAACTGCAGATCTCACTCTTACATAGAGCTCTATAAACAGTTTTCTGAGGTCATCAGCAACAAACTTTTTTGAAAGATGAAAAAAATTGACTGAGAAAACAAATACAATTTTCAGAGTGGATTCTTGACATTATAACATCTATGTATCATAAACTACCAAACTATCAAGAGAAAAAGAAACCAGAGGCCTCTCCTCTATCTGACATTCACAGGTTTCTGCAAAGCATTTGACACAATGGCAACAACTACAGTGTACCATTAAGCTATGATCTATTGATTTGTGAACTCATAATACAGTTTCTCTCAGTCCACAATGATCATTTCTAATAGCACTCTTATTCACATTTCACAATGGCAACAAGAAAATCATTGTTTTAAGACATGTAGGACAATATTACATAGTTATTAGAGACATTCGCTCAAGAAGTCAGTCCCCAAGAATGTATTTAAAAACCTGAGACTTCTACTCATATGCATCCAGGACATCGTCCAGCTATGCTGAAAGAAGGACAGGAGATATTTGACAGGCCACAACTTTATTATTAGATATCAGGGATACCCGGCAGATAACAGTGTACTGTGCAGGTGACGCCATGTTTATTCCACAATTACCCGGGGGGGGGGAGCTTTTACCAGCTCCTGCTCTTTTTCCATTTATGTCCCTCCAGCAAATCCATTGCCTGGACCTTACCATACCCAAGGTGGGGGGCTTCCACCAGCTCCTCCTCTTTTTCCTTCCAGGTCCCTCCAACAAATCCATTGCCAGGACCTTACTATCCACCCTCGTAGGAGGGTTAAGGTGGGATAAAAGAATGGGGGGTTGGCTCCCTACCGTACCAATCACTGGAGTCCCCAACTACCCCGTCTGTCCATTCCTTGTTAATGAATCTCTTTTTAAGTCATTTTCTAAGCTATTTATCAGGTTACTGTATACCTTTCCTATGGAGTACCTGCACTGGACATCCACCTTACACTTAAATAATGAGTTGCATGAAGAGAGCTCACCTGAACCCACTGTGGGAAAGGTGAAAAAAACCCAATTCACCCAAGCCAATATGGTGGTAAGGAAAAAATTCCTTCCCAGCCCCCACCCCCAAAAAGGGGCAGCTAGTGTAATGCCCACAACAGGTGTTGACCAAACCTGGTATTTCACCACCTAAATGGGAGGGAGGGTGGGTGCTGCTTCAGCCTTCGTTCATGGAAAAGGAAGGCCTGAGGTACCGAGCTGCCCCCTTTAAAACCTTGCATTCCCAGGGGACCAGTGAGCAATCACACTGTCCCTTTTTGCAGCCACTTTCATCTCCTTCCCCCCAGCCATAAAGCACTGTTCCCTTCATTCGGCCAACCAGACAAACACCTCTCCACTTTAAGGTGCAGGGCGGTTATTAGACTCATGTTACTATCTGGGAACACAACACAGAAGCAGAACATAATCTCAAAGCTTAATTACACCAGCTAAAATAATACACAAATTTATACTCAGGGCCGCCCAGAGGTGGGGGCAAGTGGGGCAATTTTCCCCAGGCCCCGTGCTCCGCAAGGGCCCCCATGAGAACGGCTGAGGCTTCCTCCCCGGCCCCGGCCTGACCCCACCTTCACCCTGCTCCCGGAGCCTCAGTGCATCCAGGAGCATCCCTGAACAGCTGCAGCGTGGCTCCGGCGGGGCCTGAGCTCCGCCTAGCTCAGAGCCGCATGCTAAGGGGGCACGGCTGCGAGTTCCATGCCAAGTGGAGGGAGTTCAGGCCCCACTGGAGCTTGCAGCCCAGCCCCCTTACCATGCAGCTCTGAGTGGGGAGGAGCTCAGGAGCCACACTGGACCCAGGCTGCAGGGCTCTTCAGGGATGGTCCTGGATGCAGTGTGCTGAGGCTCCAGGTGAGGGGGACAGCTTGGGGTAAGGGGCCAGGGGGTTGGATAAGGGGCAGGGAGTCCCGGCAACAGTCAGGGGACAGGGAGGGGGCAGAGGTTGGGGAGGTGGTCAGGTGACAGGGAATGGGGTGTTGGACTGTAGGCATTCCGGGGGTCTGTCAGAACTCAGCAGGGGGGTGGATAGGGGTCTAGGCAGTCAGGGGACAGGGAGCAGGGGTGGTGGTTGGGGGGGTCTCTGGGGGACAGTGAGGGGACAAGGAGCAGGATGGGTCAGAGATTCTGAGGGGGGCAGGCAGTCGGGGGGCAGGAAGTGGGTGGGGGTCACATAGGGAGCAGTGCCAGGCTGTTTGAGAGGCACAGCCTTCCCTACTTTAGAGCTCATTCAGCAGTTTGAGGCTTGCAGAAGAGCCAAGCTGTTAGCTTTTCCATTAGGGCTACCATCCCTTTCACTTCTCAAATGCCAAATTATAGCTTATATTTAATTTCAGTGCACTAGGGAGAATCATGTCAGGGGAGGGTAACGTCATTTAAAATTAGCCACTGCAGGAGGGATCACATGAGAAGAGCAATATCCTACACCACCTACCTCCTTCCCAACCCTACCAAGGGAGATCCCCCTCCCCTGCATTCCCTGAGGCTTCAGATGGGTTAATTCAGTGGTTCTCAAACTTTTATACTGGTGACCCCTCTCACATAGCAAACCTCTGAATGTGAGCCCCGCCTCCTTATAAATTGAAAACACTTTTTTATATATTTAGCACGATTATAAATGCTGGAGGCAAAGTGGGGTTTGAGGTGGAGGCTGACAGCTCACGACCCCCAGTAATAACCTCATGACCCCTGAGGGATCCCAACCCCCAGTTTGAGAACCCCTGGGTTAATTTAATTTTAGCACCCTGTGTCCATTCACATGCATGTGCTATTTTGAGCATTTCAGTTTTCACAACATAGGGTCATCCCAGATTCTGGACAAGCTCAAATGCTCAGTTTGTGGAGTATGTACATAAGCTATACTAAAGACACACCCACAGTAACCGTCTCCAGTTTGTGAGGGACCCCATGGAGCGCTAGAAACATAATGGAAGAGTTAGTCATTAAGACTATGCCCTGGGGGGAGGCAGGAGTGAGTAAGGAATGGTTCAGCTCTAGGGTGCAGAGGGTGGAGATGGAGGTGCAGGAGAGAGGTCTTGATCATTAACGTAGTCATCCTCTGGGCACTGGCATGCCATTGTGCGGTAGACAGGATACTGGGCTGGATGGACCTTTGGTTTGAGCCAGTATGGCTGTTCTTATGTTCTAAGCTAAATGAACCCAAAGTTATGGAGACAGATATGAGTCAAGGAAGCCAGCAGAGTATCAGAAACCTGGAAAATTCTCTGACTGGATGGCCTCAGGTGTTTGGTCACAAGCTGAGGTGGTTCAAAAGTTTTGGATTTTTTTTAGCAGAATTTTTTTATTGTTTCTTTAAACAATCAAACACAGCAAGCAGCAAATATTTGGCCACACACTTCTGAAAACCCAAACCATACTCAGGTTTTGTCAGACTAATTTCAGCTTTTCAATTAAAAAAAACACAACAAATTTTGAAGGAAACCAGACATTGTCTGTGATTTTTTTCTGCTTTTATAAAAACTCTAGTTTTCGATCCAGACAAAGTTTTGACAGAAAATATTTGTCCAACCCTTTAATGAGCATTAGTGCCTTTTAGCGCTAGCTGATGCTGAGAACCAGTGATACCTTGTAAAGACGTTTTCTCAAAACTGGGTTTGTGCCGAGATGCAGAAGGTTTATTTTTCCCAGGGCCGCCTGTGGGGGTGTGGGGGGGAGCAAGTGGGGCAATTTGCCCCAGGCTCCGCAGGGCCCCCACGAGAATATAGTATTGTATACCATTACAATTTTTTTTATGGAAGGGGACACCAAAATTGCTTTGCCCCAGACTCCCTAAATCCTCTGGGCAGCCCTGTTTATACTACATATAAGCAACATATAATCGTGCACAAAACTCACAGAGAAATAATACTGGATAAGTAAATAAATTGGTTTTAGCAGAATGATAACACACAGTGTACACGCATGCTGAGTAAGTCATCACAGACAAACAGAAGTTCAAATGAGGTTATTCCAATGATTTTGTAAATATCTCAAATGCATTATGCTGAGACACAGACAGACATGCCATGTGTTTCATGAGTCGTTCTCTAAACCTGAGAATCAAGCTAAAAATATAGAAAAGCTCTTCAAAAATCTCAAGAAAATGACAAAATATAAAACAAGGCTCATCAAAAATCTGTAACAAAATATTTACTTAGGAAACAGGATACAAAGTAATGCCAGTTTTTGACTGAGGTTTTTCTATAAATGGTGATTATGAACAAGAAAACTTATCTTTTCATGAATTAATAATTAGCTTATAAATTGCATCAAAAACAATGGTGCAACATAATTCTCTACAGGTATTTAGATTTGCCAGCAGATGAAAGCATGTAGGACTGCCCTTTGCTCTGGGTATGGTGGGATAGATATTAACCAAATATTATTCAAAATATATAGGGGACACAGGAAAGCAAAAGTTAGTTGCTGTCAGAAATTATAAGAAGTAACATAAAACAGATAAATGAAGAATTAGAGTCCCAATGTACAGCCTCATACGAGCACATATCCTGCAAAAGTGAGACCACATGAACCAGTCTGATGGGTTCAGTGGAGGAGAGATAGGAAATGGCTATAGCAGCAATTGGCTGATGAAATAAAATGATCTTCAGTAGGAGTCTTATCTAAGGCATAAAGCAGGCTTTGTCCTACTGAAGGCTGAGCATGACTAATGATAGTGATGAATCACCCATCTCTTCTGTCTCTGTTTTTTGTCATTCCAATCATGAAGGAACAAACCAAGAGGCTTCTAGTAAACTTAAGCTGATTTTGTCAATAAAAATTTGAATATCACTACACCCAGTGTCATCTACATCATAAACTTCAGGTGGCGCAAAATGTACTTGTGCCTCTGGCTCAGATTCCCTCAAAATTGGAATACATAATTTTGACCTTCTAATTAGCTAACTCTAATACCATTATAAACATTCTAAGGTACATTTCAGTTCCTTATCTTGCAGGATATCATGCAGCTTTAGTTTACTGGGAGTTGAAAGTGCTCAGCAACTCACAGGATCAAGTACACATTTGGAGGAAATGAGTTAACATATGCTTCTCTGTACAGCCAAAATGGACTGCATGACAGTTTCACAATATGGTGAGCAAATTCCTCTAGTATTGCATACTTTACACCTTGCAAAATTCCTAGTGTTCACATTCAACAGCACTCCCAACAGGTTTTACTGAAGTGTTTTTTTTTCCCCCACGCAGCTTGGAAAAACAAAACAAAACAACAAAACTAAAGATGTTTAGGAACATTTAAAGAAGAAAGGAAAGAAGGATGCTGCTTGCTTTTCACTGCTGAGTGTTTGTTGATAGACAGCAGTAGACAAGCACGTCTCTCTTATTCTATACTCTTACTTTTTTGGTGTCATCCCTAGAAGTTGACATATTTGCCCAATGAGTTTTGGACTAGAAATTCATCCCTTTATTTCTCAATTTGGTCTGCAGATTACGCTCTTTCAAGTTGTACAGTTTTTGGACTGAGTACTTTTGAGATATGGCCTTTGCTGATTTATCTTCTTTTGTCTCTGAGCATTCTGTGATACAGGATCAAATTCTCTGCTGGCATCAACAGACTTCAGTGAAGCACCACCATTTTTTGGCATCAGAGAATTTGGCTCTAAGTTTTTTTTATGGCAGGTCTCTCTTGAATTAAGTTGCTGTGGCCTTTGAGATGAGGCAGAAATTGTTAATATGGCTCCAAATCATTATTACATAAGAGGAAACTCTAGATAAATGTGTTCTTCAGAAAACTCCAAATGGAGGGGAAATTGACCACAACGGAGTCTCCATGTCAGTTTCCTCTACTGCATGTGGGCTTCCAAGAACGTTTGGTAGCCAAGATGGACTGTAATAATGTGTATGGCATTTCCTGCTTTTGAAACACTTCAGCAAACCTTGTTCCAGATAATTACAGCTCTTGAGATTCAGTGATAAGCCCAAATAGCTATGGTTGCCTCTTTTTGGGATGAAAGAAATGAAAAATTCACTGTGTTTAAAGCAGCAGTTAAAACTCTCTCTGATAGCACTGTCTGAAAGAAAATGTTAAAACCTGGTCTGCTGTGTTGATTCAGGACAATGGTTTCATGTCACAGAAAAAATAAAGTCTAGAACAATGCACCAACAAATCTGTAACCTAAAAGGTGCTGACTGTTGAAGAGGCTGGATGAAAATCTTTTTGAAGGAACTTTTTAACTTCTTATGGAAACTTAGCAAGAAAATGAAAAAAGAGGATCAAGTTTATGTTCCAACAAAGAAATATTGTAACACACACTGGAAATACTACGCCAAGGATATGCCAAGTGAATTTGTATGTTTACTTAGTACCCTTAAATTCAGTCAGGGAAAGAATTGTTATAAAGTCTCTCTGTAAATGACTGTTTTATTACTATGAAAAGAGAATTAATCCATTTCCAAGGCAAAATCTTGACCCCACTGCAGTTAATGGTCAAACTCTCATTGAGTTCAGTGAGGATAGGATTTAACCCTGGAATCTAACGCAGGATGCCTAGGCCCGTAGCCGATATCTGACTGCCTTAATACTAAAATATTACTAAGATTAAAAAGAGAGAGAGAGAGAAAGAGAATGTAATATAGAAGCCATATTGGTTTACCTTGTCCTGCAAAGTTATTTTTCTTTAGTGCTATCAACGCATATCTTTTTAAAAATTATTTTTAATAAAGTCAGACATCTGGAGTATTTTAAAAACTCATTCAAAAGTATTGAGAAAGAATATTGGACTTGAGCGATGACAACTTGAAAGAGAACGCCATTACATGAGAGTTTCAATACAAATTGCTGAATTTGTTTGAGATATTTCTGTTTGCTTGTTTTTTGGCTATTTATTTATTGTATAACACAAACTTTCAGAGTTTCTTGGATATAACAGGGTGTTTCTCCCAGTCTGTGAATATAATATTCCAATCTCAGTTACATTGGGGAAAAAATCAGGAGAGAGATTCATGTGAAACCAATCTAAGCGAGATGCATTCAAATCTATATTTACTTGGACATTATTGGGATGGAAATCCATGTTCTCTTTTATTTAGTGTTGTAAGCTCTTAATGTCTGTCTTACAAACCATTATTATGAGGAATTAATAAAAGTTTTAAGAAAGAAAAATGAAGCAATAATGAGCCTAAATCAGATGCAGATCACTGTACCAGCAAACTGATAGGAATTCAAACTGCTCCAAGCCAAGGAGTTAACAGAGCTGTTAAAATGTTGCCACTGAAGCATGGAAAGTGATGGAAAATAGGAAGGAGAATGGTTGTAGTTTGCATGATGAGGTTCTCCCTCCCCAACATTCCCTTTTGTCATGGCACTTTAGATTGTTTTCTAATATTAGAGATGGCATTTGGGAAGAGAAAAGAGATTTTTTAATTGAGTCTAAAACAATCTTCTTATCTCTTTTACTTAATTGGGAGATTTCTCCATTATTTCTCTTATTAAGAAAATCCTGAATTCACAAGTCTGTATTCCAGATTTGGAAGGCAGCAACAGTTAGGTCCTTTTTTTAACCTAAAACAAAAAGAAATGACCTCTCTTTTTTTGGTTTGCCAATTCTATTTGTTTGGCAGATTTCACAAAATAGCTTGAAAAGCGTTCACTTTCCTTATTTTGAAAGCTGACAGACTCCAAATTTTCTTTTCAGCAATCTGGGAAATGAAAATCTCATTGGTACTGATTGGCAAAATTAATTGGCTTATGTTCTAAGTCAAAAGTGACAGTATATATAAAAGGGGAAAAAAACAAGAAACAATTTCTCTTAATCAAATGTTAAGTAAGAAAAAGCTAGTGTTGGCAAGAGTTAGGTATTGGCATTTCCATTATAAAATCTTATATTTGATAGTTCTAGAGCAGCATTTTAAAATGTACACCCCAGAGTCACTTGTAAAATCAGCTATCAGTCCAGGAGACAGATGTAAATAAAGCAAATTAAAAACATTAGTTACAATTAAATGCGCCAAATTATACCATCAGTTACACCAAGGAGACTGAATAAGAGTCTAGCTCATGTATACACATCTTAGTTTACACAGATGAGGCCATTTGATTGAATAAATGGTACACATTAGTGATAGATAAATGTCAACAGATTTGCTATAAGCCCTGAAGAACATAAATACTTATTGAAAGCTTATGCCAACCCTAACTTGTAGACATTCCGTCCAATTCTTCAATTTCTTAGCCAATCCTACAGTTTCTCTGAAGTTAGTGTTCCATTAAGTGATCCACTCCATGGGGCCACTGATGATCTGCACTCTACAGTACCATTTTCTACTGTTTTGTTCAACCTGGTTTTTTACAAACCTGTGGGGCTCCTAAATCTCCACAGGCAAAGTTCTGGCAAACAAAGTTCCTTCTAAGATTGACTCCCAGACTCACCATTTGTACATGAGTCTATCCTCCCACCATTTTGATACCCAAACCCCTCCCCATTTGGCCTCTCCCATATAGGTTCCTAACACCCACTGTCTTCCCTCCACTTAAATTTCTGTTGACAGCACAGGTGTATTTATGGAGGGAATGCTCTCCTCCTCCACTTTTAACCTGAACAGGTACAACTTTGGAGAGGAGAAAGAGAAAGGAGCAAGAAGCTTATGATATATTGGGGAATGGGAGCTGGGAGATAAGGGACTTGGATAAGGAGATGGAAATCTATGATAAGCAAATAGAAAAGGAGTGAAAGCAGAGGCAGCTGGAGTGATGAAAAGGAAGTCTGGGATAGGAAGAGCAAAGAAGAGGAAAGAGCTACCTCGTGGGGAAGAGATGGAGAAGAACAGGATGTCAGAGACAAAAGTGGGATTTTGAGAGGCAGAGAAGGTACAGACAGAGGCTGGAAGAAGAAAGAAAGACTAGGAGAACAAGAATGAAGACACTGGGCAGAAGGGAGGATAGAATGAGAGGTTCTTGGGGTGGAAAGAGGAAGGATACAATGAGGACAGAAGAGACATGGCAGAAGAAGTGATAGGGTTTTGTGATACAGCAGGAGGAGAGAGATGCTGGGGGACAAATAGTGAACACTGATTCCCATTGAATTTGAAAAGGAACAGTTTCTCGACAGATAAATGGGACTTTAGCAATTTGAGAGGCAGCAAAGATAGGCAACACTTAATTGTAGATTTTTATAGTCAATCCCAAACCATATTTGTCTAATATCTCAGTATTCTTACAGTAATACAAATATTACCAAAAAAAGTTACTCTGAAAAATATTTGTGATGTTTGACTTTAAAGTCAAATATCACCATCACCATCACCATCATCAACAAAGAAGGACAAACGTCTTAGGCAAGAGAAAAATAACTATTGGATAAGTGGTAGTGGGAGATAAAATAATATACAGTACAGGAAGAGAAACCACAGAAGAGTAAGTGGAGGATTTTACTGTGAAATAATTGGTACTTACATCACAAAAGCATTA
The DNA here is from genome assembly GCF_003597395.2 of Chelonoidis abingdonii. NCBI lineage: Eukaryota > Metazoa > Chordata > Testudines > Testudinidae > Chelonoidis > Chelonoidis abingdonii. The sequence goes on along the minus strand of NC_133769.1, from coordinate 218,548,519 downwards.
GGGGTCTGATAATAAAAAGCCTACTTTAGATAACCTGCTTCCAAACACCATTAGATTTATGCAGTAAAAATTGCAGTGCAGTCTTCTCCAAAATAGAGTAACTGATGTGAATTAAGAGACACCGTGAACTCCCCACTCCCATTTCTTGCATACAAGTGGGCATAGCCAACTTACGAACTAAAAAATGCAATCTAGTCATTATTGGATAGACAAGACCTGAAACTGTCAATATTAAAAAAGAGGCAAAAACCAAACCAACAAAGAAGCATTAAAAGAAATCAACCATCATCTCTTAGGACTTCAGATATCATAAATTAGCAAACAAAGGTACAAGCTTATTTTCCATTTCAATAAACAAATTAACAATTTAACAGGATACACTGTATGTATGTAGTATTCAGAAGGCTAAGATTAAGAAATTTCTCTCTTCTCTTGTAATGCCATTGTATAGCTTAGTAATAAAAGAGCATTCAGATTCACAATTACCTTTGAAAGTTCTGCTACACAGCCTACAATCTAGTTACCAAAAAACTAAACTATCATTGCTGTTATATGACATTTCTACAAAACTGCGATCCTTTGAGCATCATTGACATACTATAACCTTAACTGTAGCAGAGCTAATTCTCTACTATAGTTACGTGATAGAGGAACTTGAAATTTTCTTTTTGAAATTCTGCATCTGGTGAATAAGTTTATAAAAATCAACCTATTAAATCCTAATCTAATGATTCAACTTAAATCTGTGAAGTATAGTAAAACAGTATACCATTCATTTGTTACTACTAAATATTTCCCTGGACAGTTAACTTTGATCTTACAGTTTATACTTCCAAGAAATACAACATTATAAGGAATACATTATTTTGCTTACCATTAGCCAGTCTTACAAGTCTTACTCACATGAGTAATCACATGGATATTACTCATGTAAGTAAATCTTGCTGCTCAGGGCCTATCTAGCTAAAGAATGGGTAATCCCAATCTAATATTCAAATATGTTCATTCAGTTTAATTTTTAAGTATCAACATTTGTCCAGTGAATGATCTCTTTCTCTTATTGGGATCCAAGTTCTCCAAAACAGTAATGAGACTTTTTAAACTTCACTTACCCTCAGCCAGTTTTTGAATAAAAAATATAAGGGCTTTGTCCTGCAAGATTTTGAGCACTCTGGGCCCAATCCAATGATATACTTAATTTAAGCACTTTAGCAGTCCCACTGAAGTCAATTAAAGTGACACTAATTGCCATATCATAAGAAGGAGAGAGTGGATAATCGATTATTTTTTATGGAGTGTACAAGACAGGATGAAGAAGACCATTAAGAGAAGATTTTAATAAATCAATAATGCCACATTTTAAAGACATATAGCACAATCAAGGCCTAGTTGATTTGAATTGCGTTCACACACAAACACACACACACACACACTGCAGTTGGTCCCTTCTCCGTCCTCGTTTGTATTGTGATATTCAATGCTGTAAGTAAAATCTCCTAAAGATATACACTGAGTTACACTTGAAAGGCAGTAATCTAAAGCTAAAGAAGTTTTTGCTGTCTTGGTCAGATTCTACTTACAATTCTAAGATCAAACCAATGAAGAACTATCAGTGACTTTACAAAGTTAGAAAGCAAAATACACTTAACTTAGCACCTTGTTAGCTACAGTAAAATCTACTCCTAATGGTCTTCATCTTCCAGTTTTATGAACTCCATGGTGATTTAATCCATTCTCCACACTCTATTTCCACTCTCCTCATGCCATGATATGGTAATTATTGTCACTTTAACTTCGGTGACTCTACATATACCCTCATCCATACAAAACTTGTAAAAACCTTGTCCATCACTGTACAGTTCAAATCTGCTTCAACAAACAATTCTACTACACTATTACTGAGGTATTACTAAAGAAAAAAGCCAAAGACAATGTCACATTGGCTTTCTAATACATCTGACATTTTGGTAATTCAACATGATAATGAACAGTAATTAACTTGTAAGTGAGTCCCATACTCTTCACTTCTCTTTTGCTGATAGAACAATGCTCTCCTGTCAGCTGTAGTTTTGATCAAGAAGTCCTATCCATGCACTAGCCAGATTTAACCTGAATGTATTTCCATAGGGAATTTTCTACAATAGGATTTTCAGTGACCAGCATCCATCACAACAGCATGTGTGACTAAGATTTAATGTACTAATTCTGAACAGCTTAATATACATCACAAGATATGCACTGCTGAAAGCAGCAGTGTATAAAATGCTTGATGACTTGAGCTTTAATTTTGAGGTGCTGAGGGTGGCAACACAAAGGCTTTTCTTGCATGGCCATTAACTCTTAAATTATTCCAACATGGGGGTTATTCTGTCACTGATTGCTTTCTTGAGAGATTTCAGATAGTTCATTTGTGAGTCAGCAATTCATAAAAAACACAAATGATGGTAAACTTGGTAAGAAAGCAAAATATATTTACACGCTTATACAATCTACTCTCCTGTGTACAATCTCACAGTTATATGCAAGGAAAAAACATTTAAAGATTTAAAAGTACCAGTGATATACCGCAAGATGGGTTTCAGGAATATGCGGAAATAATATATAATATTTTAAAGCAAAATATTACACCTTATGTACACAACTGTGCTTGCATAATTCTTATGTACTTTGATTCATAAAGAAAAACAATGCAGAATCCACTTTGTAACCATTGATTATGGTTTATGGTGTAGTCAGAGTAAAAGACTCCTTGGTTCTCTTCCCAGCTCTGCTAATGATGTGCTTTACAGCATTGGCCAAAACACTGAACCTCTCTGTACTTTAATCCAACCATCTGTAACATGGCAATCCCCACAGTCACTCACATCACAGGGAGGTTATGAGAGATTTCAATCTTTAATGTTTGTACAGGGCATTGAGATCCTAAGATGAGAGTACTACAGTGGATCAAAGTGTTATTATTCACTCAAGGAACTTCAGAAGTCTTGGGGGGAAGGAAAGGTGCAAACCTATTACATTTACAATTTATAGGTTACACAACTTTATGCACATATAGTGAATTAGTATTCCAGGAAGTACTCACTTGGGTAACCCCCTGAATTATATTTCTCTCTCCCTCCCTCCCTCCCTCTCTCTCTCTCACACACATGTACACTTCCATCCCTCCCCACCTCCCTTATGGTACATTTTAATAAAGAGTAGCCACTGTGAAATTTCTTCAATTATAAAATACTTCTGCTCAAGAAGTCACTGAATTATTTCAGACAGCTCATCCACAGTCATTAACGTATGCACAGTGCTGGATCAGTAGTTTATAGTTGTACTGTAGCAAGTAACGAACTATCTGCCAGTGATATTAAATAAACTTATTTCCTTCATTAAGTTTAACTATATACAGTGGCCATATTTTGAAGCACAGATATATGACCACCCACCTGTCATCACAATAAAATAATTGGGGACTTCAGAAGTGGAATAAAGAAGAGCCCCACATAGATAAGAGGAGGAGGGTCTAAATTAATGGAGTAGTACAGGTGCTTTATAGTGGGCATATATTATAGTCAGTGTGCCCCAAAATGTACCACAGAAAGAGAAACTTGATTAAATGTCACAAATATAACTGCTGTACTATACAACAGCCGTTCCCATCTACTGCTATTAGTACTGCCTTCTTTTATGGCAGGTACTCCCAGCACCCTGCCGATAGTTCAGGGGTAGGCAACCTATGGCACATGCGCCGAAGGCGGCACACGAGCTGATTTTCAGTAGCACCCTCACTGCCCGGGTCCTGGCCACCAGTCTGAGGGGCTCTGCATTTTAATTTAATTTTAAATGAAGCTTCTTTAACATTTTAAAAACCTTATTTACTTTACATACAACAATAATTTAATTATATATTATAGACTTATAGAAAGAGACCTAAAAACGTTAAAATGTATGACTGGCACGCGAACCTAAATTAGAGTGAATAAATGAAGACTTGGCACACACTTCTGAAAGGTTGCCGACCCCTGCAATAGTTTAATAATGAGCTATAAAATGGGCCCAGAGCACAGGCACTACCTATCTCCTGTTTGCTTGTGAGCACTTTGTTCTATAATGGCACTTGTTTGCTATAAACTTAATCGGTATGCAGCGCACAGGTAAGAAATGTACAATGGTAAACTGACAGAGGATAATTGCCCCAAGAGTTTTGGGTATATTTTTATAGGTAATTTATTATGCTATGCAGCTTATTATGGATAAAAGGGAGATAATTTTACAGTGGACCCATTCAGCCCTAATTTAATTTCTTCATCAAAGTTACACTAAGGTTGAATATGATGTAGTGCCTTTCGACCTTATGCTTTTAGTCACTAACAAACAATTAGCCCGTTCAATGTAGCACTATAACATGTGTAGGATTTACTGTAGATCAACACATGATATATAAAAATGCAACCTGAATCGGGGGCTGGCATATTGAGGGGGACATGGAAATTACAATAGAGCTGTCATAAACAATTAGTTAAGGATTAATGCCTCTTTACCTGTAAAGGGTTAAGAAGCTCAGTAAACCTGGCTGACACCTGACCAGAGGACCAATAGGGGAGACAAGATACTTTCAAATCTTGGTGGAGGGAAGTCTTGTTTGTGCTGTTGTTTGGGGGTTGTTCGCTCTTGGGACTAAGAGGGACCACACGTCCCTCCAGGCTCCCCAAATCTTTCTGAATTCAGTCTCTCATGTTTCAAAATCTTAAGTAGCCAGGCAAGGCGGATTAGTTTTAATTTGTTTTTCTCAATTTGAAATGTCCCTTTTTGCTGAGAGGATTTTACTCTGCTTGCTGTAACTTTGAACCTAAGGCTAGAGGGGGTTTCCTCTGGCTATATGAATCTGAATACCCTGTAAAGTATTTTCCATCTTGATTTTACAGAGATAATTTTTAGCCTTTTTTTCTTTAATTAAAACTTTCTTTTAAGAGCCTGACTGATTTTCTTTGTTTAAGATCCAAGGGATTGGGTGGACTCACCAAGGGATTAGTGGGGAAAAAAGAGGGGATGTTTTATTCTCCTTGTTTAAGATCAAGGGGTTTGGATCTGCGTTCACCAGGGAACGGGTGAAGCCTCTCAAGTGCTGCCCAGGGAGGGGAAGGTTTTGGGGGGAACAAGAAGTGATCCAGACACTGAAATTTCTGGATGGTGGCAGAGTTACCAGATTTAAGGTAATAATTAAGCTTAGAAGTGTCCATGCAGGTCCCCACATTTGTACCCTAAAGTTCAAAGTGGGGGAAAAACCTTGACAGAGCCGTAGGAGCAACAATAGGGAAATCAGTAGAGCAATCTGCTCAACATCTTAAATATCTATACACAAATGAAAGGAATATGGGGAATAAACAGGAAGAACTTAAAATATTAGTACATAGGCTAAATGAGGCCTTAACTGACATCAGAGACTTGATGGGATAAAGCTCGTGATTGGCAAATGGTATAGAGGGGTGTAATAGGGTGTTCACCCCCACTTGCCCTGAAAAAGTTAACGAATACAAAGAATGAGGCTAATTAACACAACAGGCCAGAGCTGAGGGGAATAGGTGGCTAAGCAATCCTCTGTTTGAATGGGGAAGCCCAGCTGAGGAGGAACAAGGCTATAAAGGCAGGAAATTGGCAGCAGAAGGGTGCCTGCAGTCATGCTCTAGGAGAAGAAAGATGCGTTTGGGCTGGCAAACCCAGAGCAGGGCAAAGCCAGGAAGGTAGAATAGGGCTCAGGGAAAGGCAGTAAGGTCTAGAAAGGAACAGGCCTTGATTGCTGGCTAGAAGGTGGATAAAGAAGTTCAGGAGAGCTGGCAGTTTCTCAAGGAGACTATATTAAAGGCACAACTGCAAACTATCCTGATGGGAAGGAAAGATATGAACAATAATAAGAGGCCAATATAGCACTAACAGGAGCTCTTTAATAATCTGAAAATCAAAAAAGAATCCTACAAAAAGTGGAAACAGACAAATTGCTAAGAAGTACAAAATGATAGCACAAGCATGTAGGGATAAAATCAGAAAGATATGAATGAGTTACACCTAGCAGGGTCATAAAAAGTAGGGCTGTCAAGCGATTAAAAAAATTAATCATGATTCATCGTGCTGTTAAACAATAATAGAATACCATTTATTTAAATGTTTTTGGATGTTTTCTACATTTTTGAATGTATTGATTTAAATTACAACACAAATACAAAGTGTACAGTGCTCACTTTACATTTATTTTTAATTACACATATTTGCACTGTAAAAAACACCTCAGTTCACCTAAGACAAGGACTGTAGTGCAAGTCACCTAATATAAGGACTGTAGTGCAATCTCTTTATCATGAAAGTTGAACTGACAAATTTAGAATTATGTACAAAAAATAACTGCATTCAAAAATAAAACAATGCAAAATCTACAAGTCCACGCAGTCCTACCTCAGCCAGTCACTCAGATAAGTAGGAGATAATGCTGCCCACTTCTTGTTTACAATGTCACCTGAAAGTGAGAACAGGTGTTTGCATGGCATTGTTGTAGCCGGCATGGCAAGATATTTATGTGCCAGATCTGCTAAAGATTCATATGTCCCTTCATGCTTCAACAACCATTTCAGAGGACATGCGTCTATGCTGATGACGGGTTCTGCTCAATAACAATGTAAAGCAGAGTGGACAGACATATGTTCATTTTAATCATCTGAGTCAGATGCCATCAGCAGATCGTTGATTTTCCTTTTTGGTGGTTCAGGTTCTGTAGTTTCCGCATCAGAGTGTTGCTCTTTTAAGACTTCTGAAAGCATGATCCACACCTCATCCCTCTCAGATTTTGGACAGCACTTCAGATTCTTAAACCTTGGATCAAGTGCTGTATCTATCCTTAGAAATCTCACATTGGTACCATTTTTGTGTTTTCTCAAATGTACTGTGAAAGTATTCTTAAAATGAACATGTGCTGGGTCAACATCCGAGATTACTATAACATGAAATATATGGCAAAATGAGGGTAAAACAGACAGGAGACATACAATTCTCCCCCAAGGACTTCACTCACAAATTTAATTAATGCATTATTTTTTAACGAGCATCATCAGCATGGAAGCATGTCCTCTGGAATGGTGGCCGAAGCATGAGGGGGCATACGAATGTTTAGCATATCTGGCATGTAAATATCTTGCAATGCTGGCTACAAAAGTGCCATTCAAATGCCTGTTCTCACTTTCAGGTGACACTGTACATAACAGGCAGGTAGCAGTATCTCCCGTAAATGTAAACAAACGTGTTTGTCTTAGTGATTGGCTGAACAAGAAGTAGGACTGAGTGGACTTGTAGGCTCTAAAGTTCTACATTGTTTTGTTTTTGAGTGCAGTTATATAACAAAAAAAATTTTCATTTGTAAGTTACACTTTCATGATAAAGAGACTGCACCACAGTACTTGTATGAGGTGAATTGAAAAATATTATTTCTTTTGTTTTTATTTTTAAAGTGCAAATATTTTTAATAAAAAATAATATCAAGTGAGCACTGTACACTTTGTATTCTGTGTTGTAATAAAAATCAATATATTTGAAAATGTAGAAAAAATCCAAAAATATTTAATAAATTTCAATTGGAATTCTATTGTTTAACTGTGATTAATTGTAATTCATTTTTTTAATCGTGATAATTTTTTTGAGCTAATCATATGAGTTAACTGCAATTAACCTTTTTAGTGAAGACTGAAGCAAAAAAGACATTAAGAACCTCTGCCTTCTTGATGTTATCGCTTATTAGCTTTCCTGCTCTACATTTTCCTGTCTTTCCCTTACTCCTAATGTAGTTGAAGAACCTCTTATTGTTTTTTATTAGGGCTATTAATTACAATTAACTCATATGATTAACTCAAAAAAAATATTAACAACAAGAGGAAAGAAACAAGGCAAAATAGGAAAAGATCATGCTAAATAATACTTAGATAAATTAGAAGTATTCAAGTTGGGAGGACTGGTGAAATTCACTCTAGGATACTTAAGGAACTAGCTAAAGCAATTTCAGAACCATTAGCAATATTCTTTGAGAATTCAAAAAAGATTGGAGAATGGCAAATATTTTACCTATGTTTAATAGGGGGCCCAAGAAGGATCCAAGGGATTATAGATCAGTCAGCCTAACTTCAATATCTGGAAAAACAGTGGAATAAATTATTAAACAATCAATTTGTAAGCATCTACAGAATAACAGTGTAATAAGGAATAGCCCATATGGATTTATCGAGAACAAATCCTGCCAAACCGAACTACTTTCCTTTTTGAACTGGAGTTACCAAGGTTACTGGCCTGGTGGAAGGGGGTAGATGTAGATATGATGTATGTTGATTTTAGTAATGCTTCTGATAGAGTCTCACATGACATTCTCAGAAGCAAATGAGGGAAGTCGGGCCTAGATGAAATTGCTTTAAAAAGGATGCACAACTGGTTAAAAGATCATACTCAAAGAGGAGTTATCAGTGGTTCGCAGTAAAACTGAGAGGTTGTATCTAGTGGAGTCCCACAGGGATCAGTCCAGGGACTAGTAATAGTTACTATTTTCATTAGTGACATGGATAATGGAGTGGAGAGTATGCTTATAAAATTTGCAGATGACACCAAGTTGGGAGGTTTTGTAAGCACTTTGGAGGACAGGATTAGAATTAAAAATGACCTTGATGAATTGGAGAATTGATCTGAAATTAACAAGATGAAATTTAATAAAGACACGTGCAAAGCACTTCGCTTACGAAGGAAAAATTAAATACACAAAAATAGGGAATACCTGGCTAGGTTGTTGTATTGATGAAAAGGTTCTTATGGATCACAAACTGAATGAGTCAACAATGTGATGCACTTGTGAAAAAGGATAATATTCTGGTGAGTATGAACAGGAGTGTCTTATATAAAAGCACAGGAAGTACCTGTCCCATTCTACTCACTGTTGGTGAGACCTCAGCTGGAGTGCTGTGTCAAGTTCTGGGTGCTACTTTTTGGAAAGGTTGTGGACAAATTGGAAAGATTTAGAAACCCTGACCTATGAGGAAAAATTTAAAAGGTGGGCATGTTTAGCCTTGAGAAAAAAAGATTGAAAGAGGACCTAATAAGAGTCTTCAAATATTTTATGAGCTGTTATAAAGTGGGTGGTGATCTATTGTTCTCCATGTACACTAAAGGTAGGACAACAAGTAGTAAGCTTAATCTGCAGCAAGGCAGATATAGGTCAGATATTCAGAAAAACTTTCTAACCATAAGGGTTGTCATAAACAGATAGTTAAGGGTTAATCTCTTTTTAACCTGTAAGGGGTTAACAAACAGTGAACCTGGAACACCTGACCAGAGGACTAATCAGGAGACAAGATACTTTAAAAATCTCGGTGGAGAGAAGTCTTTGTTTTGTGTGTTTTTCTTTGTCTGTTGTTCTCTCTGAGTTCTGAGAGTGACCACAGTACCTACAGGCTCTCTAATCTTCTGTTCAAATTTAGTAAGTACAAAAGTAGAAAGGCGGTTTAGTCTTTTTGATTGTTTTCTTTATTTGCTAATGTGTATCTGGCTCGTAGAACTTTAATATGTGTCTGGCTGGTAGAATTTTAATGTGTATTTGGCTGGAAGTATTTTAAATTGCATTTCTGCAGGGGGAGGCTTCTCTCTAGTTTCTATAAGCTGAAAGACCCTGTATAGTATTCCTATATGAATTTACAGGATTATCGTTATTTTCTTTCTTTATAAAAGTTTTTCCTTTTAAAAAACCTGATTGATTTTTTTTCCCCTTGGTAAGAACTAAGAAACCGAGTCTGTACCCACCAGGGAATTTGTGAGAAGGAGAGAGAGAGGGAGAAGGTAAATTTCCTCTTTTGTTTTAGATTCACGGAGCTTGAATCTGTATGCCTCTGGTAAGGGGGGGAAGGGACATTCCTGCCTGTTTTAAGATTCAAGGAGTTTGAATCACAGTGATCTTCCAGGGTAACCCAGGGAGGGAAAGCCTAGGAGGGGCACCGGTGAGGGAAAGGGTTTACTTTCCTTGTGTTAAGATCCAGGGGGTCTGGGTCTTGGGGGTCCCCAGGGAAGGTTTTGGGGGAACCAGAGTGTACCAGGCACTCCAAGTCCTGGCTGGTGGCAGCACTACAAGATCTAAGATGGTAATTAAGATTAGGGGGATTCATGCTGGTACCCCATCTTTTGGACTCTAAGGTTCAGAGTGGGGTTTTATACCATGACAAGCGTAGTTAAGTTCTGTATTACACTTCTGAGGGAAGTTGTGGAATTTCCAACAGTGAACACTTTTAAGAACAGGCGGGACAAACACCTGTCAGGGACGGTCTAGATTAACTTGGTCCTGCCTCAACACAGGGAGCTGGACATGATGACATCTCCAGGTCCCTTCCAGCCCTACATTTCTATGATATACACACTGGACAGCTCTCAAAACTATTGAGTAAACAGAAGGATGCTTTGCTGTACTTCTACTAAGCAATGCATTATTTAAAAAAGAGCTCCATTTTATATCAGTGCATTATCTATTGAATGTCTGTACCCAAGTGTCTCTACAGTGCATTTCTACACTTTTGACACTGTATACTAAGTATGAAGAGTTCTGTGTGAATAATGAGAACCAGATTTTGTTTCATGATGAGCTACTTAGAGAAGGGAAGTAGATAAATAGTCAATTGCACATCCTGTTGTGGAAGCACAATTATTTGAGACATTGAAAATTAGATAAAGGCTGTGGAAATGCACTTTAGGAAACGGCATGGCAATATTAGCAGGTTGAAGTAGATGACCTAATGATCTTTTCATCTTAAATTTCTCCAATTTTGTGATTCAATCCATTCCAAATCAATTGCACACATACAAAATGGGAAATGACTGCCTAGGAAGGAGTACTGTGGAAAGGGATCTGGGGTTACAGTGAATAACAAGCTAAACATGAGTCAACAGTGTTACACTGATGCAAAAAAAAGTGAACATCATTCTGTGATATATTAACATGAATATTGTAAGCAAGACACGTGAAATAATTCTTCTACTCTGTTCCATCCTGATAAAGGCCTCAGCTGGAGTACTGTGTCCAGTTCTTGACTCCATATTTTAGGAAAGATGTGGACAAACTGGAGAAGAGAAGACTGAGGGGGGACATAGTTTTCTAGCACACAAAATTTTGTCACAAGGAGGTAGGTGAAAAAATTCTCAATTTTTGAGTCTAGGACAAGAAGCTATTGGCTTAAATTGCAGCAAAGTAGGTTTAGGTTGGACATTACGGAAAAAAAAAACTTCCTGTCAAGTAGTTAAGCAATGGAACAAAGTGCCTAGGGAGGTTGTGGAATATCCATCATTGGACATTTTTTAAGAGTAGGTCAGACAAACACCTTTCAGGAATGATCTGGTTAAAACATAGTCCTGCTTGAGAGCAGGGGACTGGACTAGATGATCTACTGAGGTCCCTTGCAGTCCTACAGTTTTTGATTCATCCAAATTCCCCAGTTGCTTAAATTTAAACCTTTTCAGTATTTTAATGTTAACTGTCTAGCCAAACTCATACTCTTTTATAACAATACAATAGGTGAAGAAAAGATGGTATGACCAAGCCATCATGACTTAGAAAGGCAAAGATATAAAGCTATTAGGGCAATATATTTGGAGTGTACAAGAAATATAAAAAGGAACATAGAAAGTTTTCTTCTATTTCTTTCTGTTAAAGGGAAAAAACGTTGAAGTATAGCTCACTTCTAGGCAGCTCTGGAAAGAAGTCTGTATCTTGACAGAATAAGCACTACTACATGGCAAACTACTAATTAGCACATGATTTCCCGCATCATTAACCCAGAGTCTCAGCCCTGTTCTGGAAGTTGGAGTTGAATTCCCCCTGCTTAATCAATCCTTTGTACTTCTCCAATAGCTGCCATAAAGGTGATGGTACTTTGTGATTTGAGCAACATATACAGTATGAACTAGACTGAGTACACTGACTGCTTCTACACAGGAAAATGATTTGTTATTTAGAAGGTAATGATTCCAGTTACTACCAGCCTGTGTTGATTTGGAAGCAATGATTCAGAGGTAAAATCTTATAACCAGTTCCTGAGAGATGCAGTTTCCAAAAAGACAAATCAAATAAACATTAACTCTCTTTTTGGAAAAAAAAGTATATTTCTATTTAATAATGCTGCACAGTAGCCACACGTGACTCAGGTGAGTCCTGGGCTTGGGACAAACCACCACTGAGTCCTCAGTTGGACGTAAAAAACAATTTTTTTTCTATTTGGCTATCACCCCCTTCAGGTGGGGCACTACCTGTAGCTTGAGGCCAGTTACTAACAGCAAATCAAAGGAATGACAGTCTCACCTCAGGTCTGTCCTCCTTCAGGGAGGCTCTGACAAGCAACCGTCCTGTAAGCTGTTCCTGGTCCCATTCAGACCTGGAGATGGGCTCTACTTTCCAGTGAGTCCAGATATGATGCCATCTTCTTTTAGCCTGATACCTATTGCAGGTTTAGCAGAGTGGGGCTGATTGAGCCTCAGCAGCTTGTTATCCCTTTCCTGACTAATGTGCGGTTCAGATACCCCATTACACCATGTTACAGTCTCACATAGCTGAGGTTATATCACAATTTTCTGTTTTGCAAGGTCTATACCTCCACATCTCACCTTTCTTCAGAACCCTTTTTTGTAAACATGCCACCGGAAATTTGAACCAAACTTTAGCCAGTAATTAATATATATGTGGAATGGTCTCCATTGCAGAGTTTGTGGTTTTTTGTTTGTTTGTTTTTTAAAGAAAATTTGGGAAAACCAGAAAAGCCAGATAATTTTCCACTTAGTACACATTTGCTGCCCCAGGAGTAACATGATGATCTCAGTAATAATTAGTCACTTTCCCTCCCTGTTAATTTGCATATTTGAGGAGAGAGTCACTAATACCCTAGTTGTCATGGCAACAGCTGCCTTTGGTAACTGATTTCCCTTACACTCCCATGACGTTGTTACAAAGTAATGTCCCAGGAGGAGCTCTAGTGGAAGCAGGCTGGGTTTGGATTGACTCCTGCTGTGCTCCTTTGGGTTTGCACTGGGTTCAGTACACTGGTCCTTGTCAAGGCTTATTGTCTGTTAGTTTCCTTTACAAGGGATACATGAAAATAAGCTACAAAATTCCAGTTCCTTTTCATGTGATTGTTTATCTGCTTCTTCCAAATTAGGGACAAAGGCTTTTGAATATTTACCTTTTAAAAAAAACAACAAATTATAGCTATCCCAATCCCTACTCAGTTTTCTGTTATATAATTACAAAACATGCCATTTAGAAGGTGTAACAGAAGTTATATTTAAACAAAACGAGTTTTGTTTGAATACAGTTTAAATTTATGTTCAATATATGAGACAACATGGCACTAAGTAGTGAAATGCGGAGCTTCACAAAGATAATGGCAATGAAATATACTTTGAAGAGAAGTGATTGATTATTTAAATAGCCCATATATAAAATTTTTATTTGCTAAAAAATCACAAACAAAAATCTTCATTTAATGTCAGTTAAGGTTCTTGTCATCACTAAACCATAAAAATATTAGCAAATACAAAGATAAGGATTAAAAGGTTGTTAAATCAAGCACTTTTTAGGTAGGAAAAGCCAGAATGATTGTTGCTTATGCAACCTTAATTTGGTCCCTTTATGTTTATGCATTATGGCATTACAATATGATCTTTTTTAAAAAATAACAACACGATTAAACATAGAACCCGTGCCTCACTCAGCACACAGGATTAATCTCTTCTGGGCATGAATCAGGATTGTGCACTGAAGGAGTCTGTTGTCTATATGACCTATGTCTCATTTGTTGCAGATATTGAAATGTTTGTAGTGAATGAGGCAAGGGTACAGGAAGACAAAGGATGGTGTCATACTTCAGGGTAGCATTCAACTGCCTTAAGTCTTGGATTCCTATCCCTACCTCTACCACAAATTTCCAATGTGACACTAGGTAAGTCAGTTACACCAGACTTATTACAGATAACCACTTCTGCATGTAATTAAAGACTGTTCCATAATAATACATATGCACAAGGAGGAAAAATTAATGCCGCATGTAACATTCGTTCCGGATCTTCTTAACATGAGAATGCTTGACTTTTCAACCTTTTAATCCTTTTAAATCCTTTGTGTTTCCTAACATGTTATGGTTTAGCTTATTGATGAGAGACAATACTGCTAACATTGAATGAGGTTTTTTTGTTTGTGAATTTAAAATTAAGTCTATTGGAGTTTGATCCTACAATGTGCTAAACACTCTAGCCCTGGTCCTGGATCAGACAAGCATTTAAGCACAGATTTAACAATATTTGTGAGTATTCTTACTGAAGTCAAAAATGTTAAGTATGTGCTTAAGAGAATCAGGCTCATAGTACTCAACACCTTGCAGGTCCGAGCCCTTGATCTTTTGTATTTTAACATACTGAAGAGAGTAAGATCACTAGCCAGGTTTCTCTCTCTCTCAGCTTTCAACAGGGATTCAAGTTTCAAAACTCACAATGTGAATCAAGGAACACACACCAGTGATACCAGAAGTTATTGCTACAATACTGCCCGTTAGTGCTTCTTACTAGATGGTGTTATTTTTCTTCCCTTTAACTGAATTGATAATGAAGCCTGTTGGATCATTTCATTCTACCAATTTCAAGAGTATAATTAATTATCTGCTTAGATAAATCCTGACAGCTAGGATTATGGATTTATATGTTAAAATAAGATTTCTAAACACCATGATGCACTGAATAAATAATGGCTTATGGAAGAAGCCTTCTTAAGGAATAGTTTTCACATTGAATGTGTTTGTTTAGGACCTGCTCCTGCTCCCACTGAACTCAGTGACAAAATTCCCACCTCCAACTCTTCCTCTGCTCACATTGGGGAGGGATGTAGAAAGAGGCAGGTGTTTTTAAAATGCGGAAGGGTATGTGGCGACTTCATTAAAAATTGTTACCTGTATTTCATGTCAACAGCGTCATGCTACTATTAGTTGGTAGTTGGTCCTGCCTTGAGCAGGGGGTTGGACTAGATGACCTCCTGAGGTCTCTTCCAACCCTAATCTTCTATAATTCTAAGATTAGACTTGCCATAAAGTACAAAAACAATATTGAAAATCACCTGAAAATACTTCTACTATTTAACTAGAAGCTATTAATCTTTGTAGTAATCAAAATATTTTTACAAATCTAGCTAATAATTACTAGAATCTCTTTATTATATGGATCCTTTTTAAATGCTTTATAACATATCAGGCCAGGTCCATGTTAAAATCACATGCATTTCAGATTTGTACAATAAATTAAGTTTAGCATTCTTGTTTTTTAGGTGTTCCAGTATATGAAACGATTTAACTTAGTGACTGGCCTACAAAACATAAATCAGTTCTGTGCCTTTATTTAAAATTCAGTATAGCTTCTTGTGCTCTCAATCTTGTAACAATTCACCAATGCAGAGACTATGGTGCTATCAAACCAACAACGTATCAAGATATGAATAGAATTTTATAACTATTTTATTGGAAACACTCCTTATATTTTTGCTTTTCTGAAATGCTGTAATTTATTTTGCAATCTCTGTGGCTGATCAATTCTTTCTCCTATAATTTTCTTTTCATTAATCTTTTGTTATGAAAAAAGTCGCATAAAAATGAAAAAAAATGCTTTAGTTTGAAATGTAACTTTAGTCTATCACCTCAGTGTAATGTTACAAGCATATCACTGATAGAAGGAAAATCCAGCACAGAGATGATGATATTGACAGATACACCTCTGGGCTTTAACTTGATCTACTAACCCAAATTAAAAGATGAATTGCTACATTTTCCATTGCTCCTTTAAACCAAGTTAAGAATTGCTATTTTAAGACAAGTTTAGAACGGGGGGGGGGGGATTTGGAGGGAAGGGGGAAGGTGTATAACTCACAGGATTGAGCCCTAAATCCTATTTTTGAAATGGAAAGTCAATGGGACAAAAGCACCTAACCTGCTTAGACACTTTTGTAAAGCCCATTAGGTGCTTATCTGCATCTTTAGGAGCCTAAATATCTTTACAAAATTTTGCCTAGAGAAGCAGAGTTAGGGTTTTTGTTTTAATATGAGATGTGTCTACAAGTCTCCATTTATTTGAGTGTATGAAAAGTAAGTATAGTTTAATATTTATCTACTTCCATTTTATTATTAGTCATTTCTTATTGACCATCTAAAAGCATACGTCACATCACAGAAACCTGTAAAAATGTGGTACTTATGCCAAAACAGCATCCAATATCTAAGGCCCTGATCCCACACAGATTTCACTGCAGGACCAGGGCTTGAATTCAGATTAGGAAGGAAAAAATATACCAAAAAAAGGTTAGTTGAGAGGAAGACAAGAACAAGAAGATACCAACAGTTACTGTAGTGGTAAAAATCTACCTTGTGTCATTTTAGTAACAACTACATTGTTAACAAGCTTTGGGTTTCAGGAACTATTCTGAGTAATAAGCCTTTTTAGGGAAACAAGTAAAATGTAGTGTGAATTAATAGAAGTGATCGGAGATGCACATTTCTGTGCTAAAATTAAAAGTTTTGTGCCTACTCCTCATTCTATTATTTCTCATCTGAAATATTCTCTCTCTAATGCTGAACTTCTGTATCTTGATATATCCCAACAGAAGTTTCATTATTCTCAGCTGCACACCAGTTTTCTTCTCCAGGTTCAGAATTTTATTATCTGTTGCTTAAAACTATTTAACTACTTCTCTGAATAGTACTAATCAATAAACTGAAGAACATTGTTTTTTAGGTTCCCACTGAGGACACCACTGAGAAGATAAACTTAGAAATCTCTGTACATAGCAGAGATATAATATGCAGTATCAATAAGGTCATAATGATAGAGAATTGAATTATATTTGATGCCCTCTGCAAACCAAGTAAAGTTAATGCCTAAGGCCTATACTCTGCAAAATCACTTATGCACATTTGAGTAGTTACACATTGAGACAAGGCAAGAAAAATACCCCCATAGCAGTAGTATTTTGAATGAATGAAGGTGGGGGTGAGGACTGTGTCAGGCAACCCAGAGAGGAGGATGTTGCAGTAATCAAGAAGGTACGCATGGCTGAGGGTTTTAGTGGCGTGGAACCATAGGCACCGAGTTTCTAATCTGCTGCACCCCCACCCCACCTCTTCTCACCCAATTCTGCCCCCTCCCCTGAGCGCACTGCACCCTTGTTCCTTCTCCCCCCCCCGTGCCTCCTGACGCCGTGAAACAGCTGATCTGTGGCAGGCTGTAGGCGTTGGGAGGGAAAGGGAGGTGCTGCTTCACAGGTCCTATCGGCAGGCAGGAGGCATTGGGAGGGAGCTGATAGGGGGGCTGCCAACAAGCATCCACCATTGTTTCTCCATGGGTGCTCCAGCCCCAGAATTGGTGGGCTTGCAGAGAAGATGGAGTGAAATCCTGGTTTGAGGCCTGAGTGACTGAGACAATGACAGTGTTGTCCATATCAACACAGAAAATAGGAGTGGGAAGAGAACACAAGGAGTGGAGTATTGACCATATTGGCAAGATAACACAGCCCAAGGTGCAGGCCTGAATGGAGTCAGTGTAAGGGGTCGACCCCTCACCTATGGCAGAAATGTCAACAAAACCATTACTGAAACCAGGTGATTGGATAAAGTCAACGAGGAAAAGGGAAAAGAACAGTGGATCAAGAAATAGTTCAACGGGAAGTGCTGGTGCATGACACCACAGACACTATCAGGACATTTACATTTAAAGCTATCAGCCTGTTCAGAGATGGCCATTTTGGGGGGCAAAAGCAAATAAATTGCCCTGTATTTATAGTAGACTCCAGGATTGGGGTGACTACACTTAGCTAAGTCCATGACACAGTCCTTACTGATTTGACAGACCCTAGAAAATGTATTGTAAGGAATACCAAGGAGAAAGCTACTCCATCATTTAGTCAATCTTTTATCTCTAGTGTCTAAGATTCTACCTTATCAACCACAGAGCACTTGGATTCTACATTTTTCAAAAAGGATGTGAAAGCTCTGGTCTTACTTGCCTGGGATTGGGTACTACAGGGTCCATAATGGCCCATAGCCCTTGTGAAACCACATAAATCAAGATATTGTATACATATTTATCTCTCTACTTTGAGACATCCTACAATTTCCCCAAGACTGCCTAGACCAATTTCATGGTGGATTGGCAGATTTGGGTGACAAGAGGTACAAGTCATCATTTAAAACCCTCCACAAACACCTTTCAAATGAAGGAGATTTTTTTCACTGTTAGGGAAATTGTTTAGAATGAGCAAACAAATATCAAACAATAAAATAAATAGTTCAACCAAAAGGAATACAATACTTTACTTTTCCTTTATTTCACACAGAGTTAGCTCTGAAGGAGTTCTTTTTGCAAACTAGACAATTACTACCTTTCAATACCTAACCCCATAAGACGGACCTTGAGATATCAATATGTCTTACCTAATGCATCAGAAACAATGAAGGCATTTGGGTCAAACATAAAGAGTTAGATAAAAGGCATCACATGTAAACAATAAATTAGTTTTTTTTCGCCAATAAAAATTACATGAGAGGGGAGTAATTTTCAAACATGTAAAAATAACCATGCAAATGACAAGCAGGAAAAATGAGAAATAATTAAGTCCTGATATTATTGTTTATGAGGATAATACTTGCCTCACTACGGTCTTGTGAGGATTAGTTAGTTAATGTTTATAAAATCCATAAAAGATTAAAAGTGCTTTGTAAATATTAGATATTATGAGATGGGGCTAGCTAATTTTTGTTTTCATTTCCATTTGCACAGTACATTCATACACTTGTAGTTTAAAGCCATCACAGAACATCAGCACTGGAAAAAGAAACCAGAAAGCTCATTCTCAAGGTATTTGAGTTACAGAAACCAGAAGATAGCGTGATTTTGATATGCTCAGTTCCCAGCATTGCACTGGTAAATTGGCAATTACCATAAGAGGCATCAAACAAGTAGACAAAACAGACATCTCTTTTCTGCTAACTCACTCAGATTACTAGCTAAGCCCTGTAGGTATGTGCTTGTTCATAGTATCTCTCTCTCTCACTGGTACATCTTAAACTAAGGAGAAATATATATTTCTGAGAGGAAAATTTCTGCTTTGAGGATGTGAAAAACTCCATGGTATTGTAACTGAGGCAAATCGACGGAACAAAATCTTCAAATTAAATAGCTATTGCTGGGTATTTATGACCCAAGACGTCTTGGTGAGAACTAGCAGCGGCAAAAGGGCACATACCAGTTACAGAGATCCCTTGGGTCTGGCATCTACCTACTAGATCATGTATGGTTTCTAATGAAAGCCTGTGCCACTCTGGTCATCATAATCACTGTGAGATACATGTACAGAAAATATATGAAGATATCATACACACATAGAGAGAGTTCAGTTCTCTAGGTTTGTGACTTAAGGCAGGTCGCAAAAAGGTGATCCACATACCCTTATGAGGCAGCGGGAAAGAGATGCTTTTTCTCACTCTGGCTAGTCATATGAAAACTGAGTATTGTACAGTTCATATTGGATGTCCACCATTTACAACCTGAGCAAGACACTAATTAGTAGATTGTGAGGGCTGGAGCAAAAGACAAATAGTAGGGGAGTAAGGCAATGAAATTTTGGAACTATATCTGGGATGCAGAAGAACCCCCGATTATACCATCAATCTATGAGGAAAAGCTGCTAGGGGGATTGATCTTATGAAAAGAGATCTCAGAAAACTGATTGAAAATGCAGGGAAAAGGATTTGGAGTAACTTATCTTGTGCAAGACAGGGAATGCCTTGTTAGTTAAGTTTACAGTCTAAAAAGTATGTTATGATTTTGTTTTATATGAAACCTCCTGTTTCCACTATTCTCACTATATCACTTGAATCTCTGTTCTATGGTAATAAAATTATTTTTGTTTTCATTAAGTTTTTTTTGTGTATGTATATGTATACATGTTTGTAGTATAGACATGTCCTCAGATTCATATTCCCAAGGGAATAGTACACATCAGGTCATAAGATTCAACTCAGGGTTACGACTCTACTTAAGACACAGAACTTTATTGACCTGGTGTGTACTATTCCCTTAGGAATTATGAATCTGAGGACACGTCTATACTACAAACTTATGTTGACTCAAGTTATGTCAGTATACGGCCGCTGCACTTTGGACATCACTTGTACATGTACATACTTGGCTCCTTGTGTCAGCAGTGTGTGTACTCACCAGGAGTACTTGTAACAGTGCAGAGTCTGGCATAGGTATCCCATCATGCAACTTGCCCCTACCCAGTGCACTGTGTTTTGGGAAGTTTTGGCAATGCATGGTGGGGCCGAAACAAGATGTGGAGGGGTCACTGGGAGCATGGGGGTCAGCATCCTCGTGTGCAAGTGTCTCCATCCTATAATGTTATCTGTATCCCATAATTTTTGCAATTTTTTTCAAAATTCCACAAACACATGCAGCTCTCCTTCCTTGCTGCCAACCATCTCTGACAGAAGAATGGAGCCTGCACAGCTCTGCCCTATTGTCATAAGCATTGCTAGCATAGAGTGAATAATCTGGAGTAGTTACAGAGCTCCAAGAAGAACTGAATGAGTGGGGAATATGACAATTCCTTGGAGGACAGATTGCTGTGGGACATAGTGAGTACCAATTCAAGGTTGTTGGTGGCATTCATGGAGCAGCTGCAGATGGTGGAGTACCTCTTCTAGGCCAGAAAAACAAGCACTGACTGGTGGGATTGCATCATAATGCAGGTTTTAGATGAGGAGCAGTGGCTGCAGAATTTCAAGATGCACAAAGATCTGTGCAGCAAGCTCATCCCAGCACAGGGACATCAAAATGAGAGTTGCACTGACAGTGAAGAAGACAGTGATGATTGCATTGTGGAAACTTGCAAATGCCAGACTGCTACCGGTCAGCTGGAAATCAGTTTGGAGCAGGGAAATCCACCACACTAGGGCCATTGTGATGCAAATGTACAGGGCCATTAATCACTTCCCATGCCATGCCAGACCGTGACTCTTGACAATATGCTGGACGTAATGGATAGCTTTACAGAAATGTGGCTCCTTAACTGCCGTGGTGTGATAGATGACACACACATCCCTATTTTGGCACCACACCACCTTTCCACTGAGGAAAGGGATACTTTTCTGTGTTTATGCTAGCACTGGTGGATCACCAGGGATGCTTCACAGACATCAATGTGGGCTGGTCAGGGAAGGTGCATGATGATTGCCTCTTTAAGAAAACAGGGTTGCTCAGAAAGCTAGAAGCTGGGAATTTCTTTTTTGGCTGGTGAATTACCATTGGGAACGTTGAAATGCCAATAGTGATCTACGGGGACCCAGTCCACCCCTTCCTCCTCTGGCTCCTGAAGCCGTACATAGGCCACCTCAGCAGCACCAAGGAACAATTCAGTTACTGGCTCAGCAGATGCAGAACAATAGTTGAATGTGAGTTTGGTTGTTTGAAGGGTTGTTGGTGTTGTTTACTCACAAGATTGGACCTCAGTGAGAAAAATATCCCAGCAGTTATGGCTGCCTGCTGCGTTCTTCATAATCTATGTGACGCAAAATGGAAAAGTTTCCAGTGGGTTACAGGACAGAGGTGGAGTGCACTCTGCTAAATTTGAACAGCCAAATACAAGGGGTATTAAAAGAGCTCAAGAAGAGCTCTATGGCTCAGGGAGGTTTGAAAGACCATTTTAACAGTGAGCCAGAGCAGTGTGTGTTGCTGTAGTGTGTTCTACCTGGCCCTGCTCTTTTGTGGCCTGGTAGGAATCATGTGATGGTTGCTGTACATGTAGGACTATAACATTGTCAATGCTACTGTTAATTTTGCTTATTAATGAGCCTGTGAGGTGTGTGATGCTGTGCAGTCACAAGTAATTGGTTGCTTTCAGAACTGCTGAAAACTCAGCAGCATATGTTGAACTAATAAAGATGAATTATGTTCCAAATAATAGAATTTTATTCTCTAACAAAATAGTGCAAAAGTGTGTGTAATTGTAAAATACATTAAAACTTAAGTCGAGACCAGAAATTATAAAGGGAAAAGAGCATTAATTTCCATTTCAGCTACACATATACCAACTGCAGCTTTCACAGGTCTCTTGTATGTGAAGCTGTGATTGTCTTTAATGTCCCCCAGGGTAGACTGGTTAAGGGTAGTGCACTGACCCCTGCTGCCACATGGAATGTTCAGGGATGCTATACAAAAGGTCCTGATATAGGAGTTCTCAATGGGCTGCAAAAGGAGGTGAACCCAGAACTGTCGAACCTGAAGGTGCACCACAGCCTGCAGCATCTGTGTTTGCTGCCTAAGAAACGTCATTAGGTCCTCACTTTTTCCTGCTGGGATTCCTGAGCATTTCTCCTTGCCACTCTCTCCTTCCCCCAACTGTTGGCAACGTTCATTCTCCAGGCCCTGTGCTCACAGTCCAATGCAGCACCATCTTAGAGGGATGACACGTTCAATGAGATCTGAGTTGTCTTCTTTCTCCTCCTTATGTGGCCCAAGCTTTCCACACATATGGAAGGGGTGACCCTTAAGGCTGCAATGGCAGCAGCTGAAGATAAAAGACAGAGGTACCATTTTCTGCATATTCACTATGGAAAGTAAAACTCAAGATGTTGAACTCTCTCCCCTAATTTTTTAAGCGTTACCTTCTCACTTCTGCTTGGGATTGCTTGCGTATTGTGCTAGTCTCAGGGAGGGAATTGCTCAGCTGCATGATTCTAGCAGCTTAGGACAATGAGACAGAATACTGATGATTTTAGCTGAAGGTAACAATGGTAGAGAGACCACAGTTTCTTGCATCCCAAAGCGCCGGATCCCATATACTGCTAGCATCTGTACTGCAATGGTGCCTGATTAAGTTATCGCTGAGCAGTGTGGGAGTGTCCTACCATGGAGGAAGATAAAAGGCAGCCCTCCCCAGAAACCTTTGGTACAGGATTACAGAGCACATTCATCAAAGTTTCACTGAAGTCTCTATGGAGGATTTATTGGACATCCCTGTGTACAAAAACAAATTGCTCCGCATCGGTCCAAATGCCTAACTCAAGAGGGGAATGAAAAGCAGATCGTAACTCTGCCTCACTCGGTCATACCACTACCTCTTCTAGAACTAGTAAATTAATGAAAGTCAAAAGATGTGTCCTGCTCCTCTGGGAGTGCCACCCCATTATTGAAAATCTATCTACACATGTATCCAAGGTTCCTTCCCCTGCATCAGGTCACCCATGTTTAACTGGTGGGATTGGCTGGATTGCAGTGGAGTCAAAAAACAGGTCCTCATTCACTGCACAGCAACATCCCCCTGTCACCTGTCCCCCTTACTACTCCTCATAATCATCTCACTGTTCACAGCAGGAGCCTGTGACTCAGGCTCCTCTGAGGTTTCCATGATGCTGTGGGGGTGGGGTGTGACCAAATGCACCCCGATATTCACACCCTACACATTATTGTAATAATCTTTGTACAGAATATGCCTTGTGAGGTATCATTTGAAAACTAATAATTTACTGGTCAATAATATCATGCTGAAATCTGTGTAGCAAATTACACTGTGTGTAAAGCTAGGAACATAAGATGAAATTATAACTGAAATGTGGTTACCAGACAAGTCTGGGGAGTGGATAAACCAGTTTCTCAAAGACAAAGGACAAGCCAGGTATCATCTAAGTTGATGGGCATCACCTGTCAAGTAGCTATTCTTGGGCAAAGGAGGAGGGCAGGAACAGATCAATCTATGTTTTAGCCAACAACTGCATGGACCTTCTTTCTCCATGAAACTCCATGACTCCAATCTCACAGTGGGAATGAACCTTATCTAGAGGTAACCCTCAGGAAAATACATGTCAAAAGACTGAACTATAAAAGTGTGGGGCAAAAACACCTCAAGGTTTCTCTTTCATCTAACATAACAAAAGAAGATCCATTTGACTTTGGGAGAGATCCTGACCTGAATACAGTCAGCCCTGTTGCTGGGAGCATGTAAGAATTCTATCTTGAACCAAATCTAGTTTGTTAAGTTTCAGCACAAGAAAGCATTTTATCTTTATTTTTCATGTAACCATTTCTAATTTTAGTGCCTTATATGCAAAATTTCTTTGTAGATAAATACATTTATTTTATTCTTTAATCAAAGCTAACCCGGTGTTGTGTTTAAACTCAACTGTGTGGATACCTCCATTTAAGGTAGCAGTTGTATATTGACCCCTTACAGGGGCAACAGACCTCCAATATCTGGACTGTCCGGGAGTGGGCTGGACAGTGCAGAACACACATTTTGGGGAAAATTCAGGACTGAGAGTGTGCAGGTAGTAACCAAGGCTGCTGAGGTCATTGTTGCTGGCAGGCTGCAGCTACAGACAGATGTTCAGCATGTGACCTGCATGCTGCTTTGGTCTTTGTGAAGAGCCCAGTTGGGAGCTGCAGCAGCAAAGCATTGTGAGGCACCCCAGGATGCAGAGCAGGTGGTGACAACCCCTTACCGGTCTAGATTGCACCCTAGAACGTGACATGGGGTCTCTGCTGAGGATAGCATGCAGCTCTTTGTAAAAGCAACAGGTCTTCAACTTGGCACTGGGTGAATTGTTGGCCTCCCTGGCCTTCTGGTATGCCTGTTGCAGCTCCTTAGCTTTCATATAGCACTGCTGCTAGTCCTTGACATACCACTTCTCCTGCATCTCCTGAACAATCTGCTCATAGATGTTGACATGTCTGTGGCTGCTCCACAGCTGTGCCTGCAAAACCTCTTCTCCCTATGGACACAGGAGACCCAATATCTCCTGTCTACTCCAAGCAGGAGCATGTAGCCAGTATGGTCAGCTGGGAAGTTGCACAGATGCTTGGAAACCAGAAAAAGGAACTTAAAAAATTAATGTGGGTTTAAATCGGCAGGGAGTGGTGGGGCTTCCAGTCTCCATGACCCCTGGGTAGTGGAGTTCACAATGGTGACCAAAGAGGTCATTGTGGAACAGCTACTGGAGGACAGTTAGGGTTGATGTAAGTAACATGGTGTCTACATTTGCTCTTGATCAATCTAAGTACAATGACCGCTCAGGGAGGTGGTGTTACTATGTCACCATAACGAGATGCTTACAACAGTGGCAGACCAATTTGAGGGCAGACAGGCACACAACTAGGTCAACATAAGCTGCTTATCCTTGACCTAACTTTGTTGTGCAGATCAGGACTCAGAGTTCTGCAAGTGTTCAGTGGGATAGGAGCTGAGCACTTCAGAGAGATGATTGGAAGGAATGGGGGTAAGTGTGTGCCTATTGCTAACTTGCACAGAGAAGCAAGACTTGTGTAGGCCTGTCAGTTAGTTTTTATTTTGCCACAGTGTAGTGGAGTCAGGGAGCTGATACCAGCAGTTACAGAAAAAAACTTTCACATGTGAAGGGCAGGTAGTGGAATGATGCCCCACAACCCTGGGTATGCCAGGGAAGCATCGAAGTGTTTTTTTGCATGATGGAGTTGTTTCCAGTTGGAAAGAGCACCCCACAATTCATGTTACAATCAGTGTACGCTTACAGAACTTCTTGCCCAACAATTTCTGGGGTTTCTCCCCCTTAAATTTTAGAATTCGAAATGTGCAAATTTGCTCAAAAAAAAACAAACAATGGACTACTCCCATTTGCCGATAACCCAACCCTAATACCAAACCCTTTTTCAGAGATACGAAATTGTCTGGTTAACCTTTTCCCTTATTCGTTTTCTGCATTTTTCTATTTTCAACCAGAATTAAAAAACATGATTTGGGAAATGCATAGGACAGGTTGTACTGGTATCATTTGCAACGCAATTTGAAGCCAGGAATTCTGATAAATCTTTAGAGACCTTGTCCTTGACAAATGCCCAGGTCCATTTTCTGAGGCAGGAAGTCCAGATTTATCTCAGAATTTTTTGATGCTTACCAAAAATTTACAGGTTTGCTCACTGCTACTTAACACGGCTATTCTAAATATTATGGCCTTGGATATTGGGTGTGCTATGGATGGGTTTACACTGTATCTGCCATGTTAAGTGGCCCTGAAGCTAGAGTAACTCCATGATAGTTATATCTCCCAGTGCCATATGGCTGATATAGCAGATCTTGTGCCATTTCTCTGCCTGTTGTAGGAGACATAGCCAGTAAGAGAGCATTCCAGTAGCTACTGCTACTGTAGCAACCACTTGGGGCCAAGGAGAGTCTGATAGCCACTTCTGGGTTGGTTGTGTGTCTGGCTATGTCATCTTTCTCACAGACTGGTCTGTGGTCAGAATGACAGATGTTGACTAACATATGCTGGGCTAGCTATATATATATATATAATTACCAATACATGTTATCCTCATCATGCATATATCAGTATGTATTAAGCACATAGCAGTAACAGTATAGAACAGAGGTAAGCAACTTATGGCACACGTGCCTAAGGCGGCACACGAGCTGATTTTCAGTGGCACTCACACTGCCCGAGTCCTGGCCACTGGTCTGGGGGAGCCTCTGCATTTTAATTTAATTTTAAATGAAGCTTCTTAAACATGTTAAAAACCTTGTTTACTTTACATACAACAATAGTTTAGTTATATATTATAGACTTATAGAAAGAGACCTTCTAAAAATGTTAAAATGTATTACTGGC
>NC_133769.1:218510793-218521580 GCF_003597395.2 Chelonoidis abingdonii | reverse complement strand
GCAGAGGAGCTGGGGAGCTCCTGCCTGGAAAGCCCCAGGCTGTGGCCTAGAATTAGGCCAGGAGGTACTGGGGTTGTAGGGTGCAACCCAGGGGTAGGCCAAGGCAGCAGGTCCAAACCCCTTTGTGGATGATGAGAGGCTAATACTGCAGTCTGCCCCAGGGCATGGGGCTAGCTAATGACTGGGCAGTTGCCAAGACCCTGAGACAAAGTGGGGATAGAGTGGGGGGGGTTCCCAGGGAGAGAGAAACCCCAAAGAGGAAGTGGTTACTGCCAGGGGGGCAGAACCCCATGTAAAAGGGGCACCGGGGTCCAGGGAGGGACATGGAGCAAGTAGCAGAAGCCGGAAGGTGGATCACCAGCCTGCAGAGGGTGCTCTGAGCTGGAATTTGAGCTAATTCCCAGGACAACCAGTAGGAGGCGCCGTGGGGTGAGTCATGCCCGGTTACACTGGCACACAAAACTTTAAATCAAAGTGACTAAATGAAGACTCGGCACACCACTTCTGAAAGGTTGCCGACACCGGTATAGAAGTTAAATAGCCTCAATTGGCCTATGATTTTTATACATAAAAAACCCTGCTCACTTATGCTAGATATCTCATAACACCTTATCTTCATCAAAGTAAGTTTTAATAAAGCAAATAGGGAATCTGTCAAGACCAGGACAGATGAGTGCTTTACCATAGCAACAGGAAGGGATTAATTCTTGCAGACTAGTATTGAAATGTACTAATGGAAAAGAATAAGACATACGAATGTTCTACCTTGGTACAACCCTATGAGCCCCTTTGGTAGCTGGAATGAAGCTGTTCAGGACAAAGAACGAGGGCTACATCAAGGTACCAGAAATATAAGGTAGAAAAGTGGTTTTAGGGGTGTAACTTTGGGGAAATCACACATTCTGTATAAGATGAATAGAACAACATTGCATAAAACAGCTTCCCAGAGACTGGCAACATATTGATTCATTCTCCAGTACTATATTATGACTGGATTATAACAGCAAACCTGACTGATATTGGTTATTTGGTGTCTTGAATATATTTCATAACAAAAGTAACGTAAGCAATTGACTATACAATTTACCAACACAAATAATCTGTGCTATACCTTAACAAATATTTGGGGAAAACATGCCCCCTTACCTTTCAGGTGATTTTTAAGGTCATGCATGGGTCATAAATAGGTGGTAGACCCTCACATGTTTCACAAGTTCCTCTGCTGCTTTTACAGATCCAGACTAACACGGCTACCCCTCTGATACATAAGTTCCACCTTTAAATCTCAATTGTCCAACCTCATTGGATTCATCTGAGGTGAATCTTCTCTTCCACATCTTTCTTAATTTTACCTCCCAAACCAATCAGATTTTTCTCTTTATTCTTTTCTCCATTCCTTTAAATATTAACAGACACCTTGACAGGAATTAGGTGAATCATGAAAACATTTTCCACAGATACCTCTTTGACTCTCTAAATGGACGTGCTTTTATTGTGTGTGTCTCCTTTCCTCTTTGCTTTCTGAAAATATTTCCATATTTGACAGGGATGTTAGTGAAAACAATACATACTAAGTGAATTTTCATGTAATGCACATTCTGAACTTGCATATATACTTGTACCAAAAACCTGAGCCCAGGAACTAAGCACAGTCAGTCAAGGATCAGAATTATTATTTTGTGATTGTTGATCCCAAACCAGCCAAGCCAGCTTGATTTTGAATATTCACAATCAGTGCTGAAGATCAAGCTGCTAATGAAGAATTATCCACAGACATTATTAGTTGAATTTATTGTGGGGGGGGGGCACAAAACGATACAATCTTATACTGCTCAGAGATGATTCACAATAGAAGAAGGAGATTTCATCAAAAATTATTAATTGCAATCTTTTCACTCAGCTGGAGCGCTACTTGATTGAATAATCAACCCAAAATCTCTGCCATCAGGTCAGAATTCATTGCCCTAACTTATAATCCAAGAGAAGACACTCAACTCAAAATATTTGAGGATTTCAGTTAAACCAGATAAGTTTGTCGCAACACTAGAACTTGAGATGGATTAATCAGAAATAATAGGCCTTTCAAGTACTGGAAATCCAAAGAAGGGTTTTGTTTATTAACTCAAAAGAAAATGTTGGTTATATTTTAAGTCTGAAGATTCAGTTCAATGTTCTGGTTGGTTCTTCTTTTCCCCACCAAAATGGATTTACCTGTCACCCGCTACGAGGATTGAAGTGAACTTCAGCTGCCCACCTGCATATATTTGTGATGTGGAAGGTAAATTCTTCTAAAAGCAGACGTGCATGGTCTTATATCTTTGGTACAAAACATTAAAGTTATTAAAATAAAGCTGCCTCTACCCCTCTTGCATCTCACCTCAGCAGGATTTCCAGTACTTAATCTCATCCTACTGTCTGAACACAGCAGTCCATGGCTCAGATAAGGCAGGGTACTAAACCAGCCAGTTCAGCACTGTGGACAAATGGCAGTTTATTACATCTATTCAAATACTGGAGGTAGGGATAGGGTCCAGTAGCAAAATATGAACCCTGGACTTCAGAAAAGCAGACTTAGGCTTCCTTAGAGAATTGATGGGCAGGATTCCCCTGGGGGGCTAATATGAGGGGGAAAGGAGTCCAGGAAAGCTGGCTGTATTTGAAAGAAGCCTTATTGAGGGCGCAGGAACAAATTATCCGGCTGTGCAGAAAGAATAGCAAATGCCAAATCTTCACTGTCAAAGATTTCAAGCTTAAACTCAAAAAGAAAGCTTACAAGAAGTGGAAATTTGGACAGATGACTAGAGAGAAATATAAAAATATTGCTAGAGCATGCAGGGATGTAATTAAGAAGGCCAATGCACAATTGGAGTTGCAGCTAGCAAGGGATATGAAGGGTAACAAGAAGGGTTTCTACTGGTATGTTAACAACAAGAAGGTGTTCAGGGAAAGTGTTGGATGCTTACTGAATGGGGGAGGCAACACAGTGACAGAATGTGGAAAAAGCTCAAGTACTCAATGTTTTGGTTTTTTTTTTTGCCTTGGTCTTCACAGACAAGGTCAGTTCCCAGACTGCTGCACTGGGTAACACAGTATGGGGAGGAGGTGAACAGCCATCACTGATGAAAGAACAGGTTAAGGATTATTTAGAAAAGCTGGACATGCACAAGCCCATGGGTCCAGATCTAAAGCATCCAAGGGTGCTGAGGTAGTAGGCTGATGTGATCGCAGAGCCACTGGCCTTTATCTTTGAAAATTTGTGGTGATCAGGGAAGGTCCTGGACAATTGGAAAAAGGCAAATATAGTGATCATATTTAAAAAAGGGAAGAAAGTGAACCTGGGGAAGTACAGATCAGTCAGCCTCACCTCGGTCCCTGGCAAAATCGTGGAGAAGGTCCTCAAGGAATCCATTTTGAAGCACTTAGAGGAGAGGAAGGAGATCAGAAACAGTCAGCATGGATTCACTAAGGGTGTCATGTCTGACCAACCTGGCTGCCATCTATGATGAGGTAACTGGCTCTGTAGATATGGGGGAAGTGTTGGATGTGATATATTTTGACTTTAGCACAGCTTTTGATACGGTCTCCCACAGTATTCTTGCCAGCAAATTAAGGAATTATGGATTGGATGAATGGACTATAAGGAGGATAGAAAGCTGGCTCAATTGTCGGGCTTAACGGGTACTGATTACTGGCTCGATGTCTAGTTGGCAGCTGGTATCAAGCAGAGTGCCCCAGGGGTCGGTTTTGTTCAACATCTTTATTAATGATCTAGATGATGGGAATAACTGCACCCTCAGCAAGTTCGCAAATGACACTAAGATGGGGGGAGAGATAGATACACTGGAGGGTAGGGATAGGGTCCAGAGACACCTAGACAAATTGAAGGATTAGGCCAAAAGAAATCTGAGGTTCAATAAGGACAAGTGCAGAGTCCTGCACTTAGGAAGGAAGAATCACATGCACGGCTACAGGCTGGGGACCGACTAGCTAAGCAGCAGTTCTGCAGAAAAGGATTTGGGAATTACAGTGGACGAGAAGCTGGATATGAGTCAGCAGTGTGCCCTTGTTGCTAAGAAGGCCAACGGCATATTGGGCTGTAATAGTAGGAACATTGCCAGCAGATTGAGGGAAGTGATTATTCCTCTCTATTTGGCACTGGTGAGGTCACATCTGGAGTATTGTGTCCAGTTTTGGGTCTCCCGCTACAGAATGGTTGTGGTCAAATTGGAGAGAGCCCAGAGGAGGGTAATAAAAATGATTAGGGGGCTGGGGCACATGATTTACGACAACAGACTGAGGGAACTGGGCTTATTTAGTCTGCAGAAGAGAAGAATGAGGGGGGATTTGATAGCTGCTTTCAACTACCTGAAAGGGGGTTCCAAAGAGGATCTAGACTGTTCTCAGTGGTGGCAAATGACAGAACAAGAAGCAAAGGTCTCAAGTTGCAGTGGAAGAGGTCTAGGTTGCATATTAGGAACACTATTTCACTAGGGGGGGGTTAAGCTCTGAAATGGGTTATCTAGGGAGGTGGGGGAATCTCCATCCTTAGAGATTTTTAAGACTCGGCTTGACAAAGCACTGGCTGGGATGATATGGTTGGTAGTGGTCCTGCTTTGAGCAGAGGGTTGGACTAGATGACCTCCTGAGGTCTCTTCCAACACTAATATTCTATGATTTTATGATTCTATGAAACAACGGGCTCTGAAAGAAGGAAATATCAAAGCACAAATTTAAGAAAGTAGAAGCCAAGTTTCCCCCTCCCCCGGGCACTAGTTATGAGCCAAATACATAAGTACAGCTTAGCTTTTTCTTTTAGTGAATCAATAAATGTTTGAGCTAAGAATAACTCTTCACTTGCCTCACTTTCTCCCTTTAGGGATGAACATCTTGCCTATGAGTAATGTAGACTATAGAGGTAGGAGAACATTTTGCACTGTTACAGTACTATTGGCACACTGCACTACAAACTAAAAAATTCTGTATATTTCTTTCATAAGGAAAAGTAGATAGAGGTTTTTACAAGTTGCATGGTTTACAGGAGATACTATGGTCAACATTTTCAAATTTTCTAATGGGCAGGGGCTAAGCAGCACATTTGAAAGGCACACCACATTCATTTAGGTGCTTAATTATGTACTTGTATCCGAACTATAGGCACCCAGATCTGTGTATTTTGACCTGCAGTTTCAAAATAACCACTTGAACAACTTTATTGTTTAAAAAGAAAAAAAGATCAATTGCACTTATATAAGATGCACTGTTCTCCACATATGCAATGTAACTAGCAACTCACCTGAATGCATAATTAACCTTTTTAGGTTCTCTTAATGAACCAGTATATTTAATATTTCCATACAGGAATAAGTATGTGGAAATAATGATGGCCAAAGAGAATACTAAGGACAAACACAACTGGGTTTTGGTATTATTCGCAGAAAACAGCAAAAGGTAAACAAAATTTTATAACAGAGGCTGCAGGCAGTGTAAATATTTACTGCAGTCCAAAATTATCTTTGATAAGAAGTTGATTCAAAAGATGTGATTTTATTGCTTCATCTCGCAGGACATATTAAAAAAAATCAAGTACAAAAAACCCATTGGAAACCTCTACACATTTAAATTTATTCTACTTCAAGTCACAATGTGCACTACAGAGGTACTTAGTTTGATAAAGGTGAAATCTTGTCCCTAACTCTCTGCATGTTCCTCAGACCCAATCTTATTTTAAAGTAATAGGCTGAAACTTAATCTCTGGATTCAATCATGTAGAAAATAAGTTTTGATGACTAAAATTAGCAGCAGGTCTTGCCACAGCTTAATGTTTTAAAATATTTTAACACAAGTTTTTTTTATCATCATCTCTCAAGGGATTCACGGCTCTGAATCCTATCACCCTCTAGTATTTTCTAATCAGAAATGAAATAGAGCTTCTGTTCATAAAAGTATAAGAAAAAAACCCTAATGATTTAATATAGTATTCTGTACAGTGGAAAGAATAACCTCAGTGGTTTCTTTTATTCATAATTCACCAGTGGAACCTGAAGAGCTGGATTCATGTTCCTGGGTGAGCTCTTCTGTGAGTTCTAATCAAGCAAATCATGTATGTATTAAATTATAATTTATTTCAAAGCACATACTGAAAGCTTTGATCTAGTGTACTATAAGTTCATAAGTAAAGAAGCAGTCAGCAAGAGCAGTTAATCAATGAAGTCTTAAAAGATCACTCTGTAAAATAAGGTAATACAACAGTTTGGACAATAAATAGCTAGTCTCAATATGCATATTACTGGAATTTGTTTTCCCAATAAAAATGGATCTTACTAGAAAACGAGGATCAGTTTACTGGTTCACTGACAATAAAAGTCAGCCTGAAGGTTCACCCAAAGCTGGAGCTGAAATGAAACTATATTTGAGATCTTCAAAAGTTTGGTTAACTTTTTATTCTTTTAAATTTTGTGCTCCTTTCCACTTCTCAGTTTCATCCACACATGAATATGGAAATAATATACAAAAATATGCCCATGGTATGTCCTTAATCATCAAAACTAGGATATATGGGGAGGAAGACTTCTTTCCCAATTAGACAATGGAGATATGGATAAGTGCTGATGTTTATCTGAATGATTCCTGAGCTTATCCATCAATATTAGAAGACAGTCTCTTGTGAGAGTGCTTATTCCACCACCTCCAGCAATAGAGTGGTTCCTAATAGCTGCTGGAGCATTAGTTTTGTACAGACTTGGAAGGCAGATTGCCACCTACTGAAACATTAAAAACATTTCCTGTAGCACTTCAGTCTTCTTTGGGCTTGGAATAGCACAAACTCCTTATGGAACAGTTCTTGTAATCAGTCGTACTCAATTCCCCAGGGGTAAAGCCTGAATAAGAACTGCAGCTCTGATGAATTAATTTTCAAACATTAACACATTCATACAAAAATCTAGAACACATTTCATAATTATCAAATAGTTTTAAAAAAAAATGTTAGGAGACTTCTTAAATTAAGACCAATAAACACAAGCAAAACTACTAATTATTCAGGTCCAATTATACCCTAGTTTGGTGTTAAAAAACAACATTGTATTACTAATGTCAGTATATGCATTTGTTTTACCATGAATTATTTGTAATTTTCAATTCCACCAACAGGTGGCAATTGTAATTTCTTGGGAAGGCATTATTTCACCGTGAACTTTTATATTAATCAGTCAAAACCTTTTATTTAACCAGGTAAAATATACCGAGAACAAGTTTTATTCAGAAGAGCGAGCTGACCACGATGGCTAACTAACCACACTAGGTCATTGCTAAATGGGCACAGACACTCTGTTATAGATCATTAGAAAGCTGCCCAAACATAATCATATATGAATCAGTTACACAAAATCATACCAACATCAAATAAAACTGTAATTTAGGAAGGTGGTCATAAAGGCAGGCAACTAACAGCCAGGAGTACTGACCAACAAGTGATTCAGTCTATAGATTTTTCATCTTTAATCCTCTTGTATGGAGTGCATGTACTCCAAGTCGCAGGAGAATAACTTTAAAAAAAAAATTCCCTACTGTAGCAAAGGTAAACTGAACTTTTGTAATGACTAATTTAATGAGAGATCAACTGAAAGCTATAAAATGCGGTTCGACAGACTAACTGCTTTTCCTCGGCAAAGCTCTGTGAGTTAACTTTTTACCTTGAGGGGGAAAAAAGAAATGGTAAGAGAATGTACCAAGATTTGTATGTCTAATTTAATTCCTATTAATATTTTAGTGTGCTTGTTAAGTTTATTGTATTATGCAACTTATGGCACCCTAAGCAGCATACATAGTTTGAATTATTAAAAAAAAAATTTTTTAGAACTTTACACGTTCGAAATCTGTGCATATATTAAATGGATTAAGCCTCACAACATCATGCAAGGCAGGTAATGAAGTACTGCTATCTCCCTTTTACAGATGGGAAATACAGATATGGAACTGGAGCAGAGACTGAACTAGGATTCAGGAATTTATGCATTCCAGTCTCGTGCTCCAGTTATTAGATCCCATTGCCTCTCCAATACAGTCTCAGGTTCTGGGACGGGTCTGAATGTAAGTTTTTAATTCCCTTAAATTAGAAAAATCCCACCATTTTCTATTAGAAAGCCTCCTCTTATTCAGATCTGAGTATGCTCTGTATTTTTTTTAATTTCTTTAAAAAGAAAGAAAAGTTAGAGCCAACACTTGAATTCTGAATTACAGTCACTAATATAATTTCAGTAGAAGTCACCAGATACACACAAGTAAAGCTATTTACAAATGTGCAACAATAGGTAGCTTTTTCCAAAAAGTAGTGAATGCTTCAAAAAGGCCATAACCTGAATTATTTTTTTCCCCTGCAAACAAAGAGTTCTCCTACAAATATTCTATTTTGTAATGCAAGATCCTCTAACTACAGTTGGATGAAATTTACCTCTGTGCATAGGGCCAGCACAGGACTTATGCACTGCTCTAAATCCCATTTAAGCCTTCTGCATGGGGATAAATGTCAGTGGCAAAGAGAAATTAGATGTTTTAAACACCTTACAAAGTGTCTAATTGTTCAGTGTTGACATGGGGAGGATGGATGGAAAAGCAATCTCATTTCAACACAAGTCAGACAAACATTTTAGATTCTCTGATCAAAAAATGGAGTTCCATTTATAGCAGTTATGATTCAATCAGAGTCCTGAGACCAATTTGTCTTTTGAGAAAGACAGCAAAGATTATGTGCTTCTGATCATCTATTGTTTTATCCACATGGAACTCGGATGCTTCCAGTATTTGAGATATT
Organism: Chelonoidis abingdonii; assembly: GCF_003597395.2. Lineage (NCBI taxonomy): Eukaryota > Metazoa > Chordata > Testudines > Testudinidae > Chelonoidis > Chelonoidis abingdonii. The sequence continues at coordinate 218,512,771 of NC_133769.1, read as the reverse complement.
TCAGAATCTGTATAATTAAAATGTACTGTAATGAAAACTATAGAACACAGTTATAATAAGTAACAAGCTTGAATGAAAATCAATTAATTTGACCTGCAGTGTCTTACAGTTTAGATGCACACATTATATTTCCTTTCCTCTAGGATGTTCTTGAAACATGCTTTGCAAGTCTTTCAGTAATATCACTGGCTGAATCCACTTTATAATATTTAATTGTAGGTTTAAACTCTGCTTCCACAATTTATTTACATATATTTATGGAGCACTAGCAAGAAGGTAGAGATCAGAAAAGATAAACAGTTATTGAGCTGCTCACTGATGTCAGGTACAAGAACACCTATAGCTGGAAGCTGCTGAAGTTATTTGAAAACACACTTGAAAGTAAAACAATGGAAAAACAGAATGTGAAATTACCACTGTATTTTACTCAGTAAAAGCAATTGAAAAGCACCAGCCTTGCGATGCGGGAGGTGGAGAGAAGAGGGTCTGCAAACCTTGAACTATTTGTAGAGTTAGAAAGATTAGCTTGAACTCATTTTCTGTTTCCCTCTTCAATCTAAAATCATGTTTTCTTTTAAATTAACTAGAAAAGCATGGTTTTTTTCCCCAAGGGGGATTTAAAGGAAAATCTGTGCTATGAATTATCAATAGAAGAACCTCTTTGAAGCTAGAATGGCATAAGAGGGCGCTCTTCAAGTGGTATATATGTTATTTTGGTAGATTAAATGTTTTCCTTCTTTTCTCTTTCCCCTTTTCTCCCACAATATTGGTATCATATTTATGAGAAGGATAATTTTTGAGTTTATTAAAACTTCCACATCCAAAATGTTAAACTGCAGTCAAAGTTAGGGAAAATGAGTTTACCATCCTTAAAAAGAATGGAACGGAAGGAGTGAATTCTCTGGTTATGAACACCAGAAGATTATCAAGACAATCAATAACTGAATTTGGACAGTCTAGAAATTAATACAGAATTTAAAAAGTCATCAGGTTCTCTCATATATTAACATAACAGGGATGTGATGAGCTCATGATTGGGATTTAATTTGTGTACTAGTCCACTGATAGTGAAGTTAATGGGAATTGCTCTGATGGTGCTTTGATGTCAGACAGCCATTTGATGCTTCGCCACCACCACTCAGCCAAGTCCTGAGATTACACATTTAGTATTTAAATCACCCAATCAGGCACGTTTTGACACAAGGTTAACTATTTTTGCTCTGTGTAGGACACAATGAATGATATGAAATGAAGCAAAACATAGGAGCTTCTTAGCATGCCATTGAAGTCAGCAAAAGCTTACTGATTAATCACACAGTGCTACAATCTTTTGTGGCAACACAAATGTCTGGTAGTCATTTTCAAGTCAAACTATATCAAACTATGTGAAAGTGAGAATCTCTGGGCCTCTCCAAAATGCCTTGCATAGGATAAGCACAATCCAGTTACCTGTGGAAAAGCATGCAGTTCAGAAGAGGCCTTAGTTCATCTGTAAAAGCAGCAAAGAATCCTGTGGCACCTTATAGACTAACAGACGTTTCGGAACATGAGCTCTCATGGGTGAGTACCCACTTCGTCAGATGCATGTAGTGGAAATTTCCAGGGGCAGGTATATATATGCAAGCAAGAAGCAAGCTAGAGATAACGAGGTTAATTCAGTCAGAGAGGATGAGGCCCTGTTCTAGCAGTTGAGGTGTGAAAACCAAGGGAAGAGAAACTGGTTTTGTAGTTGAGAAGCCATTCACAGTCTTTGTTTAATCCTGAGCTGACAGTGTCAAATTTGTAGATGAACTGAAGCTCAGCATTTTCTCTTTGAAGTCTGGTCCTGAAGTTTTTTTGCTGCAGTATGGCCATCTTAAGATCTGCTATTGTGTGGCCAAGGAGGTTGAAGTGTTCTCCCACAGGTTTTTGTATATTGCCATTCCTAATATTTGATTTGTGTCCATTTATCCTTTTCCATAGAGACTGTCCAGTTTGG
>NC_133769.1:218489256-218506935 GCF_003597395.2 Chelonoidis abingdonii | reverse complement strand
GGGGTAACCTCGTTATCTCTAGCTTGCTTCTTGCTTGCATATATATATACCTGCCCCTGGAAATTTCCACTACATGCATCTGACGAAGTGGGCATTCACCCGCGAAAGCTCATGCTCCAAAATGTCTGTTAGTCTATAAGGTGCCACGGGATTTTTTGCTGCTTTTACAGATCCAGATTAACATGGTTACCCCTCTGATACTTGATTCATCTATTTTCCAAAAGCAAAGAAACTTCACATTTCCCTTTGTTGATAAGCAGCCTATTCCAATTATTGAGGATTCATGCTAGCATCACAATGACACTAGTAGAACTGTTATCTCTGGTATGTACGAAAAAAGACTGACACCAAGCAATAATTCTGATAAAATCTACAAAAGGCTACTCATTTGAAATGCATTCATGGATGCAGAACAGCATTGCATTACCTTCCCACATAGTTTCTGAGAATAGTTGTTTGGAAATAGCCACTTGGTGGGCATACTAGCCCAAAACATTTGGCATTCTGAAAACATCCTGCTTTGTCTGGTAAATGGCCTACAATGGCCTGTTTTGTGGCTGATCAGACAATCCATTTCAAAGAATGATATTTTGTCAGCAATTAGGTCTAGAAATTCATACTGTACACCATAGAAAGCTGGGATTTGGAGCTTCATGAGAGAGTAGACCTTTGGAATCACATTACATGGATTACACTCTTGCAGGTCCTTTATTTCCTGTGCTAGTAAAATAGCATCAGTCATACATGGGATTCTCAGCATGCTTGCCCAATATTAGAGAGAGCATTCACATGGTATACTGAGATAATGAAGCCCTGAGGTAATACATTTTCAGGTAACCCAAATCTGAGCACAACCCTTAATGGCAATCTTCCTTATGACCTTAAGGTCATTCACACTTTAGTTGTCCACTTCTAATGGTCTTCTTTCATCTCTAGAGTTGCACAGAATACAGTGATAGCCAGGGAAGGTTGTTACCTACCTGACTAAAAGTTACTGGTGGGTGGTATTCTTGGTCATGACAATATGCTTACACACCTTCTGGAAAACATGTGGCCTCTCAACAAGCTCAGACTAGGCCAGCAAGCATTTGCTCAGTTTGAGTCCAACGCTTCAGCTGCATGGTCAGCTGTCGCACTCCCCCAGCAAAGAAACACTGAAACAGCAGCATGTCACTCCACCACTAGGTTAGGCAGATAGAAGAGCCTAGATCACAGCTCCTATTTGTTATGCATAAAAACACCGCAGCAAATGAGCTGCCATTCACTGGATATGCCAGTGTACTGATTCCTCCTGAGAAAAGTGGATGTTTCTCCACTCCTGCTTTTCAACATGGGGAGGTGAAGAAAAGAGGTCTGTGGTGTCTTGTTTGATAAAGAAGAAATCCACAGCAGCTCAGCTACTCTTAAAATGGAGTAGAGAAAAAAAAAACTCACCTCCAATCAACAAGTAGTAGGTAAAATTTGTTCCCTTTTGCCTCGGCTACCCAGAGTGTGCCAAGATTCCTTCTAGCATGCAGCCTATACACTTCTGGAGCATGCTAATCAACTTTTAATCCCACAGACTACTATTTAGCTGGGTTTGTGTAGTCAAGTAGGGAGTGATTTGAATTGGTAATGGTTCAGAAGTGATTGATTAGGGGAAACCGCTGAATGGATGGGGGGGCGCTAAGAGAAGTAAGAGTGGGGACATGTTAAAAAGTAGCAGTGATTGAAGGGCAAGGAAAAAGGAATAAATGGGGAAATTGAAGAGGATGCAGGAAACAGAGAAATGAATTATATGGCATGGGGAGATTGTAAGAGAAGGTTAATTTTAATGTAACCTATGTTAACGCACTACTAGCATTGCACGGATCTGGTATTTAGTTATAAAAGGAGGTCTTAGAGAACCAATTCTAAGCAGGGTTAAAAGTCATATCTGAAAAATTACTGACTGCAATTCCAGAACAAGTAAGAGAGCTTTTCTACAGTAAAATTTCAAAATTCAGCCAGATTTTCAGCAGAATTGAATACACACAACCCCAGGGAAGATAATGAGAACTGTGCATATTCTGTACTTGTGAAAAAAATTAAGTGGTCTCAAAATTTAGGGTTCTCCAAATCAGCACCCAGTGTGGAAAATGAGACTGTGGCCCGCTCCTGCTCCAGACAGACATCAGCTGCAACATTCCCACTGATTTCAGTGGGAGCAAAATCAGACTCAGACTATAATAATATGTTAAGCAAGCAGAACACCTGAAAGAGTATAGTAATTCAGAAGAGATACCGGTAGATGCTTCTGGGGTTAAAAGTGGACACGAGGATATAGTGTGATGCTGTTCCAGAAAAGCATTGCCTACTTAGTATCAAATCTTATACAATCCTGTAATATACTGTCAATCAGATGCAACTATTTTTGGATTTAGTAGAGAACAATTCTCTTTATTCATATCATAAAGTGGAACAGATGACCAAGTCCTTTGCAGTCCTTCCCCGAGCCAGTAGCAATGTTTACAGCCAACTGCTCATGGAAACAGCTAGTCCAACACCCTAGAGGCAATTTGCAATAAAAGTGTCTGACTTCCAGTCTGTGGAAGTTTATCAATGAAGAAAACTGCAGGGGGGGAAAGTTTCCACAGTCTTCTGGAAGTTAGAAGCAAGATTTTTTTAAAAAATAAAAAGTTAGACAGACACCTGTCAGGGATGATCTACATCAGGGTTGGCAACCTTTCAGAAGTGGTGTGCCAAGTCTTCATTTATTCACATAACAAAGTTTCATGTTCCAGTAATATATATTAATGTTTTTAGAAGGTTTCGTTCTACATATCTGTAATATATAACTAAGCTATTGTTGTATGTAAAGTAAATAAGGTTTTTAAAATGTTTAAGAAGCTTCATTTAAAATTAAAATGCAGAGCCCTTTGGACCAATGGCCAGGACCTGGGCAGTGTGGAGTGCCACTGAAAATCAGCTTGTGTGCCACCTGTGCACACGTGCCATAGGTTGCCTAACCCGATCTAGATAATATTTAGTCCTGCCATGAGTGCAGGGGACTACACTAAATGACTTCTCGAGGTCCTTTCCAGTCCTACAAGTCTATCTGTGAAATATAAAGGAAATGTCTGAATTAAAGCATAACAGAAGTTCCTAACAGAACAATAAAATAGGGTTTTAACTGGATAAAGCATATTTTCAATTCCCCAAGGAAGAATCCCCCCATGTTTCAGTCTGAGAATTTTAAATGGAGTCCAATGGGATATTTAAAATCTGTAAAGATAATTTTCAGAGGCTCAGGGGTGTTTGCCAGAACTCATTTTTTCCCAATCACCTCCAGGTTTTCAACTGCCTCCAAAGTAAGTCAATTGCCAAATCACAAAGATTTCATATTCATTAATGTTAAAGATCTATATATGTAACAGACATTTTCCCCCCCACACAGTGATTTTATCCTCATGGATGTGATTTGACTCAGTGTGGCAGAAGTGAAAGGATACATCTTTCTAAGCTAGTTTAAATACATACCCTACAATCACAGGTATCTATACAGCAAAAAATAAAATAAAATACTTAGCCTTCATTAAGAAGCCTTAAAATGATCACAACTTTTTTTTAATATCAAGCTATTTTAAAAAATATACACAGTCTCTTCCAGGGCCTGATCCAAAGCCCAATGGATTTAATGCAAGACTCCTGCAGTGGACGAGGATCAGCACTATCAACACCATATGCCAAGTATGAAACTATCCAGCTGCCACCAACTGATGTCATGGTATGGTTAAGAATGTTATACCACTGAAACGGTTTTATAAAGGCAAAAATCAAGCCTTTATAAACATTGACATTTAAAATTGTATGCATGCAATCAAGTTGTGAGTGTGATCTGAGTGAGTGGTGCTGCTGAAATGATCACTTTATTCAACAGCAGACAGGTGCTTTCCACACAGTTTTCCCTGGCTTCTCAAAAGTTATTCAGTCACACTGAAATGGCTTTGGAGTCTATAAACCTACTGCTACAGGCCCTTGATTTTTGGAGCACTTAAGAGCAGTATTTGACTTTTCAAGGCAGCATCACTAGGGCTCACCCACGATGCTATGGGTGCTGAACACTCCAGTCCAGTTGTGTTGCAAGCAGGTGCGGCTCTAGGGATTTTGCCACCCCAAGCACAGCAGGCAGACTGCCTCTAGCAGTCTGCCTGCGGAGGGTCTGCTGGTCCTCCAAAGCCGCGGAACCAGCGGACCCTCCGCAGGCACGCTGCCAGAGGCAGCCTGCCTGCCGCCCTCGCAGCGCCGGCAGAGGGTCCCCCGCGGCTTGCCGCCCCAAGCACGCGCTTGGCGTGCTGGGGCCTGGAGCCACCACTGGTTGCAAGTAAACTGCTTTTTTGAATAGCCAAAATGGTTACAAAGATGACTATCTCATTAGCCTACGGGAGCACAATCGGCACCATGGTGTATGTGACAGAGCCCGGCCAGCTTCATTCTAATCTGGGCTCTGATACTCTTCTGTTATTGGGTCACTTAAACTTCTGCCCTTGTTTCACCTGTGAACTAGTAATATTACTTCCCTACATCACAGGGAAATAGTTAAATTACATTAGTTAATATTTATAACATGATATTCACTAAAATGAAAAGAGAACCTCCAGTGGCTCAAGATCCCTATTTATTTAGTCAATTACCCTTTGCATAAGAAGTATGCATGGCCCAGCAGCAGGTGGGGGCTAATCTGTCTCATTCCCTAATCTCCTCCCATTACTCTCATTTTATAGACAATGAGTCAGTTACATTTGAGAGTGCTCTGGGGTACTGTTTCATGACTTTCCCGCTCCCTTCAAAAGCCTATGAGTATAAGGCTAGCCCTGCACATAATGCTATGGTCACAAAGAGTGCTCTGGTGGTTTAAGCAGTACAGACACAAATATTTTTTGCCTGCTCAGATAGAAATCGTTAAGACCTAGTACATTCTCCAGCCAACTTTCTGCTCTCACAATCCGCTGCCTATTCTTTTTTTTTTCCCCCAAAACCCCTTCCTACAGCCAGTTGACGCCCAGCTTCTTCTAGCAGGTAGCCACAAGCAGAGTGGCTACCTCCCCCCACGTGACAGCTGATAAAGTATTGGCCAGCGCCCTACTTTTCTCCACATCAGAAACCTTTAAAAAGTCTTTCCTGCTTCTCCCACAGTGCTTTCTGCCAAAACTCTCCCATCTACCTGCCCCATCCACACAGCCACTTCTCACTTTTCCTCGCTCTCAGGGGCTCTGTTTCTCTCCCCCATCCCTCAAGCCCTACCTCTTTCACCCATCATTTCTCTTCTGTCTCCATTCTCCTCCTCCCCTGCCACACAGGATAACTTCCTAACACTCCCCACTGCTACAGTAACTACAACCCCAACAGCACACTTGTCATTCACTTCTCAGCAACTATCATTTCCTCACCTTCCCTCCATTCTGGTTTTTTTAATAAATTGAACCATAATAAATGGTGTTAACATACAACATGGTTAAACAGGGTATTCTAACCAAGCTGAGGCATAGTCTTAAACACATTTGTTTACATCCACATCCTGTTCCCACACGTCCACCAAACCATGCTAGGTATCGCTGTGCTTGGAAATAGCTTTCAGACTTGATTCTAGTTATTTGAAACTTTGCTTGTGTGGTAAACTTTTTCCCCAAATCTGGACTTCAGCGTACAAAATCTGGGTGCTTACTGTGAACCTCCCCAAGCTTATACCCAGCTTGGATCTTATTTCGCTGCCACCAGCCGAAGTTTTCCAGGGTTTCGGCCCCCTCAGGTTCTGCAAACCTTTCCTTGGGGGACCCCTCCAAGACCCAGAACCCCTGGGTCTCCCTATCTCATCCCCAGCTCCCCCCTCTTTTTCCTGGGTGAGTCTGAGCAATGCTATACTTGCCTCTCTGGTTGTATTCAAGGAGTTAATCTAGCTTCCCCGAGGCTATGCATTCAAACCTAGTCAGCTCACACAAGAGATTCACCCCTCCTTCTGTCCCGTAGCCTTTTCCCGCCCTGGGACAATAGGAAAGTAAGACACAGAGCTTGGGCTTTTCCCTCCCCCCCTAGCCTGTCACAGATGTAACAGAGCTCCGGGCACAGAAATTCCTCTCCCCTCTGCCTCACTAGGAAAAGAAACTCCCACAAGTTTTAAAAAGAAACTTTATATAAAAAGAAAGAAAATACAGAACAATAATACTGCATTAAGAAACTCAATACAGGAATGTGGCTTATAAGAAAATAGGAAGAAACAGTCTGATTTAAAAGATAGCCCAATTAAACCAGTCCAGCAAATCAACACCCATGTAAATACAAATCAAAGCACATAACAGCCGATTACTTTGTTTCCTTTGTACTCACACTTGATAGTAGAATATTTGAAAGAAGATGGAGTTAGAAGAAAAGCTTGTTTACTCACAGCCGAGGAAAACAAAAAGACCCCGAGTTTCCAGTTCCCTCCCAGACTCTTAAAAAAAAGTCCAGGTCTCTGATTGGTCCTCTGGTCAGGTGTTTGGTTCCCCCTTTTGTCACCCTTTACAGGTAAAAGAAAATTAACCCTTACCTATCTACTTATGACACGCCCCCCAAATCACAGACAGTGTAAAATTTCACTGGAGGTGATTTCTACCTAGAACTTAAACTAAACAGAGTAATACAACACATGCACCTTTACATTTACTAGTAAGCATGTAAACTACAAGACTTCTACATCTTAAGGAAAAGTTTTAACCAGTGTATTCTGGGAAACTCTCGCGGGAGAGTGCATCCGCTACTTTGTTAGAAGCTCCTGAAATGTGTTGAATTTCAAAATCAAAATCTTGGAGAGCTAGACTCCAACGAAGAAGTTTCTTGTTCCCTTTGGCTTTCACTCATAGCACAGTCCATAGCTCCTATTTATGTATTTAGTGATATCTTAAGCAGATATTTTTACGAAAAACTGGTTTTGTTTGTTTTTTGGAGGAGGGTGGAGAAAGAGGAGGGAAGGGAAATTCAGTGACATGGAAACATTTTGGGAAATGGTGTTGATTTTGCCCACTGGTTTACAAACAAAACAAACAAACAAGAAAAATCCCCAAAACTTGAAATGTTGTTTTTTCATTTTCAAAACATAATATTTTGGGGGTTTTTTCAGTTCAAAATAATTTTTCAAAATTTCTTTTGATTCAATTTCAAGAAATTGAAAAGCATTTTAAAATACTTGAAATGAAAACAAAACATTTCACTGGGCTTTTTTTTTTAATTCCTGATTTTCCAAAAAAATTAGTATTCAGTCCACCCTGAAATGTGTGTTTTTCATTCTGGAAATTGCTAATGAACCAAAAAAATCATTTCCCACTCATCTCTACTTTAAAATTTTATTTGTGCACATTTTAATCTCTTGAAATGAATTATTGGACACAAGATACAAAATTCAGATATGGATTTTGAGCCCCATGAAATCTGCAGATATTTGGCACCACAGTTATGGTTTAATCTAGTTCTTGTTTTAATTTTTTGTTGTTGTTTTTACTTTGTCTGGGCTGTCCAAAGCTATTTATTATGCAGTATGTTGTTGTGATGCTAGTACAGGGTTTCTCAAACAGGGGTCGCCTCTTGTGTAGGGAAAGCCCTGGCAGGCTGGGCCGGTGCGTTTACCTGCCGCATCTGCAGGTCCCACTGATTCCGGCTCCCATTGGCTGCGGATCACTGCTCCGGGCCAATAGGAGCTGCTGGAAGTGGCGGCCAGTAAGTCCCTCGGCCCATGTCGCTTCCAGCAGCTCCCATTGGTGCGGAGCAGTGATCCACGGCTAGTGAGATGGGGTAGGTAAACGCACCGGCCTGGCCCGCCAGGGGCTTTCCCTATACAAGCACCAACCCGTTTGAGAAACCCTGTGCTAGTAGACCAGGTTCTAGTCATACCAAGATTCTTGGCTTCAAGTGAACACTAACAAATGCATAGCTGGAAACCAGTCCGACTCACCTACGTATTAGTATTGCTAAAATTGTAATAGTGTGTAGTGTTTAGACTTTATGAAATGTTTGTAAGTTGCTGCATGTACTGATCTCTCAAATACTACCTTATAGCATGGGCAAGAGATGGAAGTGTTTGTTCTGTAACTGTAAAAATGTTTGCTAAAAAGCTGTAAATCCAGTCATGAAAGAAACATCAAGTGTGAAATACTGTTTTGCATCCCGAGGAGGGGTAATCTCCAGCCCACCAGGAAGCCTTATTTATTCCAAATGTGCCAGTATAAGCCATCAAAAAACAAGGACTTTGTTGATTGGTCCCAGCACACCCATGAAGAGAGGAAGGTGCAGAGGTGCTTGTCCCATTGGCTTGGACTCTAGAACATGCGGATAAAAATCCCTGATCAAAAGGATTAAGGGTCTTTTTTCGCTGTTGGGACTGTAAGGGGCAAAGATTCATAAACATAAGTATGAGATTCCCCAAGATTAACCTGGGCTAGCCCTAAAGGATTTAGAGCTGGCATATATCAGCAGCTCAATCACTGTCATCTGAAACCTAAGACTGCAACTTATTTGTGTGTTAACCTATTTTAACCTTGTAAAAATTCATTTCTTTTTCTTAGTAAACTAAGGATTGATTAACTATAGGATTTGGCAACAAGTATGATCGTTGGTATGAAATCTAAAATTCAAATTGAACTGGGATAAGTGACTGGTCCTTTGGGACTGGAAGTAACCTGAATATTTTGTGATGTTTGGTGTAAAGTAACCATCTATTACAGAATCAAACTTGCCTGTGTGGCAAGATAGATTGATCAGAATGCCCGAGGGGACTGTCTGTGACTCCATATTAAGGCTGTTATAGTGCCTGGGGAGTTTACACTTGTTACTGGTTGGTGAAATCTGAGGTCTGGTCTACACTCCAGAGTTAGGTCGACATAAGGGCAGCTTACACTGACCTAATGCTTTAAGCATCTAGACTGATGTAATTTGCCTACTGCACCGACTTAATAACTCCACAAAAGGCCCAGCGCTTAAGGCAATGCAGACTGAGTGTGGACACTGTGCTGCTTATATTGCCTATTGCTGCCTTTCAGAAACAGTCCATATTACAGTTAAATCAGTGGAAGTGCTCCTGGTGAGAGTGCACCACCGACACAAGGAGCATTGTGTGAACATGCAAAACCAATTCAATTACTAAGGTGGTTGTACGCTAGCATAACTTAGTTCTACATAATTTTGTAGTGTCGATTTACCCTGAGTATATAACTTGTAACCAGGCTTAGGTTTGTGTGCTGTTTCTTAACAGTCTACCCTGAGGTTAGTATTCTCACATGTGAGCAACTCCAGATAGCATGACAGATGTCATCGTGTTGCTTAGTGTTTCACAGAACCTGATGAAGTCTTCAGATCTGGTTAGGTTTTTGCAGGCGGTAAGGCTTTTTCTTTTATCATTAACATACAGTACCATAAACATTCTGTTGGGTATGACTTACACAATAAAAAGAAACCTGTTTGACATGTTTGTTATTTTAATTAGTGAGTGACTTTTTTTTTAAATCAGGTTTTATGACACCCTGACTAGACAGAATTAGGTAACATAGCAGAATTATAGTCACCCTTTCACAGTCACTGAACAGAATATCTGGAGTAATATCTGGCATGTTTTTTTCCTTGTGACATTCTAGCTGGAATGGTAACAGCTGGAAAAGGAAATCTACAGAATTATGGGGAATTCATGAACCAAGCAGTTAGAGTGAATTTATAAATATGTACAATAAAAACAGAAGTCCTGCTGCTTAACTTCAATCACCAAAGCAAAGAACCTTTCCTCAGCTCCAATGCAAATTCCAAGCTACTTTCCATTATATGGGCACCAGACCATAAGTGTAAAGGAAATTGACTTTCTGGAGTTACAGTTCCCAGAGCACATGAAAGAGCCTACACTGACCTGACCGACGCCAGATCACCCCTCTTCTCTCCTGCTCTATTTTACATTCCATCTCTGCCTGTGTGTGTAGGATTCCAATGCCTATCCCACACCTTTTCTTGCTTATTTTTCATCCAGTATTTGAGAGCAGAAAAGTTGCCCATGCTGCATAGGTTTTTGTTTATTTCTTTATTATTGTTGGGGGGTTTTTTTGTTTTGTTTTTGGAGACTAGGGTTTAAACTGCCAGATTCCTACTAAAGTCAGTGCTCACAGCTATTATGCTATACAATTCGTTGAAGATTTAAGGGTGTATAATTAAAGGTGTGGGGTGGGGATGGGATTGTTTGTTTTAACAAACAAAAATTTCTCAGAATAATCTGTGGTCCAGTCCTGGAAGTGTTCCTTTCTTGAGGCTTTGCCTTATGTGGCTTTATTTCTTAACAGATTAACAGGTATGTAAAAAGTATGAAGCAATTGACCATGTATATTATTGATTTAGATTTACAACACAGGCTTATAAAGGGTCAGATTTTTGCTATTCATACTTATCATGTAGATTACCTTATTGACACAAGTAGTCCATTGAAATTAATGGAATTATTCAAAGAACAAGGCACTATTCAGTATGAGCAAGATTCTCTTAATCTGGCCTTAAATTATCAAATCCTCAATTGCTTTGGTAAAATGTGTGCACCAAATACACCTCTACCCTGACATACTGCGACCCAATATAACACAAATTTGGATATAATGCGGTAAAGCAGTGCTGGGGGGGGGGCGGGTCTGTGCATGCTGGTGGATCAAAGCAAGTTCGATATAACACAGTTTCACCTATAACGCGGTAAGATTTTTTTGGCTCCAGAGGACAGTGTTATATCAGAAGTAGAGGTGTAGATGAGAGAATTTAGTTCTGTTCTGGGGCATATGAAACTGTGCTTTGATTTTCTGCATACTGCACCTCAAGATTGTCTTCACCGCAGAGTTAATTTGAGTGTTGCCCCTAATTCCAGTCCTATCGACACAAAAATAGTTAATTCACTGGTGGTAGTGTTTTCAACCTAGAGTTGTTTGGCCTGTCGAATACAACTAGAGAACACAACTTGTCAGCTGCTAACTCAATCACTCTGTGTAACTGCAGTGTTATTTTGCAGTGTGGTCACTGGAACTAAACTAACTCCTCTGCTGTGAAACCTGCAAGAGCCTCATCCATGGATGAGAGGTTAGTCTAGTCTCCATGTCCAAAAATCCTTGGCCTTCTTACTGAGAATGCCAGTAAAGAAGCAAAAGTTTATGATGTGAATAGCAGTTCCATAAAAACAGACACAGACTACCAACAGATTTCACATAGGTCCTCAACCAGCCTTCAGAGAGTAGACTTTTTATTTATTTTTTTTAAATCACAACCAGTCTGGGCTGGCTTTGACCCAGTGACCAAGATGTGAAAAGGGTTTGTAAATTACTATATCTGTACTTCTAAAATGGTGCATTAGCTCTAATGCAAATTACTTCTAATCCTGTTCTAATCAGGAAGGACTCCCAATGAACTTTTCCCAGGCAAATTAATAAAGGATCAGTCCCTTACTATGTTTGCTTCATTATTTCCCCTCTTTTTGCATCCAGTAATGCAATTATATATGTGGATGGGAGGGGGGTTTAAAGCACTCTGCTGTCTTGCACTGGTACTTTATATGGCATGAAATAAATATCAGTGGTACATGTGACAACTGTACTTTTTTCATCTTGATTGTGCTTTTACTTCTAGCACGTAACTGTACTGCCTCAGGAAGAGCCTGTGGAATGAATGGTGACTCACACTTAGAGTTCTTCTCCTGCTCCCTTCTTACTCCAGATGGGAAGCAGTCTGCTACTAGCTCTGAAACTCACTCATTTATTGCAGCTATGCATGCATAGTTTTTAAATTAGTCAACAGTTTGGGGATTAGTTTAGTAGTCTGGTACTTTATAGAAATTCTTTATTGTTCAAATTCTGCAATACAAGTTACCAGTTTACAGTAACATTTGAAGATGGAAAGGCCATATTTTCCATCAACTAATCAAGCCCATCATCTGTCTCTCTCAGCCATAGCCCTACTGTGTTTTTAAACTCTTCAGTAACTAACTTTAGACACCTTCGTTCTTCAGTCATGCATTCCTGATTCTCCTCCCCAAAAGAATGGAATCTCTATACATACCGCTGAGTCTCATCCCAACTGTACCCCTTTCCCAAGGCCAACTCCCTCTCTCTTCTCTCCTTCCTTCCCCTTGCTTTCTAGCATGCCATCTTAGTCTCCTTGCTCATGCCTTCCGTCATTTCCTTTCCCAAACCCCTCACGCAGGCTTGCCTCACTGACCTACCTCTTCTATGCTAGTCCCTTGAGAAGGTAAAGAATGATTTAACAAGGTGCTGGGCTGCATGGGGACTGCAGGCCAGAGGTCTCAGATTCTAAGCAGCAAGGATGCTCCAGGCAAACATTGCAACTGCTCCAGTTCCCTGCTGCTAGAAACCCCTCCTAACCTCCTGGCATTAGCCAGTTTCCCATTTCCTCCTCCTTCTCCAGAAGACATCTAGCAGTCTTAAACCAATTTCATCAGAACAAGGGAGTCTTGAAGAAATTCCTTCTTTCCCACCCCCCTAGACAAAAGGAAGAAGGTCTACATCCTTTAGCTGAATATTTCTAATATAACAGAGCACAACAGGACACCATGAGAGAGGACACAACAATACTTCATTATTTATCCTTGGCCTTAGGCAAAACTCATTGCCTAAAGCCAACTGCAAAGACAGAGTAGATCTGTGCATTGTGTTCTCAGGAGGAGCCAATAATGGTCTACCTAGTTGGTGCTGTGAGCCACAGGACTATGCGGAGCAGCATAACAGTCAACTTCCCTCTTTTTTTTTTGGTTTGTTTCCTCAGGGAAGTGATCTGTGTACCCCAGAAAAGGTTGCAAGTGATTTGCAATTCCCTGTCATACACATTACTTTTGGTACTGAACTACTACAAATTTACCATTTATTCCTTGTTTCATATGATGCTTGCTAACTTCTGAAGCCTTTGTAAGTGTCAAAAACCTTTCTCCCTTCATAATTTTGAAAAATTCTACTAGAACACCACAGTCTCTTTTCCCGTGAGGGAAAAACCTAGTTCCCTTAATCTTTGTACTTATATTAACATTCTCCTCAAGGTACTAATATCCTTCCTGCAGTAAAGTGATCAATAGACAGTTTGGGGACAGTTTTGGTATCTAATATCAAGCATCACCTCCTGTTCTATATTTTATCTTGTGCTAACATTAACCAAACACATGGTTCTAAAAATAAAGCACCTTTGTCCATCATGCTGGAAGGAGGACAGGGGACACTGGATGTGGTTTAAGTCACAACTTTATTCTTAAATGTCTGGGAGTGACGGCAGATAAAAGTGTACAGTGCAGGTAATTCCATAATCATTTCAATACATACCAGGGTGGATTTTGTCAGCCCCATCTCCTTACCCATCCTGGTTCCCAACCAACCCGCTGCTGAGAACTCACCATCCCCCACCTCAAATGAGGAGTAAGGGGGGAACGAAGCGATAAAGGCGGGAGGGTTGTCTCCCTGCCATACTAGTCATAGGAGCCTCGACCTCCCAAACCTCATTTCTATTCCTTTAAAGATTACCTCCTTTAAATCCTTTACCCATCCATTTTATCTGATCACTGTATGCCTTCCCTACAGAATACCTACCCTGGACATCTGCCCAAAGTTTACATAATGAGTTGCAACATCATAGCCTAACTCCCGTTTCATGTTTGCCAAACTAAGCCTCCCTGCCCCAAACTTGCTGCGGGAAAGGCAAAATTAAAAAAGGGGGTTTCTTCACCTTAGCCAATCTGGCAGTGAGGAGAAGTTCCTTCCCAGCCCCCTGAGAAAGGAGCGACTAGCAGAAGGCCCACAGCAGGTACTGATAAAACCTGGCATTTCACCACTCCCATAGGTGGAAGGATGGATGCTGCTCTGTCTGGTCCAGATAAGAGAGGGCTTTTCATGCAACAGCATAGACCTATATAGCTTCCCCGCTTTCCGGGCACCGAGGGAGGAGTGGGAGGGAGGGAAAGGATGGGTCAGAATCCCCAAGCTAGTGCTCTAGCCCTTATAAGGGTACACAACTTTTCCAACAAGCCAGACAACTGCCCCCACTGCTTACTGTGCAGTGAGGTCATTTCATAACTGAGGTTTAGTGAAACATTTCATATGTAAATTAATTTGGTTAAAATAAACAGGAACAATATTCATTTTTGCAACAGTGTCTTTTTTCCTTGGTAATTTACTTCCTGTTGCACCTGAAATAGAAATCATGGCAAGAGCTGACTCTTATACAGTCATAGCATCTTCTGTCTTAAAAGCATTCCTGTTGCTAGAAGCCATCACAGCTATTTCAAGAGAGCCAAAACAGGTCTGAAATATCACTGAAGAGGTTTCTTCCTCAGAGGCACAGGAAGTATAAATTGGGGAGAAGTGCAAAGCAATAACCTAATCTCTCATTAGGTTGGATGGATCCTTTTCAGAAGTACCCAAAGCAAAGTGTCCTGTACTCTGACACTGACTACTACTCCATTTCAAATTCTCACTTGCTTTGAAAAAAAGAGCAGGAACAAAACAAAACAAAACAAAAAACACACACACACACACACAAAAAACACACACCACAAGATCAGAAACTAAATCTTTCTATATGTAGTTTTATTTTCGCCAAGTTTCCTTTTCCAGACAGCCACACTCTCTATCGACAGCTTGGCTGTATTTAATTTTAGGATAGGGATGTGAAAGGCACATTACCAAGAAGAAATTATTGCAGATTTGTAGCATAGAAAATCTCTCGTTTCTTTCTTTAAAAAAACAAACAAAAAAAACATAAGGATCTGCGAGCTTCATTTGCGGTGGAAGGTAGATAGTTTGGTCAGAGATTCCTTTTTTAATTATTTAACTCCAGTGTTGTCTAGTTTATTGAAATTTTATCTTTAAATTCTAAACTAGTTTCCGAACCTAGCCTCAGAGATACATATAAAACTCTCAGATAAGAACCAGTAAGTAAGTAGGTTCTAGAAAATCTGGAACTCCAGCTATGTATTTTTAAAGAAAAGTTTTGTAGTGGTTCACTAGAAGCCACTTTATCTCCTCTAAATCAGATATCTTGCTGAAGGCAAGGTTGCTTGGATACAAAGTAATCAGAGTAACAGAATAAATCATTGATAATTTGATTTCAATAATTCCTATTATTGGAAGAGTCAATTGGGATAATTTTAAGATTAGACAGAAAACACACATTTAAAACGTATCAGGTAACACAAGATGTCTAGTAACTTGATTAAACAAGCATTAGTACACATTTTAGGGATGGTTCATTCCAAATAAATTGACAACAGTGGAGTTGCTTGTATAACAATAACTGCATTAACTCCTCATGTAAAGCATCTCTCCAGTGACTCTGAAGTAGGTACTCAACCAAATACTTGATAACTATATACTTCATACGGTACAGACTCTTGAACATCAACATTTGAATGTGACCATGTGAGGCAATTGTGTACTTAGCATAATTTTATAGCGTTCTACAAAGATATGAGAGAGACTGAAAAACAGACATTTAAAACTTCTACAAGGAATTTATTTTTTACACAACATATTATTCATCTACAGCAATGATTCCCACAAGCTATTGAGGCCAAGAGATTAACAGAACTAAAAAAAAACCAAAACAAAAGTCAACCAACAAGCTGATGGTGGAGGGGGCTATTGGAAAAAAAAGGGGGGGCAGTTTATTCCATAAATGTTGAGTATAAGAAGAATTCTTGCATCTTCCTCTGAATTATCTGATGTTGGAAAGAGACTTCTGCATTAGATGGACCATTCCTCTGGGCGGATATAGCAAATTCTGCATACTTATATTCCGAGTACACATTTTAAACATACAGTTTTGAGCCACACGATGACACACAACAGTATATTACAGCAGAAAGCATTCAGGTATTCCGCGAGCTTCCAATGACTTGCTGTGTGACCAGAGCCAAGTCACTTCACCTTTAAGCCTCAGTTTCAACATCTGTACAATGACGAGAATGATACTTACCCTCCTTTGGAAAGTGAATATCTCTCTGTGGCTCACTAATAAGTATAACTATTCTGGCCTAAAGTTGAACATGTTTTTATTAAGGCATGATTTTCCACTAGAAAACCGATTTTTTTGTATTTGTTTACAAACATTTCTTTACTGAAACAAATAGGCCAAAAGCATCAGATTTCTGCTTTATCTAGCAGAACTTCCATTTTATAGACAAAGCTATATTGTACCTTGTCTTTATACAAGAGGCCATGGGAACTTTCACGACCACTGTGTAGTCCATGTGAGGGACCAGGCAGGTCTGCAGTTCCTGAGCTCAAAGGAACACACAGACCGCCTCACGCCTAAACAGGGAAGATGGAGGAGCTGAGGACTATGGCTTCAATCCTTTTATACTTCTCCAGCCTGTGGAGCTGGACTAGCATGCTGAGGGTGAACAGGCTGCAACACGATAAAGGGGCCTAGCAGCAGGTATGTTACCTCTGTGCATTCAGGAACTTTGTGAGGCATAATGCTGGACATCCCCCATAACTGGTATTACTCTGCACTACACCCAGTGTGTGATTGTGCTGGACTGGTGGGCTCTAACCCAGAGATAGTATATTCCTATCAATGATGCTGTTTTTATATCCAGGGGTCTGATTTTAAAATAGCCTGGAAGCAATTTTCTGGGCAATTTAGTGACAGAGAGGTAAGAGAGGTGTCATTTGATTCATAAACTTCTATGGAATTATCATTTCAATGGTGTCACCCTCTGCAGCATGGAAGGGATGGGGTACGGGGGCCTCAGAGCCCACTTAGCTCTGTCATCCCCTTCAGTGGAAATATTGATAATATGTTGTCGGAAATGGACTGAGTTGGGTGTCATCTGAAATACCTTTCTCAGGAACCCAGCCCCTTGCTTGGCTCTGGCTTCTGGTCAGGCCAGGAAGTGGGGACGTGGGGGGGCGGGGGAGGAGGGGAAGAGAAGAGGAGCACGGTGCAGGATCACTGTTCTAGTGCTGGTGCCCCACCACCACAAAAGGTTTTTGTACTTCTGTGGGGACCCCCAAATTGGCTAAGGCCCCTGGATTAATCTGCCACTGCAAACATGCAGCCCTCACAAAGTTAAATTGTGGCACTGGACTGACTGTACTATGTTATCAATTAATGCTGGATAGCATAGTGGTTAAGAGCGCCGCCCTTTGATACGGGAGACCGCCCTTTGATACGAGAGACTGGGGTTCAAATCCCGGTTGGTACCCAACTTTCCAGTAGGGGTCCTTGGGCAAAAGACCCCCTAACGCTTCACCTGCCTACCTCAAATATGAGAGTGACACGAACTAGGAGAGTCATGCCGGCTCGGACGTCGCCCAGATTAACAAGGTCCACGCCAGATGTTGAGGAACCAGGACAATCTGACGATAAGTGGGCTACTGGAACAAACCATTCAAGGACGAGACAAGAGAACCTGGAATTGATGGAATGCTACTACAACAGTAGGCCTAATGAGAGGGAATATATGAAACTTATGAGGGGACTGTGGATGGACAAAAGACGTACATCCACACTTACTGAGAAACAGCTAGTTACCCAACGCTTCAACATAGTAAAGAGGAAGCTGCTCTCACAGCTTGAGATAGACCAACTCCACATTACATCCCAGACTCAAGAAGACCTGGAAGAACAAGTGGATGTGCAGCCCCCACCTGAAGCTGAAACTTCACTGCCACCCCCTCCATT
>NC_133769.1:218298223-218486527 GCF_003597395.2 Chelonoidis abingdonii | reverse complement strand
AAGATACTGCGCAGAACCCTCAAACTCCCAGGCCTCTGGTAGAGGACCCGAGGTTGAGGAAGACACATACCACCCATAGGGGTGAGAGGGGAATTTTTTTTTATATATATTTTTACAATGTTACAGACTACTATAAATGGAAGGAGTGCTTCAAGTTAATTTGCCATCATCAACAAAAAAAGAAGCGGTTTGGTGATATTATCATCAGCTTTGTTTATTATGCCAAAACAGTTGCAATGAGGCACTGGTTAAGATGTCAGCATCCAGACAGAAATTACTTGAATCCATCTGCAAAAAGATATGCACATAGTTACATTACAATTAATCACAATCCTTAAGCAATTCATTGATCATTTTTAATAAATCAGTGGGAAGATGAAGAGTAATGACTACTAGTGAATCTTTGGAGACTACCACTGTGAAGGACCTGGTTAAACACAACACTCAGTGACACCTTGCATCCTATTAGAAGTGCACCAATCAACTGAAGTTGGCAATGCTGGAGACGAAGTAAATCAAACATCACAGAAAAGCTGAAGATGCCAGGACAAGCACCAGCTGTGGGTAAGCCACACTTTATTCCAAGACCCATGGTAGACATTTCGAGAAAAACACCTGCTTCTTCCACAGTGAGCCACAAGCCTGAAGGCACCCATTAAACACATTTCACCATGTGAGAAACTGTATAATCAGTCACTCTCAGTGAAAACGTTGCATAGAAAGCTAAGTGGGTGCATTGACCCAAAAGACATCAATAGTCACAAAATTGCATATCACATCCAATACTAGAATGTACATAAGGGGTTGCATGAAAAGGTAAGAGCAAGAGCAACAAAAACAGATTTTACTACTGCAAACTGTGACTCAGCTGCAGTTCATAAATTGACTTGCAGAGACTCTAATGGATGGGAAAGTGGTGGCCATGGCTGATGCAGAGGCTAATTACAGAGAAATATGTGCTTTGAATGGGACTGAAAAGGAACACACACAGGTGCTGACTTTTGTTTTGCCAGGGGGTGCTCCAACCCCACTCGGTTCCAAGGCCCTGCTCCTGCTCAGCCTCTTTCCCCGAGGCCCTGCCTGCACTCTGCCTCTTCCTGTCCCTGCTCTGCTGTCTCCCCTGAGGCCCCCCCAGGCAGCCCATCTCCTGTTCTTCTGCCCCCTCTCCCAAGCACATTCCACCCACGCCTCTCCACCCTCTCCCTGAGCCCCTCCCACCATTCACTCCTGTCCACCCCCTCCCAAGTGCTTCCAGCCCGCTCCTCTCCTCCCCTGAGACCACCCACTTGCCCACCCACTGCTCGTTCCTTTCTGCCCCCTTCTGCTTGAAGGGCAAGTGATGTGGGGGAAAAGGAGGAAAGGAGTGAGTGGCAGATGCCTCAGGGGGAAGATGGAGTGGGGGCAGAAAGAGGTACAGCACAGGCTGAGCTACGAGGGAAGAATCCAACTGGGGATGGAGCCTCAGGACAGAGGGCGGGAGAGGCCATAATCTGTGGGTGCTGAGCACCCTCATTTTATTTGTGTGTGTGCTTGAGCCCCAGAGTACCCACGAGTCAAAGTCTGTGGAACAAATGCTTAGCAGAAAAAAAACAAAAAACAAAAAAAACTCTTAAAGCAGTGATTGAAGTCTAACATAGTTTTTAGCAATCTCATCCACAAAAATGAATCACAGCACATATCCTTAAAGGCTGCAAGAGACAGTGTTCTCAAAAGCAGAAGAAAGTACTGATATTATCAGTAATAAGACTGTTTGCAGCTGCTAATTTTTTTTTTTTAAACTGAAAAGCATTTTGTCTTGCAATACATGGGAATTTCAGGGATCCACAGCTGATGCCAAGCCTGAAAAAATGTAGGATGTGTATGTTTTAAAATGATGCATCAGTGGTCACAGTAACTTTGCTCCAGCAAGTAGAGCACAAGGCTCCCATTTTATTGCAAAGCCTCACGTATGCATGTTTGGGGTTTCCAACACACACAACTATGCAGCATATGTGTAATCTACCAGTACAAGTGGCTGTTGGTTTAACAATTCATTCCAAACCCTTAGCAAATTCCTGGTGCTGCTTATGCACAGATGTGGCTCCTCCACTGACAGCAACAAAACACTCCTCTTGGAGACTGCAATTCCCAATAAAGGTTCTTCACCGCATGGAACTGAATGAAGGACTGTACATTCCCACAGATCTTGTCAAGGGTAGGTTTATATTCTGTGCTGCCAATAACTTACACTTCTCTGAACATACAGCAGATGACAAAGGTACCTTTCATGCTACTGTTATGAGGAGTTTATTAATGCGGACCAGTCACAGCATCGGCTGTTGTCTGGACCAATAAAGGACTGTACATTGAAGGAGTTCCTGACTTTAGGACTCATTGACTTTCCTACCAAGGTCCAAAAATTCTGAAGCCAACACGTCCAGTTTCCAGTGAAGCAGCAGTTACATGGACTATAGCAGAGGTTTCTACATTAATTAACCTTGACCTCACTTGGTTATTGTGCAAAAGTAGGGTGCATTCCAGAGATGAAAAATCATTGAGCATGGCTTCAGCTGAAGAGATAGAAGACATAACCTCAAATGACCGAGACATCCAGGACATACCATAGCACATCATTTCAAGGGAAAGGTACATTCTAACATAGTCAGCCTTTAACTTACCACTACTCAAGATGGCAGAATGAATGACCCATGTATGCATCCTGTCAAATCATATCTATTGGCCCCACTGATTACTTGGTTCAGTTAACAGTCTTTAAGCAGCAGAAATGCATGAACAAATACATCTATGAAACTGAATCAAAATGTTGTGACACTAGGCTTGGGCCTTTACAGCCTTATTCAACAGCTAACAATGTCCCAGAAAACTGAAGGGGGACATAAGTCTTCAAGAACATGAAAGATTGTTATAAAAAGAGGAGGGAGATCAATGGTTCTCCTTAACCACTGAGGACAGGGCAAGAAGTCATGGGCTTAAATTGTAGCAAGGGAGATTTAGGTTAGACATTAGGAAAACCATCCTAATTGTAAGTGTAGTTAAGCACTGCAATGAATTATCTAGGGAGGTTGTGTAATCTCTGTCATTGGAGGTTTTTGAGAACAAGTTAGACAAACATCTGTCAGGAGTGGGGTGTAGATAACACTTAGTCTTGCCTCAGTGCAGAGGATTGGACTAGATGACCTACTGAAGTCCTTTCCAGTCCTACTTGATACAATTCTGTGACTATGATGATCTGGATCAGGGGTCGGCAACCTCTAGCATGTGGCTCGCCAGGGTAAGCACCCTGGCGGGCTAGGCCAATTTGTTTACCTGCCACGTCAGCAGGTTCGGCCGATTGTGACTCTAGTGGGATCAGCCGAACCTGCGGATGTGGCAGGTAAACAAACTAGCCCAGCCGCCGCGTGCCAGAGGTTGCCGACCCTGATCTGGATGGTGGATTCTACATCCTAGACATCAGCACATTCTTCACAGTGATGTGTGCAATTGGCTCCTTTGTTAATGGCAGTAGTATTCTTCAGATCTGGGGGGATTTTGTACAGGGACAGTACTTTGAACCAAATTCTTGCAGGGAAAATGTTACAACTTCCTATGGAATTCCCGCTCCTCCCCCCAGCCCCTGAACTCTCATTGCCCTTAAAAAAAAAAAAAAAAAAAATCTACCTCGATATCTTCCTTGAAAAGCACACTGATGTGTTTGGAGTCTTTTCCCAAAGGGTATAAGGACATGAGATCAGTTCCACACATAGATCTATTGCGCAAGATGGAGAGTGGACCAAGCAATTTGATGATGCTGAAATCGGTGACAAAGCCAGCTTTCGGGATGATGTGGTGATGCGTGAAGATAGCTGACTAAAAAGGAGCAAAGATTCAATCAGCCAGGACCCCTAATTGGAAATTTCACCTCACAGCACTGGAAGACTATGAAATGCTTTTTTGCTTTAGATTTAGCCAACTATTCTGCAATGATTGCCTCGTACCTTGCTGAAATAAGAGTCATAGAAAAGTGCAAGTCTGACCCTGAGGTGTAACCACATTTTGAAAAGGAATTTTGTTTGTTAAAAAGGTTATCAGTTCCCTTTGGTACATTTCATTCAGATAAAGCCCTGGAATACAAAAACAGAGCAAAGAAAGTTGTTGGAGAGTTGGCAGGCATAATTCAGCATCCAAATGAGTTTTCCTGTTTGTTCCGACAACCCAAGAACTCCATCAAATTTAAAAAAAAATGTTAAGCATGGTTGGGATGTAGTAACCAAGAACCATCTAAACTAGGCACTGTTAAATGCCAACATGGTACAATTTTAAAGCAACAGGTTGAGCTTACTCACACTGGCAATCCATTTGTATATGATGAACCAGAGCTCATTAATATCACGATGAAAGCAGTCCTCAGTGATGAGATAGCTAAAGATGTCAGTCAACTGGATACTTTTGGTAATGCCTTGCATGAAGCCTTCAAACCCAGGATCCATCAATCTATGGGCTTCAGTCAAGAACAGACTACAGCTGTGCTCAAATGCAAAGAAGAAAGTCAGAGAGAGTGTAGCAGAGACTATTACAAAGCTAACTGCAGACAGGCCATTGTTTGCTCATCTCCTCGTCATGTCCAGATCTGAGCAGGACATTGATCTTTGTGAGATTTTGGAAAAAACAAGCTCTCCATGGAACCATAATCCATGTCCAAATGCAATGGAACAATGCATATCTGCCAAGCAAAAAGCAAACTAATCCATATCTCTCATGTTTTTCCTAAGCCACCATCTACTGACAAAATGACTGGTACCTTATCCCAGCAGAAGCCTTTCAGTAATCACAGATGGTATGGCAGAGGTACAAAACTCTTGACAAACCAGAAACTTAACGCCGGCTGAGATTTATTCTGAAGCTACAGAGAAAAATAACCGGACCTATGCAGAAGTTTGTCACACATGCACAGGAATCAATTAAAAAACCACTTGCAGAGACAAGACACTCCATGGTATTGAACTCATCTAATACAAAAATCACTGATTCCATGAACATCTTCAGTGTCACAATGAAGAAGCTACTGGAGCACCAGCATGTGAAGAATTGTTTGAAGAATTAAGTCATCACATAGCATAGTGAAGCTGCTGCCTTGCATTATTCAGTGGAGTTTCTTTGTAGTTTCCACGAAGACGCTGGCACTAAATTGATCTTACATGCCATCAATGCTACAGAAAGAGGAGCTTTAAACTCTG
This sequence comes from Chelonoidis abingdonii, assembly GCF_003597395.2. Lineage (NCBI taxonomy): Eukaryota > Metazoa > Chordata > Testudines > Testudinidae > Chelonoidis > Chelonoidis abingdonii. The sequence continues at coordinate 218,481,314 of NC_133769.1, read as the reverse complement.
GATTTTTGCACAAGACAAAATATTCTAGTGCTGTCTAGTGAAATGCTACCAGATTTCAGCAAGATTCCATTTTTGTGCCTGCTGCTAGAAAACAGAAACACTGTATATCCCCCAGATGTGTTCCAATCACTCAAACTATTGAAAAAACTGTCACATTGCTAGGTTTCCATGCCATTTCAGAATGTCACACTAGTAGAGGGATGGCTAGAAGGACCAAATTATCTTACTGGAAGGCATTTAATTCAGACTCTGAAGACTCTCTCCTGATATGAAGGTGCTCAGAGTGGCCAAGATAGTCACTGATGAGCTCATAAATACACTGGAGGCATTCATATGCCGAGTATACCATTTGAAGATCAACATTATGACACTTGTAGGCTATGTTGACGGATGTTTTCCAAGAAGAACCCTCCCCCCAAAAAAACTGCCACCAAAAAGGGATGCATTTATATCTGCTATCAAGAGGGCAAATCATCAAGCGATGGAATGGGCTGCGGGATGATCGAGCTCAACCAGAACTCCTCTCCCCTAACAGGCATGGACAGGTCTTGGACGATGGACTGATCACACCAGTTGTGTGTGACATACCACATACTATCAATCAATCCTTCAGCTAACCAAATACTCGTGCAAAGACCAGATGCTCACCACTCCACAAATGTTTGGCCAGCAGCCTGCCTTGTATGGATATTTGCGAGTGTAGCACAAAACAAGAGTCAGTGTGACAACATGTCTAACAGTGGTTTCCTAGAGAGAAACAAACTGATGACGACTTTGAAGAATTAATGTTTTCAGTTCTACACGTCAATGCTAATTTCCCTAGGATTACCAAAGGTCAGTGTTTTCTTTTTTATTTTAAATGTAAGAAATGAATCCCTGTGTAGAAGTATATTTAAAAAAATAAAAATAAAATAAAAAAGATGATGTTTAATCAATTTCTGAAATTTATATCTACATAATAGTTCTGGGCTTATAATGTTCAGTACCATTGTGTTCACGAGAGAAAGGGCTTTCAAATGGTACTCAACTCGACCCATTTCCGACAACACTGTATTATGAAAATCTTCACCAACCAGAAGACCTGGGGCTGGGAGCTGGCAGAGCAGTGTGTCCCCCGTGACACGCCGCAAAGGATGAAACCATTTAAATTGTGATTCTGTAAATATTTACAAATCAAATGACACCTCTCTTACCTTTCTCTTTTTCTTCAGTTGCTTTACTATTAATCAAAATCAGCCAGACTTCATTTTTTTTCCTACAGGTTTCTTATTTTCATGTGAAATAAAAGTTCTATGAGCTCTGAGATGCTCAGGTCTTGAACATAAAATTCATTTGGACTGCTAAAGTTCTGGAGAGCTCCCAACAAGTGGCAACAATATTTTCTTATTGGACAGATTTGTTAGAATGGGTTCCTGTCTGCATCCTGTATCACTTGCCATACCGGTATTGCCCTGGCCTCTTCCTTTGTCATTCAGTGTTGAACACATTCTACAACAATATGCATTACCTCACCTTTTGGGGGCGAAGCCAGACCTTTTGGCACCTGCTCCCTATTTAAGTGGTAAACATTCATTGCTTGTGCCATCAAAAGGCGAACACACACAGGTTTTGGGCCCCGTCCCCTATATGGGACACTTCTGTGATGTATAAGTAAGTATTGCATTAGGATTGCCCTCGGCCATGTGCAGGCAGGGAGAGGAAACGAAAATTTCACGTGTATCCAGTGATGACCACCCGTAACCGAGCCTGGAGCAACTCGGAAGCCTCTTCTCAGCCTCACGTGTTCAAATATGAGCTCTACGTTGCCGTTCGTGATGCGTTGGTTTGTATTTGTAGTATCAGTTATTACAAATGCTGGCATTTTGTTTAGAAATATTGTTGTAGATATTTAGGCATTGTGTGTTTTAGGTCTTGTGTAGCTCTATTAAGATAATCATAAGCTGCTCCCTTACCCCTTGTAACTATCTCCAATAAAATTTAAAATTGATTAATTTTAGTTGTGTGTGTGTCTGCAGTTTGCCTCGTGACCCATACTCTCCTTGCATCTCTTACCTATATAGTCTGTTGCCACGTGCAGCCTGGTAAATAACAGGCCTGCATTTTCTTTTGCCCCTGCGAATACGTGGCAATCTACAAGATTCATATATATGGTAAACTGAAAATACTTTGTGCACGAGATAAAGAGTGACTGTGTATGAGATTTTTAAGAGCAGGTTAGAGAAACACTTGTCAGCAACTATCTCGTGCAGGGGACTGGACTAGATGACCTCTCAAGGTCCTTTCCAATCCTATGATTCTATGTGGATTTTCAAAGGCTTAAGACCTTAAATCAGTAAAACAACAGATGTTTTAAAACTAAATATGCATTATTAAAATCACAAGTTAAGAGCAACATTTAAATAGCAACTTACAGAACCTGCTAATAGAGGTCTGTTTTTTAACCTGAAGAAGATGGGATGGTTCCAAAGAAGTGTTCCACATTCAAACCTCTTTGCAGAGCTATCTCTAGAAATTCAAGTTTAATCTGTCACTTATATAGTAATAAAAAACCACTAGCAGCTGTGCATTAAGCTTTTGGTGTCTGCCTTGAATACACTGTGAAACATAAGATAGAGTACAAAACCTGTATTAGTTTATTTCTGTTACATTATTATGCCTTAATTTTACATTCCTCTTTAAAAAAGAAATGAAAAAAATCATGCTTTTTAAAGATAGTAAAGAAAAGGTTTATGAAATGCAGAATAAAAAAATATTTTCTAGTAAAAAAGATGAGAAACTAATGTAATAAGGAAGAGGTTATAAACAGCATGATATATGTAAATATGCGCATATAGTCTTCACTTTTTCTGAACATTTCCTTCTAAATAAATCTTATTTGGACCCCTTATCTCCCTCCTCTCTGTTGTTTGGCTGCCCCTTCAGCCACAGATTGTAGTGTAACAGCCACTTCCAACTCATTTTCTTGTATAAAAATGACATTTGGAATGTTGAATACTTCCCAGTTTAGCATTTACAATAGAAACTGAATTGGAGGGGCCTGAAAGGGCCACAAGTATCTGCTCAAAATGCCTTTTCAAAATTCCATGGGGGAGAAGGCAGTTTAAAAATAGTCACTTTTCCCTCCTTCCATCACTCAGTCACCTCCTCCACCCACCTAGTCTCTTCATCCCTAAAAGTCCCCACACTATCTTAATCCCCCATTTAAAATCCTACCCATCCATATAATTGTCATAGGAGTTGTAAGAGTGCGGGTTTCAGAAATGAGTAAAGGTAGTCACATCTGAACACTGCTGAATAACTACGCCATCATCAAAAAAGTCAGACACACAACCAGTGTCCATAATGCAAATCCAATTTTGTGCAGTGCATGAGTTGACAGAAGCACCTCCTTTTCTGCGAGACATGCTGCACTTTGCCATGGCACGAGTAATGAAAGTAGTGTAATCAAGACAACAATTGACTTTCATGACAAGGATATGAAGTTTGCTAATCTTTCATTAATAGAATTCCCTCTCCCTTCACAGAAAGAGAGTCAATGCAAGGATAGATTGTGTCAAGCTAGAGATCTTAGTATTCCTTGACGATAATATTACAAAAGCAATATTTTGCCAGTGGTATTAAATGGCATTGACTTTACTGAAATATTGCTACAGTGTAGAGTAGTCCCAGGATTTTAAAATAATAAATACCAGAGTAACAAAGGATGTCCTCCTATATTACATACCTGAAATTAAATTCACTATAAAAACATACCCTTCAGTGAGACCAATCAAACAGGGTAAAAAAGTTATGTAGCAGCAAAGAATGCCATAAACCAGCTCAAGTACCAAACTCCTTGGACATCCACTGACCCAGGGACTTCTTACTGTAACAATTATAGGATACCAATTCCTACTAGGAAAAAGAAAAGAGAAAAACAACCAGCCTCCTATTAAAACAAATGGGAGTTGAAGAGTTTTGTGGAGATTCTTTAGAACATGATCAAAATTCAAGTAACACAGGCAGGGGTCTGACAACCCTAGAAAAAGAATGAGACAGGGACAACTCCTCTCTATGCTCAAAATATGATACATCCTGCATACTCAGTTCATCTTTAGTTTGGAAATAGGTTTCTGGTCCTACCAGTACTTGGCTTTTGTCTTTTGCCCACCCTGCTAGTATCACTCCCTTGACTTCATGAAGTGGAAGTTCTTCTTCCACCTCTTTGATTTCCATCACCTTTGCTGTTGAAACTCGGATATAGTGCAGCATGTTAATGGATTCAATGTCCTGATCCCCTTCCCACAAAGCACTAAGGATGACTATATATGCCCTGCTTGGGGTGCTACCTAACACCAGTAATCATCCTGGACAATATCTGTTCTCTACCTGGTAGCATTGGAGGCACATCAGCATGCTTAGTAATCTCTTTGGAGCACTAAGAAGTGGGGTTGCTGTAATTACGTCCTAGGGGATTGTGGTCTGATTGCACTGATGGAATCACTCCACTACAAATTCCACAGCCAAAAGGTCTTTTCTATTTTTGCATACCCTTGTTCAGTTTATGACAAGGCTCTGCTGGCATAAGTGACCAGCTGCTCCTGCAAAAGAGCTATGCCCAATCCTTTCTCTGATGAGTTACACTGGAGTGTCAGTGGCTCTCCAGCCTGGACAGGAGCATCCTTTATAGTTTATTTCAGTGTCTCAAATGCTTACTGTTGAGGACCTGCCTAGTCCCACTCAACATCCTGCCTTGTGAGCTGACATGGGGTTCCGCTACCGCAGTCGGATGTGGACCGAATTTGGACAGAGTATTTATCATTTCTATGAAGTACGTCCCACTTTCACATCCACTGGCACTAGCATGTCCCTGATTGCCTTGACTTTGTTGGAACCTGCTTTCAGTCCCTTTGCTGTAAGCAGATGTCCTACGTATTTCATTCACACTGTCTGAGACATTTTCTCGGTGGAGGTTTATGTTTTTGTCCCTACCTCATTGCAAAAAAGCATGTTGTTTTCGGTCATGATCTTGTTCAGCTTCTGTATCATTGCTCCCTTCCCTTACAATAAGAAAATGTCTGAAACTATTTTCACACCAGGCAGCCCTTCCAGCACCTGGCTGAGTCTTCTCTGGAAGATCACTGGTGCTAGGCTTATGTCCTTCAGCAGGGACCAAATGGAGTCACAAAGGCTGTCAGTAAGCTGGACTCTTTATCCAGGTTTATATGCCAAAACCTGTTCCTCACATCACAGACCATAAATATTCTGGCTTTGAAAAGTTCTGGCAAGATGTCATCAATTCTGGGCAGTGGACTGTAGCCTGTTTTCAAAGCCTGGTTCAGTGGCTTTGAACCTCTGCAGATGCTTAATTTGTCTGATTCCTTCTCTACCACATGCTGCTTAATCAGCAGCCTCTACAGATGCTATGCTCCCTCAAGTGCCTTGTGAACTGGACTACGTAACGCCACTGGAATTTTCCTTTGTGGTAAACACGCAGGTTCCACAGGTTGAATCTACTTCAAGTCACAGCTTTCCTTTGAGGCACTCATGAACTTTGAAAACTTCCCCTTATACTTTTAAAATTGTATCAATTATCCATAAAAACTTCCCTTTTTGCACTACACCTATAAAATTCTGATCCTACACCTTGACTAGATCTAGGGCTTTATGGCTGTATTTCCCAGGAAGGGTCTGAGTGTTTACCATCCACGACCATAAACTTCAGCTGGTAGAGTCTGCTATTCTGGGGGGTTAGTTACTATGAGGTCACCCATTTTCCTACAGGCTGCATCATGTTTTCATTGTACATTATTAAATGGCATAAGTGGCACTTATGCACTCATGGGCATATTCAAGTCCAATTCACCCCAAGGAATCACATTTCAAGAGGCCCTTCTATCCAACGGAAATTGCACAGGGTGTTGCCCTATTGACATTGTTGCATGCATGTCTGATGTGCCCTCCCCCTCTTGTAAAGTCTTACAATCTTTCTGAGTCCTTCCTCTGCTCTTTCTCACATCACTAAAATGGTTCATCTTACCACACTCCTTGCAGTGTTGTCGTACTGCAGGGCACTTCTTTACCTGCGCACACTATTTCCCACAGTAAATGCATCTCACCATTGATATGGAATCCTGGCCACCTGCTTTCCTTTGTGGTTGTTTCACTGCATGGACTTCTGGGGTTGTTGGGCTTCCCAGGGTTTTCATCCTATCATGAGGCTTCTTCTGCATGCCCTAGATCTAAGCATCTGACCAATGTGCGATCACTTTCCTGGAGCAGCCATTCCTGCATGTAGTGATCCCAAGAGCTGCAGACTATCCTGTCTTTAAGGAAGGAGTATGTCAGGTCCCCAAAATTGCATGAATCAGCCAGTGTGCATAAAGCTGTAACCTTGGTGGGTGTGTCTATCCCATCCCCTTCAGTTGGTCTCTAGTAGAAAAACTTGTGTCGTGTCAGTTTCGTTGTTCTTTGGGGAACAATGGTTCCCCAGGGCTTCCAGGACTGTTGTGTGGATCGAGCCAGTGGTTAGCTTCAGAATGGTGCTCACCTCTCTGCCTTGTTCCCCAATAAGGTAAAGTTACAATTTTAGTTTCCTGCTGTTGTCGTCCTCCTGCACGGCCAGGTCTGTGTACAGCTCAAACAGCTCCTTCCACCAGGTCCACTACTGGGTTAGGCTTGTGATTGCAAAATCCTGGACTCTGGGAAGGCTTCAGACCAAGTTCCATGGTTCATGCTGCCAGCTGATGCACTGCAGAGAACTCACAGCTCTGCTGCTGCCTCCATGCTTCATTAGCACAGAGTGATGCTGCATGCAGGTTAAGCTGAACAAGCAAGAACTTCATTAAACCCTGTGAACTGCTCTGTTCATATGGCAGAGTTGATTCCAGTCTCATCCCCAGTTACTCTGATGTCTAATCCATAAGCGTCGCTACAGGACTCTAGTTCCACTGATAATACAAGATGCACCTGTCAGCATACTTTTTGGACTGCTAAAAAATCCAGTACAAAAATATTGTACTGTAGGAGCCAAACCCATCATCAAGTACTAGGCACAATGCAGAGAAAAGATGTATGCTTTTGCCAAGCAAAAACAAAATCTGATGTGAAAGAGCATCACAATTATTCTTTATGAGGCAATTCCAGCCAACCATAACGAAACAAGAAAAGATCACAAAAAGAGATGTGTTTATCATAACATGGCTGTATCACTGTATGATGCCACATTATTTATGCATTAGACTAAAGGCGGCACATGTTAAAAAAAACCCAAGTCTTCATACTAAAGTTGCATCCAACTACTTGCAAAATAATGCTCGGTACATGTAAATGAATATCTGACTTTGCAAAGAGAATTTAAACCACTTTGTAGTCTTCATTTTGGATCATATTTTGCACCAGCTAGAGCAACTGGTCTTACTTCAGGTAACCAGGAAAAAAAAAAAAACCTACATTTTCCTCTGTTTAAATTTTCATTTTCATTTAATACTGAGTATATCTGGTCACAGTCATAAATTTACTCCAAAAAGCATGACCACACACGATAGGAGGAGACACAAAAAATGAGACCTAAGCCCATCCCAAAACATGGCTTAAAGAAACAATCCGCACCTTAAGCCTTCCCCTATCTCAAGGCCCCATATCTCAGTATCTACTCACACTCCACCCTCACACAGACTGACTTAACAGACTTCCAACTTGCATAACTTCTTCAGGTTTTTTAACTATTACTGTAGAATACCATTAAAAAAATGGTTAAGACAGCCAAACTGATTATACAGTTACGGACAATAAATAATTTTAGATTTTACTTATCTCTCAAAACACTTCCTACAATTAGCCAAGTAATCCTCATTCCAAACTCATGTTGCAAATCACAGAGTGCAGAAGTTCCTGACTCCTTGTTCTTGGCTTAGGCAAGTGGACAAGGTGGCTTTTGGGGGAGATTTTATTTACTTTTGCCAAACATATCCAAAGTTGATATACCAAACAACAACAACTTTTGGTCTGTATGTTTCTGGAATTGTTAATGACATGATAGTACAATAAGCTCTTTTAGATTGCTACTTTATGATGCTCTCTGTATTAGACTGAAATGAAAGGGTACACATTTTTTTTAAATAATTTTTCAAAAAGAAATAAGGAGAGCATGGATTGTCCACAGACAATGCTAATGTTAATTTGATCAGTTTTCTAGCAGTTTCAAGTCAGCTAACCCCTTTTTTTTAAGCCAGAATGTAAATCTGCAGAAAAATCAGAACTTTGCAGTTTTAGAACTTTTTAGCATGTAAAATATAACTGAATAACCTTTCAAGAATCTAGCAAGAAGAGCATTGTAATCAGATGCAATTAAAAAAATGAAATTTAATTTAAAACCAGGACTGACTGTACAAGGCTATTAACTTGTTTTACAGACAAAAGGATTAGGGTTAGATCAGTATAACTGTCAAAATATATTGAAAAGAATCATTTGTTGTACATGAATCTATAGAATTGAAATGTCTAAAAAGTTCTGTCTTCCTCTACAGAACTGCTTGAGATTGATCTCAAAATAATCCTTTAATAATTCATCTCTTTGCATGAATACTTTTACGCAGCCTCTTTCATTGAACTAATTTTAAAACCGCTTTATTGTTGGTAAAAGGTGAAGGCTAAATGCATCAACTAGTGAGAAGAAATAGCTAACAATAGCTAATAATTCAGCTATACCAGGGGAGGGCAAACTACGGCCCATGGGCCAGACTGAAAGCTCTGATGGGCCAGATCCGGCCTGCGGGACTGCCAGTCCCATGGTGCAGTGGGCTAAGGCAGGCTCCCTGCCAGCCCTGGCCCTGCATCACTCCTGGAAGCGGCCGGCACATCTCTGCGGTCTTGGTGGAGGAGTAAGACAGAGGGCAACATAGGGTGAATTGGACTTGAATATGCCCATTACAAAGAGTAGGTGCCCTCACATGCAGGCACCGCCCTCTGCAGCTCCCATTGGCCAAGAACAGGAAACCACGGACAATGGGAGCTTCAGAGGTGGTAACCACAGGCCAGGGAAGCAGAGTCGCCTGCCCCACCCCACCCCCAGGAGCCACTGCCGGACATGATGGCCACTTCTGGGAGCCTGTCTTAGCCCTGCTTCATGCTGCTACCACCCCGGAGCCGCTTGAGGCAGCCTCACGCCAGAGCCCGCACCCCAAATCCCTCCTGCACTCCGCATCCCCTGCCCTGAGCCCCCGCCAAGCCCCCTGTTGTGCCTCAAACCCCTGCCCCAATCCCCCTCCCGTATCACATCCTGCACCTGAAGCCCCTGCCCTGAGCCTCCTCCCACACCCCCTACTGCATCCCAAGCCCCTGCCCTGAGCCCCCAGACCCTGCCCTGAGTCCCCTGCCGTGCCCTGAGCCCCTTCCTGTACACTGCACCCCTCGCACACCCCACACTTCCTCCCGCATCCCAACCCCCTGCCCCAGCCATACATACAATTTTGCCACCCAGACAGATGTGGCCCTCGGGCCAAAAAGTTTACCCACCCCTGAGCTATACCATAATTTTGAATACTGCCCAATATCCCAGTAAATGTAAGGGAAGCAGCAAGTAAAAAGAGCAAGTGGCAAGATTATATCTTGATCATCAACACTGTTGAAACAGATAATAGCGAATTATTTCCTAATTTCCGTACATGCCACTGCAAAAAGAAAAAGATTATCAATCATAAATGCTAGATAATCAAATGAGTATACTTCTGAGCATCAAAACAGAGACAGATTTTCTGCTGTAATGCATTTCCTATTAGATAATTATGTTCAGGAAGGGACTATGCTTTAATGGTCTTACTTTGAAGACATAAATGGAGTAAAACCAACAGGAAAAGATGTTAAAATCTAGTTCACACAGTCTTTAAATGTTGGCTTAGCGCATCTCTGATATATTAACATAGAATTAGCATTACAATAATATCAATCATAAAGTAATGAGTCAGTATGTTACTATTGTTAACAAAACAGGCATAACATGAAGACTACCAAGGAAGGTTTCCACACTATACATTAGATTATAGAATAATACAACAAAACTACTCCTTTTTATTTGGAAAACCAGGTAAAAGTTGCAAACACATCTAACACGCTGGTATAATATTTTTCCACCATCTATTTCCATATGGAGAATATACTGACATGATAGCATTGAGCAGAGCCCAGGACACAAATTCATACAGGCCTGCAGTTTTCTTTATTGACTCTTTTGTATTTATCAACAGCTTTAAAAGCCACTGACAAATAGACACTGTATTGAAGCCTCACCTGGGAGATCTGGCAAGATTGGAGTGAGTTGCCCTTCACTGAGTGATGCCTGATGAGTAAGGTGCTATAAGCCCCAGTCAATGCTCATTGAAATCAGATTTTTCTGCTGGTGTAAAGTAGTGCAGCTCCATTCATTTTATACCAGCAAAAAATCTGGAATAATATCATCCTGCCATTGACACTGAAACTTTCCAATGACTGCCAAGGGAACTGGATTAGGCTCCACAAAAGCATCTGACCTGTTGAGGAGTTACTACCTGCTCTGCCCATTGCCACAGCTCCTAATAAGAAGTCCGGGGGGCTTTATAAAGTACATGATCTGAAGTGTGCTTTCTGGTGTTATTGTGTATATGTTTTTGATTACAGTTTCTCCCCCTCTCCCTGGAGATAGCAAAAATAGCAAAAAGCAGACATTAGCTTCAGAGGCTGGGAGCAACATCAGTTGCTTGGTTATTTCTTTGTTTCCTTTATGTATTGTGATACAGCATGGCCAGAAGGCAGCATAAGAGTGTTAGCAGGGGGCCTTATTCCCTGCCAAGGGAGGAAGGTTTGCTTTAGATTAACTAACAGGGGTGGTAGTTGAAGGAGAAAGGTTGGATGGGAGCAGAGTGCAGATTGCAGAAGAGAAGAGTTTGTCCAGAGAGAAATAGAAGGTTTGGAGGAGTGCTGCGGTGGATTGGGAAGCCCAACAGAACCCTAGGTAAGGGGCACCAGGCTTGTATAGAAGAGAGGCGAGAAGCCCTTCACAAGCTGACGGGTATGAGAGGGAAGTAACCCAGGGGAAGAAACCGCTAGTCAAGTGGTTCACCACAACCCCAGGGCCCTGGGTTGGGACCTGGAGTAGAGGGCGGGCCCAGGTCCCTCCCTCTCCACTCCCCTCCTCCAAGGACACTAGGGGAGTGATTAAGAACTGGTTCAGAGGCAAGCAATAGCGCCCTGAACCTACCCCAGAGAAGAGAAAGCGCGAGACCCAGAGAACAGTACCGGCAATTTGCCACACGTGGTGTCAGGGTGGGATCTGCGCGCTGGGGACATAGTCCAGGGGGAGACATAACCCTCCCACCCTTAAGATGGACGACGTGGTCAAGGCCCTTATACATGCCACCGCGGCCCAGCAGGAGGCTACCAGGGTCCAGGCAACCGCCCAACAAGAGGCGACTAGATTGCAGCAAGAGACTAATCAGCTGCTGCTGAGTCAGGCTGCTCAGGACCGAGCCCTGCTGAGAGACCTAATAAGCCAGATGAAGACCCTTATGGAACAGAATCACCACGGGGAAGGGACCCGGACCATACGGGCTAGCCATTACTTACAAAAAAATGACCAGGAGGATGATGTGGAAGCATACCTCCTGGCTTTTGAGAGAACAGCCCTGCGGGAGGCCTGGCCCCGAGAACAATGGTCTGGTATCCTTGCCCCATTCCTATGTGGGGAAGCCCAGAAGGTCTATTACGATATGTCTGCAGAAGCTGCAGCAAACTATTCCCAGCTAAAGGCAGAGATCCTGGCCAGGTTCGGAGTGACAACGGCACTACGAGCCCAGAGGTTCCATGAATGGCGATATATGGAGGACAAGACACCCCGAACGCAGTTGTTTTTGACTTGATCCACCTGACCCGGAAATGGCTGCGCCCTGAAGCCCATAGCTCTGAGGAGATGATGGAGGTACTAATATTGGACCGGGTATATGCGGGGTTACCACCAGGACTCAGGACTTGGGTGGGTCAGAATGACCCCTCTACCTATGATGAGTTGGTCTCCCTCGTGGAAAGACAACTGGCAGCCCGCGAACTGTTCCAGACTCCAAGCGGGGAGACACGGCAACCCAGGAAGACAACCCCAAACCCAAGGCCCCGGACTGTCGAGAACTCTAGAAAACTATAACCGGGAGGAACGACAGTGAGGAATGGCTCGAGGCCAGAAAGGGACCTGGGGGTTTGGGAAGAGTGGTGGGGGGGCCGGCCAACTAGCCCCAGGCAGGGGTGATAACCGGAATGAGGGGACGGTGTTATGAATGTGGGAATTGGGGCATATAGCAGCCCAATGTCCCAACAAGGAGGTGCCTATGCAGTGTAATCTGGGGAGTTATGGGGAGCAATGTGGCCTGATCAACCTGGTAGGGGTTACATTGACCTCACATGGATTTACCAGACCAGTAAAAATGAATGGTATAAAAAACCATAGCATTAATAGATTCGGGGAGTGCTGTCACGTTGGTCTCGGGAAAGTTGGTGGGAACAGACCAACTAACTCGGGCCAAAAGCACAGGGTAACATGCGTACATGGCACCGTGAATTTTTACCCTACAATTCCAGTACGGATTGAAATCCAGGGGATACCACCAGAGTTTCTGCAGGAGTAGTCCCCAAGCTCCCTTATCCTGTTTTGATTGGGAGAGACTTCCCTGGGTTTGAGAACTTACTGACCCCGATAGAGGCAGAGAGGGTAGCAACCCCCAGGTTGAGACAGAGGCAACTAAAGATAGCTCGCCCAATGTTTGCTGAATTTGCTCTCCAGAATGTTCTCATCCCTGGAAAAACCCCGCAGGGCTAGGCGAGAACGAAGGCGGCTAAAAAGTTAGGGACCAGGATTCTGGCAGCTAATCAAAAGACTTCCTTTGTGGGTAGGCGAACCCGCCCAGAGACAAGGAAAGGTTCGGTCACGGAGGACTCAGAGGAGGTTCCTGGCCCAAGTGGGAGCACCCCAGGGGGAAGAGTTGAAATAGGCCCCCTGGAATTAGGTCAGTTCAGCACTGCACGTGAGACCTTTGGGCAGGACCAGGCGAAGATCCATTATATGCAAACGTGAGGGAGGAGGTAGTGGAAGTAAATGGAGTGCCTGTAGAAGGAAAAGTCAAAGGCCCAAGCCATATTACGTGCTCAAACGTGATCTGTTGTACAGAATAGAGCAAATACGAGGGGAAGAAGTAGAGCAACTCCTAGTCCCACGGAAACACATAAGGGCCGTACTAGAGTTAGCTCACAGTCATTTATTTGGGGACATCTAGGGGTAGACAAAGACGCTGGATAGAATACTAAGAAGGTTTTATTGGCCAGGAATACGAGCAGAAGTCCAGCGTTATTGTGCCTCCTGCCCTGAATGCCAGCTGCATAGCCCCCGACCTCACTTGCGGCCCCCACTAGTACCTTTACCTATTATTGATGTCCCGTTCGAGAGGATAGCTATGACATAGTGGGCCCACTAGAAAAGTCGGCACGGGCCACCGAAACGTACTAGTCATCCTTGACTATGCCACACGATATCCAGAGGCCATCCCTTTAAGAAACCCCACGTCTAAGGCAATAGCTAAAGAACTACTACAGGTTTTCGCCAGAGTGGGCATCCCTAAGGAGATCCTGACAGACCAGGGAACCCCGTTTACGTCAAAACTAATGAAAAGACTTATGTGCCCTGCTCCGTATACAAGCCATTCGACCTCCGTCTACCATCCACAAACAGACGGACTAGTCGAAAGATTCAATCGAACCCTCAAAAGTATGATCCGGAAGGTGGTAGCACAGGATGGAAAAGGACTGGGACACTCTTTTGCCGTATCTAATGTTTACGCTATACGGGAAGTTCCCAGGCGTCCACGGGTTTTTCTCCCTTTGAACTCTTATATGGACGCCACCCACGCGGGATATTGGATAATCGCAAGAGGATTGGGAGGAAACAACCCAACCCAGGAAAGAATATTAATTGAGCATGGTGACACAGATGCGAGAGCGGATAACTCGAGTAACCCCGATAGTACGGGAGCATTTAGAAAAAGCACAAGAGGCACAGCGGACATACTACAACCGTCGGGCGAAACATGCGAAGATTTCAGCCGGGGGAAACGGGTGATGGTGTTAGTGCCGACCACAGAAAGCAAACTCCTAGCCAGTTGGCACGGACCATATGAGATAGTGGAAGCCATTGGAGAAGTGAATTATAAGGTTAGACAACCAGGACCGCCGGAAGCAGAGCAAATACTACCACACATCAACTTACTGAAGCCCTGGCATGACAGAGAGACGTGTCTGGTCACTCGAGGAGCTCTACTCAGGCAGACGGCCCGCAGGAGCAGGTAAAGATATCTCCTGACTTAACCCCAGAACAACGGATGGAAGTCATTGAAATGATCCACCGGAACCAGGACGTATTTTGTACCCAACCAGGTCGAACGGCACTAGTCCAACATCATATTGGTCACCAAGCCCCGGAGTAAGGGTGACGATAAGACCATAATCGAATACCGGAAGCAAAAGGGAAGAAATTAGGATGGAAGGTGCGAAAGATGCTCGGAACTCGGGTGCATTGAAGAATCCCACAGCCAGTGGTTCCAGTCCGATCGTACTAGTCCCCGTAAGGCCTGAATGGCACCCTGAGGTTTGTAACGGGACTTCCGGAAATTAAATGAAGTATCCCACTTCGATGCTACCCGATACCACGCATTGACGAGCTGGTTGATCAGTTATCAAGGCCAAATACCTAACACCTCTAGATCTGACCAAAGGATATTGGCAAAGTACCCTGTGCCAAGGATGCCTAGGGAAACGACTGCTTTTCTACCCGGACCCGATGGCCTGTTCCATACCACTGTCCTCCCTTTCGACTCCATGGGCCCCTGCCGACATTCCAAAAGACTGATGGATAAGTTATTACGACCCATGGCCAACTATGCCGCCCCTATCTAGACGACATAGTCTATACATAGCCCCTGATTGGAGACACACCTGGACACAAAGTGGAAGCAGTGCTGGACACCTTTGCAAAGGCTGGTCTCAACGCTAATTCCTCTGAAATGCGTGATAGGACTAGCTGAGCCAAATACCTCGGGCATTCGTCATAGGGGAGAGGGGTGGTGAAGCCCCAATGGAACAAGGTGGAGCAATACAAGATGGCCTCGACCGTAATCCGCAAGACAGCAGGTCAGAGCATTTTGGGTATAGTTGGATACTATCGGAGATTCATCCCTCATTTTGCCACAAGAGCGGGGCCATTGAAGGATCTGATAAGCTCGCGGCCCCGAGATAGTGAAGTGGACAGATGCGGACGGAAGCAGCATTTGCAAGTTTTGCGGACAGCCCTATTCGCTGCCATCCGGTACTCATTGGCCCAGACTTCGAGAAGGAATTCATCCTGCAGACGGACGCCTCGTGAGGTGGGGGACTTCGGTTTACGATGGTTGCCGTCCTTTCCCAGATGGGTAGAGGGAGGAGGAGCACCCATCTGTACCTCAGCCGGAAGCTCCTCCCCAGGGAACAAAAATACGCTGTTGTTGAAAAGGAATGTCTGGCGATAAAATTGGCTGATGGAGACTCTCCGCTACTATCTCCCTGGGCGGCGGTTACCCTGTGACTGATCAAATGCCCCGCTCCAGTGGATATGCATAGGAACAAGGAAAGAAGAAACGCCAGAGTGAACGATGTGGTCCTCTCTTGCAACACCTTTCCTTTTCGGTCCAGCAAAGGGCTGGAAAGCCAACACGGCAACGCTGATGGCCTCTCAACGCCAACACTGCCTCTCGTCCCGATGTAGCCCAACCCTTGGTGTTTGAGCAGGGGGCGGGGATATGTGATACAGCATGGGCCAGAAGGCAGCATAAGAGTGTTTCAGCAGGGGCCTTATTCCCTGCCAAGGGAGGGGAAGGTTTGCTTTAGATTAACTAGAACAGCTTGTGGCCAATTAAGAGCACCTGACTCCAGTTTAGAGCACCTGACTTCCAGTACATTGGATATAAACCCCTGCTTCAGTCAGACGGGTGGTAGTTGAAGGAGAAAGTTGGATTGGAGCAGAGTTGCAAAAGATTGCAGAAGAGAAGAGTTTGTCCAGAGAGAAATGAAAGGTTTGTGTGTAGGAGTGCTGCGGATGGATTGGTAAGCCCAACCAAACCCGGTAGGTAAGGGGCACCAGGCTTGTATAGAGACGAGAGCCGAGAAGCCCCTTCACAAGCTGTTAAATCATGATTAATTCTTATATTTAATAATACCCCGTTTCTTTATTCCTCTAGCATGGTATGAGAAGGAACGGAAAAACCGCTAGTCTCCAACTTTGGCCTTACACCACAAACCTAGGGCCCTCTGCTATTTGGACCTGGAGTGTAGCAGGTGGCCAGGTGGGTTGGGACCTGGAGTAGAGGGCGGGCCCAGGTCCCTCCCTCTACACTCCCCTCCTCCAAGGACACTAGGGGAATGATTAAGAACTGGTTCAGAGGCAAGCAATAGCGCCCTGAACCTACCCCAGAGAAGAGAAAGCGCGAGACCCAGCAGAACAGTACCGGCAATTTGCCACAGTATGGACACTTTTCTTTCCCTATTAATGTTACCATGCCTTCTGAAACAGACCCCTAAAACTAAAGGAGAAGCCTAATTACCAGTAGATATATTTTAACAGCTAATCTAGATCCTGATCTTGTCATTTTTTGTGCGCGGGCAGGCAAATTAAATTCTCTGGGGCTCTCAGCATGAGTTCCACAATTTGTCAGCATTAAAGAAGCTGCAGGCCTGCAGCTATTGTGATTTTAAGTAGAACTAAGGTCACAAGATGGAAGGCGAGTCCTGACTGCATTGAAGTCAATGGTAAAATTCCCATTGACTTTAATGGGACCAGGATGTCATTCTCTAATGAGTTTCTCTCACAGACTAAAGGTACCTACATCATTTTAGGAAGATTCTCTGGGTGAACAAAATAGGTTCTCTTTCTAAACAAATTGGCCTTATGATGTCTTCTCTCATTATCTTACAA
This sequence comes from Chelonoidis abingdonii, assembly GCF_003597395.2. Taxonomy (NCBI): domain Eukaryota; kingdom Metazoa; phylum Chordata; order Testudines; family Testudinidae; genus Chelonoidis; species Chelonoidis abingdonii. The sequence continues at coordinate 218,464,321 of NC_133769.1, read as the reverse complement.
CAACATTTGTGGGTGGAAGGGACAAGCTTTTTGGTTGCGCAGAGCTCTTTTGCAGCTTGAAGCCTTTGTCCCTTCCACCAATAGAAGCTGGTCCATCAAATAAAAGATATTACCTCACCCAACTCGTCTGTCTCATATCCTACACAGCTACAGCAACACTGCATGTCTTGATTCCCTGTTAAACTGGATATTTTATTCTAAAACATTTGTTTTAGAAAATAGCATTGACTTGACAGAAAAATATTTAAAAAAAACATGTAAATTTTGGAGCAGAGGTAGAACAGTAATAAAACAATTTGATGGTTGTATAAAGAATTCTACAAAGTTGCAGTAAAAAAAAATAAATTGACATTTATACTAAAAGTTGCAATCCTTGTATTGTTGGCTTTCCTGAAGGATTTGATGGAAAGGCTTTTACAAATTAGTTTTTGAATTTTATTATAAAATTTAATCCCCACATTCAAGTGTGTTAAAGTATGGTTTTAAATTGAACATACAAAATAGTGATCTGTGACTTTATATGGAGTTATCTATTTATGTTATCATTCTGGCATAGTCTTTGGAACCTAAAAGGCTATGTTATCTATAATGTGTAACCGTATATTTAGGGGAAAAAGAAGAAAAGAGAGCAGGAGAGAGAGGTTTACAACATAAGGGCACCTATCCTGCTTGACACTGACAGCACTAGCCAGACTTCCAGGGAAAAACATTTCCTTTTTTTTGCATTCTCAATCTACTTATTTATACTTTAAAGTCTCCATTCTTTTTGATGCTAAGGCAAGGCTTAACAAAGGTCAGAAAAGTTATCACAACACAGAGTTTGTGGATGCTACAGAATTTTTATTTTTTCCTTTATGTAAGAAAAATATCCAAGTGGAACAAAAAACAAATTCTTTGCCAGAATTTGTGCCTTGGTTTCCCCATCCGTAAAATGAGAATCATGATACTAACCTTTTTTTGTAAAGCACTTTAAGCTCTAATGGTGAAATAGGTATTACTGTATTTTAATCACAGACTTTATGCTGTATTATACATATTGTTTGTATGCATATATACACTATACATTTTTTCTTAAACTCTCATGATAGTTTCCTAGCTAAGTCTTAAATAAGATAATTCAGAATTTTATGTATCTATTTAAGCTTGTATAATTTAAACAAAGACCCAAATATACACACTACTCAATATATTTTTGAAAATTAAAAAAAATAAAGTAGCACCTAGATATACAGGTTGATTCTATCAGAAGTGTAAAATTGCTTTTCCGCCTTCTCTTTGTAGACTTAGCCATTCATTATTGCAATTTTTTTGTTTCAACGACATTCTACAATGTGACAGTAGCCAGACAGTTTATTAAGCTTCAGTTTTTCATTAAATCATGACATTAGATGAGGAGTTGGTCTAAACAGATTAGATAAAAATAGAAATTAGAAGTGGAAAAGCAGGTAATCTTGTCAACCAAGGACAGGATAGTCTTGAGTTCTTTTCCAGATGTATTTTAAATAATTCAAGCGATAACTATTTTACTACTTGCCTTCAGATATTGTTCTACAGTCTAATAGATCTGGCCATTAGGAGATTTCCTTAACTTCAGAATTAAGTTTTTTTTTTTACTGCTCAGTTCCATCCCATTTTCCTTGCTTCCTCTTAAGCACCATAAACAATTCCTCTCCATTGTCTGTACAATTTAGCACAATAAGCAATGGGTATGAACTTGAAAAACCTACAAAGACAATCAAACTCTGTGTCAGTGTACGTCTTTCCATTGTCATCAATAAGCTTTGGACTGGTCCCCAAAACACAGAACCAACCTTCAAGTTTATATGCAGTCATGCTTTACTATACATGTTCCATTAATACATGGATTTATATCTCTCTCTCTTTTAGTAAGTTCAATTAACACAATTCATATTTTCTGTTAAGCCACAGAAAAGGGAACAGCTGTGTTGACAAATGAGTTGTTGAGCAATTTTAATGCATATACAATACAAGTAAAGGCAGTGTGTTAAAACATATACTAAAAATAAAATATAGTAGTAAGGCACCCGGCCAACCACCAGATCATTGGGCTTGGGGGAGGAGAGGAGGCAGAGAAAAAGCTTGTATAAATAAATATTACATGGGGAAAGAAAAGTTTTCCCACTTAAAAAGGATTTAGGCCCAACTTAAAACCTTTTGTCTGAAGTTAAGCTTTAGCACCTACTGCTCCGAATATTTTCAATGGGATTGATCAGCATCTTGGAAAGTTAGACCATTTTTTTTTTTTTTAGGAACCGTTAATTAAGCATTTTTAAGAACCGCATTTGAAAATTTTAGCCATAGTTTTTAATGGGTGTTTCTATATAACTTTTACAGCATTCAGTTCTTTCTGGACTTCAAAACAAGTTGCTGACATGTGCCTTTCAAGTATACTAATGTATATATACAGTAATGTGCATGTAAGTCTAATTGACCTCTGTTAGGTTGTTATGAAATTACTTCAACAAAATTGAAAGAATCCTAACCTCTTCTAAAGTAGTTTATTCATTAACTATAGTTTTTGAACCTTAATTCTGCCATTTTAAGTTAAATCTGCTAAATTAACATTCAGCAAGACTGTACAAATTCTTCAGTAATGTCAGTACTCATGAGATATACTGACTTTCAATTATAAAGTTACCCAGCTAGGAATACCTAAACTGCCTTGTATCCATGGATACACATGGTCACCACATCTTTCACTATCTGAGTAAACTCAGGAGTTGAAACTGATGGATTAATTACCAATATAGTGCATTCCAGCAAGCCATTTTACCAAGGCATGGGACAAGCAGTCAATAAGGCTTGACAGCTTATCTACAATTGGGAAGGAGTGTAAACTGTATACCTCCTGATCACTGACAGGAGGTATTGCAAAATTAGATTGTTGCTAATGTGCAGTATAGGCAGATTTTAAAGACAGGTCTTGAATGTGACATGCACATGTATGTATTTTTATCATCAACATTAGTTAAAGGACAATAGTATGCATCGATAATCATGAACAGAGCTCTGGTAATGCATAGGTTACAAACATTATGCTTAGCTTTTTTGCAATTTTTAGCTGAAGATTGAATACACAAGAGCACATGTATATTAAATTTTCACAAGATTTTGCAGAATGGAGAAAGGGAAAAAAATGGTTTTACATTTAGTTTGCCTGTGAGTCACTATTTACCTGGTAAATCCTTAATATGATGCATTTTACAAGTGACATAGGTGACATAAAACTTTTTTGATTAAGTATATTGCAAAAAACATGCTTACACTGAATTCACAAACAATAAATAGATCCTTCAGTGGAAAGTGGTATATGAACGGTAATTCAGAGCACTACAAGAACATTGTGATAAACTTTTCTTACATCTTAGTACTTATATGAATACTTTCTCCAACTTTTGATTGCCTGAGGATTATTATTTAGGTTATTATTTGTCAAGGGTATTACACGTGTATAGTACCACATTTGAGATAAAAGTAATCTTTTAAGTGGAAGGTATTTTGCTTTGTGAAGAGTCAGGAATGTAGTTTGATATTTTTATTAGGGTATCCCTGTCTATAAAATCTGCAGAACAATGTATATTCCATCAAGGCTAAAGAACCGCACAGATTAACTGTATAGTCTAATTCTAGTCTTTGTTCCACGCTACCATACCTACCCAAATGTTTGACTCAGCCAGACCTCCCAGCCCACTGAGGAATTACATTTGTTTTTTAATCTTTTAAGATGAATAACACACTAATTACTGAAGAAATATCTTTGGTAAAAATAAAATCTTTGGCTTGTCAGAAAATAATATTAATTCTTTCACGTTAAATCTGTTAACAAAATATTTCCATCCATTTCAAAAGGTACCTACAAGAACATCAGCAAAGAAAACAGAAAAATGATGAAAATTAACACTATGAGACATAAAATTATACGTATATAGATCTAGTTCAGTTTTTTAGCCTGGGGAGAATTTTAGAGATCATCTTCATCAAATACCAGGTTTACATCTATTTAAGGTCTTACTCACAGACTCTTAGGCCAAAAGACAACTATTTGACTCTCACAGGATTCTCTCTTATATCTGAGTAATGACCTAAGTGACATGCTGAACTCTTCTTGGGCCAGAAAGATGTAATCACCTGTTCATTGGAATTTCCACATCTGAACAAGCATAGTTTTACAAAACTACTGCACAATGCAATTGTAATTTTAAAAGGCCTTATGATTCACCTGAAAAAACTCTGTAGAATTAGGAGTTCAATAGGTGACTGCTCTTTCAAATCTGCATTAAAGTGAACAGTATGGTAGATACTTGTTAAGCACAGAGATTTACATGAAAAGCTCTGTATGGGTGAGATCTTGGATCCTTTGAAGTCAATAGGGGTTTTATCATTGAGGATAATGAAAAGACAAGTATTATTTGCATTAATTAATTATTCTTCTTAAAGCCTCAGTATGTCCTTACCCAGTCTTCAAATAGCGTATTTGAAATCTTGCTGGCTGGCTCCAACATTCAACAGATTTCTTTTTGCCTAAACAGCTAGTTAAAATGCTGGGCCTCAGATACTCAACTGAACTGCAACAGGGTAACGTTCTCAGCACAGAAGTCAGAGAATATGATGCACCGCTACAGGCTGGGGACCAACTGGCTAAGCAGCAGTTCTGCAGAAAAGGACCCGGGGATTACAGTGGATGAGAAGCTGGATATGAGTCAGCAATGTGCCTTTGTTGCCAAGAAGGCTAACAGCATATTGGGCTGTATTAGTAGCAGCATTGCCAGCAGATCGAGAGAAGTGATTATTCCCCTCTATTTGGCACTGGTGAGCCCACAACTGCAGTATTGTGTCCAGTTTTGTTCCACATCCATTCTGTAGTAGGGGGACAAATTGGAGAGATTCCATTGGAGGGCAATGATAAAGATTAGGGGGCTGGGGCACATGATTTGTGAGGAGAGGTGAGGAGAACTGGGGTTATTTAGTCTGCAGAAGAGAAGAGTGAGGAGGGATTTGATAGCTGCTTTCAACTACCTGAAAGGAGGTTCAAAAGAGGATGGAGGTAGGCTATTCTCAGCGGTGGCAGATGACAGAACAAGAAAAAGTGGCCTCAAGTTGCAGTGGGGGAGGTCTAGTTTGGATACTAGGAAACACTATTTCACTAGGAGGGTGGTGAAGCACTGGAATGGGTTACCTATGGAGGTGGTGGAATCTCCATCCTTAGAAGTTTTTAAGGCCCAGCTTGACAAAACCCTGATTGGGATGATTCAGTTGGTGTTGGTCCTGCTTTGAGCAGGGGATTGGACTAGATGACCTTCATATTCTATGATTCTATGCTGTTTGGAAAACAGCTTCATGTAAGTAAAATCCAGATAATCTAGTCTGTAATACATATAGTTGATCCTGGGTAGAGATTACTGTCCCTTTCAGTCACTAGCACCGTATATCATTTTTATGACCATGGACTGTATGATGCAAAAGCTTCTTTTCAATACTTACAGCTGAACCAGTTTTTTCCTCCCTGGCACAACATTATTAACTATTTTCTGAAGTTGTAAAACATTTAAAACAGCCATTAAGACTAACAACCTATTCCAGTGGTTCCCAATTTTTTTGTGGCCAGTAGCACATTCATGTTTTCAGAAGAGCGTGGTGGGCACCAACAATTACTCACATAATGCAGGCCTGGCTCCAGGCACCAGTGGAGCAAGCACGTGCCTGGGGCAGCACATGCTACGGGGCTGCATTCCGTCCATTCTCCAAGAGTCTGAGCGTTTTTTTGTTTCTTGATTTTTTTGGTGCTAGTTCTGGGCAGTGCAGATAGAAGCTGGAAGGACAGAGAATACTGGCGCCCACAGCCCTGGAGTACTCTGTCCCCAGCAGGCCTGGGGCCCCAGCTTCTCTCCTATGCTGGGCACTAGGGGGTGCACATAAATGCCCCGGCAGGCTCCATGGCGCCCGCGGGCACCACGTTGGGGACCACTGACCTATTCAATGCCAGATAAAATAATTTTGAGGCCTTATGAGCTATGGCCTGGCTACCCCTTACATCATAATAAAGGAGTAGGATAACCAGATGTACCATTTTTATAGGGACAGTTCCAATATTCAGGGCTTTTTCTTATATAAGTGCCTATTACCCCCCACCCACCACCCCCTCACACACAGTCCCAATTTTTCATACTTGCTATCTGGGTACCCTATGGAGGACCAGCCAGGCCAAACCTCAGGGGTACCTTGACCCCACTCTGAGCCCCAGCTACTGCCAGCACTGCATGACATGAACAGAGACTGCTTAGCAAAGCAGCCCTGCCCCATATACACCCTACTCTGCACACAGACCCCCCCCAAATACCCCTCATGTACTCCAACTACCCTCCACTGATCCTAACAGCTCCCCACAACCCTCACAACCCCTTCCCCCACCCTAACACTCTGTAATCACCCGACAGCATAACTCCAACTCCTCACCCACCACCCCCAGGACCTTCCTGGCCACTTAATCACAACGCGCACACACCCCCAGCTCAGTACTCTGCTCCCATCTCCACCTAAGGCCACTCCTTCTAATCACTCACACCTAACACCACTCACTTAAATTTGACCCAGCTGCTCCCCACTCCTGTCCTGATGAGGGGCAGCCAGGCCAACTCTGTCTGGTGCTGTGACTCTGTGCAGCAGCTACAAATGTCACTCACTGAAATTTGGCCTGGCCACTCCCATACCACCCCTCACACCATCATGACAGAGGAACAGGTAGGCCAGATTTGAGTGAGTGGCATTGTTACCTGGCATATAGTGTGGGAAAGGGGGAGGGAGGGAGGAAGACACAGCCATTCATTTTAGCCCTTCACAATGCCACCCACCCATACCTAGGGTCAGGGGTCCTCCTCAGATGGGGACCTTGTGCAAGTGCACCAAGTGCACATTGGGCTCAAGCCCGGATTAACCATTTCCTCATCTTGCTTTTCTTTTGAGATGGGAAAGAAAGAAAGTTAAACTACAACTGTCATTTTGAGTTGAGAATGACAAGTTTTCCAACAACTGTTTTCCCACAGCATATGTATATGCAGTGGATACCCGATCATATTTAAGACTAGTTTGGACAAAACACTGGAAATATACTACGTGGAAAAAAGCCACCAGAAAGTTGCCAGCTACTACAAGTTGTAGTAGTGGAGAATAACAGTGAAGCTTATGTCCTGGAAGATGTTGAGCATTCCTGCAAGGTGATCAGCATCCTCAACACCTACCAACATTAATGGGAATTGAAAGCACTCAGCACCTCACAGGATCATGCCCAAGCAGGGGAGGAAAAAAACTGATTTCAACAGACCGGACTTCCCAGGGCCAGACACAGACGGCAATTTCTGGTTTGAGTTTAGAAGGGCCATTTGGGGGTATTTTATTTTCAATTTTGGGCATCTATATTTTTTCCATGACATTCTACAATCCCCCAAAATGCTGATAACAGATACTGACACAATGAAATGGGATAGGTCTGATAAGCCAGAAGAGGCCCTTTCCAAACCAAAATGATTATTGGATTATTTTTAATATTCTTTGTTATAAATACCAATATGAAAGAGCTATCAGAAGAGTTCTTATCAATCTGGATTCTGGCCAGATACACAATTCCCTTTTCAATATTAAAAATAAATTGATTTTAATGAAGCTAAAAGCATAGAGATCATGATTTGCATGTGCTTTCTGCAGCAAAGTACCTGCTTCTCCTCTGCTGGCTAAATCCCTTGTTGCCTTGGAGCCACAGGCTTGGGCAAAGCAAAAGTCCTTCCCGGTCATGCAAGGTCTGGCTGATCCTTTCTCAGTCAGTACCTTGCTCTGTTTTTCTCTCCTTCTGGGGAGACTGCAATCTTCCTTGCACAGAAGAGTTTCAAAGTCCTGCTGCACCTACTCAATGACAATGACAGCTACTCTACTTTTCTCTCTCACTCGCTCCCCCCCACCCCCCTGCCAGGGAGGGTTTAAAAAGGTCCCCAGCAATTGGGACCAGCTGAAGCTAATTAGTTCCCTGGTAACCCCTGTTCCGGCTGAACCTTATTTCTCCATGGCTATCTCCCCTCAGTGGATCATGAGAGGCCTTTTAACCCCTCTGGGACTTATTACTACCCCTCTCCTGGTAGCTAATTGTCCTGAGTTTGCCACATTTCAAATAAACTATATCCTAAAATGAATTGTCTAGTAAAACACAGACTGAAATGAGCAATTAACATTTGTATTCACATACTTTTAACCAGACTTCATTGCATACCACTGTGGTGAAATAAAGATCGCTTAATTTGCTAATGATATTTTCCTATCTAAAATTCAAGCACTAATGGAAAAATAATGCACTGTACTTCTAACATTATTAGAGTTATTTTCAAAGTTATTTTCTGTTATGTAAAAACATTAGGTTTAATTACACTAAAATATTCCAAGCAAAAGATTGTTTTTTCAATTTGAGTATAAAACTTCCTAAATATTTAAAGCCTTAAAAAGAAAAAAAAATATTTGCTAACTAGTTCACTCTAGTCTCTATCTGTTATGAAAAATTGGTAGCTTTATTTCTGCTGATTTAGAACATTTAAAACAAATGCTGCTCTGCTGGGAGAGATGGTGATTGAGATTGATGCATGCAAAATAAATTAGAACTTCTGATTTTTTTTTCTGGCAATCCCAATAGATTTTAAAGCACAGTACCTATGTCATTGTTATCTTTCAGGGAAATATTGAGACTGACCAGTTTATTTTTTGAATTGATCGTGACTATGAACTGAAGGCGAGTCATTTTTAGGCCCTAATTCAGCAAGGTAACATAACCCGTGCCAAACTTTAAAAACATAAGTACTTCTATGGTGAAACTATTCACATGCTTAAAGTTAGGCATATGCATAAATGCCGTGTTGAACTAGGGCCAAATGTCAACATCTATATACATATATATGTCTGATGTATAAAACTTAAAGAAGCTTAAAGTAAAATATGCGTGACATTTAAAATTCCTAGTTTGTTCCCATAAATTATTGGGTGGGATTAACAAGCGGGAATTAAACATTGCAATCTTAATGTTGCAGCACCCAATTTTGTAGGTACCTTGCTACCTAGAGGAATTCACAGTCTATTTTAAGCTTCTAGGCTCCCTGTACTACACAAGGTGAGAGTTAAGCATCTAAGAATGGGTTTCACAAAAAGCCAGCATGCTGAGTAAGGAGTTGCATAAGCCAGCCACTAGGAAATGCTCAGGAGAGCAGTGTGGCCTAAATCCTGCCCTATAAAAGGAATCTCCCTGCCTCCCAGAAGAAAAAAGGTGAAGTGGTGACAATGCTTTCCCTTATCACTTTCAGTCCAGCAGTAGTCAGGGGACTCGCACAGAAGATGGGAGACTCAGGTTCAGTTCCTCCTTCTGCCCAAACGTGGAACAGGGATTTGAACTTGTGTCTCACTGCTCCAGGCGGGAGGAGGGGCAAGGAGTCTGTCAGTCTCCCCTGTTCCCATGTATGCTTTCAAGGGCTGCTCCTAGCAGGTCAGGCTCCTGTACCCGATAGAGGTTGTGGAGCCAGTTTGTTTCTCAGAGAGATTCAGCACAGATGCATCTTCCATAAGATCCTTTAATGTACTAATAGGAATCCTTGCTGTGAGCTTGAGTTAAACGTTACATGATGTGTGACCTAGTGGCTGAACAATATAACACTCTGTGTAGCATCACATCACATCTGCCCCTTTCACTTTTATATTCCTACCTTTTACGAAAATCACACTCTCTCTAAGAGTTCAGTATGGATCAGTCTTTCAAATGTCTCTGAATCATACTTGTAACCCGAACATGGAACAACTTATCTTGTTGCAACCACTGGCTGTGGTTTCTTTGAGTCTTCTCTTCCTTGTTCTGCATCTGCCATCTGAAGAGTTTGCTCTGTTGATTGTTCCCCAGAAAGAATACGCTGTAGCTGTCAACAGGTTTCTGTTGAACGGTCCACTGTCGGTCTCAATCAAATATGATCTGGGCAATTAAATTATTTTTCTTTATGACAGCTGGAATCATCCATCCTTTTTCATGATCCAGTTTGATATGCGGTTACCAGGTTCTAGACATGGCAGTTCTTAACTCAGCGTAGTCTGTTGTAAAACTGTTTAAGCTTTTTTCTGCCTTTTTATCTGGGTTGGCTACTCTCTTCATGTCTGAGCACTCTGGAGATAGATTTCTTTTTGTTTGTTTGCAAAGTAGGAGCAGTAGTTCTGATGGGAAGAGAACCAGGAATTGTGGTGGACTATATCTAGTTGGTGCTGATTTGTAAAAACAAGGAATGGATCTTCTTGCTGTAGGACTTTCTTGACTGCTGTACAGCTCTCTCAGCCTCTGCAGTTACTTGTGGATAATGTGGGCTGCTAGCAATATGATCAAAACCATATTTTGTAAGGAATGACTTCAATTCTGCAGCAGTGAATATGGTCTGTTTCTGTCATTAGTTGTCCAGGAATAACTAAGTGAGCAAAAGTCTACTTCATTTTCTCAATAACTCTGCAACATGTTATGTCTTTCATTATGTCTACATACATAGAAAAACAGACCACTATGACCAGGTAATGCTGTCCCATCTCCCTTCAAAAGCCTGGTATCAAATATTCAGAGTTCTTCTGCCTTTCTTATTAGGCGAATCATAGCTGCTACATTGCAGTTAAGAAGGTTGTTGGTTGCTGATCCTTTGATCACAATACGCTCTGAATGCAAACCTTTTGTCTCTGTAAACTGTTCCTGTGATTGTCTCTGTAGATTGTTCCTGTGGCCCATGCAGTGCAGAATACCTCCAAGGGTAGTCAGAGCTGTGTCAGGTGACTTTAGCTCTGGGAGGGGTTAAATGTGATTATAAGTCCCTTCTAAGAAGGATCTGAAGTCTGCTATCGGGTGAATTTTAAAAGTCAATCATCTTTCCATTGTAATTCATTTTCAGTCTCCAGGCAAGCTGTGTCATCACACATTATAGATCCCAGAAACAATGGCTCTATTTTCTGTAATATTTGTCAACTCCCTGACTACCTCGGTACAACCAACAACTGCATGATGTCCATATTTTGTGCATTTACTGCATCTTTGGCTGGCCATGCATCATCTCATGTGCCATAATGTTCCCACAACTTACACATTTAGACTGAAAGGCCCACGTGTTTGCCTGGAACTTCCTCCTACCCTCTGGGCTTTTATGGTAATAACTTTTAGCACTCGCGTCTGTTTACAGCATCTAAATAGTTTCAGGCTTTAGTTGAAACTGTTCCTCTCAGCAGAAATAATTAAATAATCATTGGGAGGGATGGAGAAAAAGAATGACTGCATAGCCCAGTGGTTAAGGCACTCACTTGAGATGTGGCACACCCAGATCTCCTGCTCCAATGCATATTTAAGTACTTATACACAATGGAACTTCTCCAAAAGGACAGATAAGAAAGACCAGCAGCAGAATACCCCATAACCCAGTGGTTGGGCACTCTCTGGAGAGGTGGAAGATCCAAGTTCAAATTCCTGTTCCACATCAGTCAAATGGGGTGGGGGAGAAACTGAACCCAGGCCTCCCACATCTTTGGTGAATGCTCTGACCATTTTGAGTGGGTTTACATGTGCTCTAGGCATACTTACTATATTGGGTCCCAAAGGGAAGACATGAGAAGGTCTAGTTTGCACATCCCACTGGGACTTAGATGTCAGTTAGGCACCAGGTTGCTGGCTGGAGTCAGAATTTACACAGCTTAGAGCATGGCCAGTCACCAAAATTTAGCCATATGGCTGATTTTAAAGGCAGAAACTTAAGTACTTAGGAAATTTAGGTGCCTGCAGGGTCAGGTGGCAGCTAAGCAAGGTTTTGTGAATGCCAATGGCACCTAAATGTTGCATTTACATGCATAAGTCTTCCTTGTGAATCCCACCCTATTATGTCTGTGGGGAACCATGTCCAGGCTGCAGCATATAAATAAAACCATACAAGGTCTTCCGGACATGTAAACTGTGGATTCTGAATTGTCAACCACTTACTTTTTATAATCACAACAGCTGTTGCTGATTGTAATGGGGGAGAGATGGAGAAGAGAAAATTACTGAGGGATGGGATATTTTTACACTCGGTTTTATCTTTCTCCCATCCCCATTACCCATGTTCTTTCTTTTTTCCAGGTTATAAAGGGAATATAAGTCTATTTGACAAAGGACTTGAAGTGGATAGGAGGTATGATTTCAGAGTCATAGAAGATGTGGCATTTTAATTCCTGATGGAGGATATCCACTAGAAGAGAAAACATAGGCAGCCTCTGGTATTGGCTTGACAGCCTTGAAAGTAAAATTGCTGATCTGGTAAGCCAACTTAAATTATTTAAAAGCCACACACAGCTGGAAACTAATTGCAGAGTTTTAGATTTATAGAATACCGAGGGTGGTTTGAGATTGCTTTTTAAAAAAACAAAACAAAAAAAACAACAATTAGGCTTTGGTGTCTTCAGAATAGGATCATAGTTTCACTGAAGTAAGCCTTGCCACACCCCTATGTAGAAGGGAAGTATAATAATTTTAATATCATATTACAGAATGGAAAACAACATCCAGGGATCACAGGATTTCCCCCAGATCACAAAGCTGGCCACTGGAAGAGTCAGGATTAGAAACTAGATCTTCTGACTCCCAGTATCAGACTTTTTTTTAAACACAACAACTAGATCATAAGTTTTGAAACGTGAAAGATTGCTTATACATCTCTCTACCCTGATATAACATGGATTCGGATATTACGCGGTAAACCAGTGCTCAGGGGGAGCCGCACACTCCAGCAGATCAAAGCAAATTTGATATAACACGGTTTCACCTATAACGAAGTAAGATTTATTGGCTCCCAAGGACAGCGTTATATCAGGGTAGAGGTGTATATAGGAAAAATTGGGAGGAGAGGAGGGGGCAGAAAAATCAGTCTGTGGTCCAACAAAATAGACTAAAGCTAGGCAGGGGGCAGATGAGAAAGTAAATCTAGCAGATGGATAAGTGAATAAAGTGCATGCCATGAAAACAGATAAAGGAAGAGGAAAAACCAATAGATTTAACCGATATTAACAGAGACGAGATGCTCACGTAACTTAAATAGTAACACAAGGTCATGAGCAGCACTTTTCAGCTGGCAGGGCACGACCCAGAAATAAGTTGTAAAGGGATGTCTAGCAGGTTAGACTGCACTGTTGAGAACAGCAAGTTCTCTGGGTTACCAAGGCTCAGTGGGAACCTGGGCAAGAAATGGAAATGCTCATTCCCTGAGTCTGACTCCTACTGCTGTGCCTTTGCCTCCGCCCCGGTCTACTCTCCCCTACTGACCAATCCCAGAGCAGCTCCTCAGTTTCCCGTCTCCACTCATCTCAATCCAGTGACTACTCATCTCTGGGCTAGGAGATGCAGCACCTGAAAGAGCTGTGCAGCTGTCTGAGTTATCTCAGAGGAGTGCTTCCACAAGTCTGAAGCAGAGAGATGTGAGCCCCCTTCACACTCAAAGCATCACCTTCACCACAGGGATGCAGCCATGGGTAGGTCATGGCCCACTCACTTAGCATCCAGGCCCACCCCCAGCACTTGCCCCGCTCCACCTACCTGCCCACAGCTCCTGCCAGGGAGTGGGATTGGGGCACAGGGGCTTGCTCCACTCCACCCATCTGGCGCTTCTGCCGGGACAGTGCAGATGGAGCGGTACAAGTCTCCATGCCCCGACTGGAGCACCGGGCAGCGGGCAGAGCATGGCAAGGCCCCACATCCCAACCCCACGCCCCAACTGAATCGCTGGGCGGGTGGGCCGAGCAGGGCAAGCCACCATGCTCCCAATCTCATTCCCCAGAGCATCGGGTGGGCAGAGCACCCATGTTTCCAGGGCCCTGGGTTGGCCCAGTAGCTAATCTGCCACTGGGAGGAGGGTGAGCAAGAGGCAGCCAGTGGCAGTAGAGGAGATCTTCAAAAAATGTAGGCCCACCGCCTTGGGGAGCCAGGCCTAGGGTGGGATGTTGTGACCTGGAAGGGAGCTGGGAGCAGTGTGCTCCTGCAGCTGGGCGCGTGTCCGGAGCTCTGGGGAGACCCTGGCCAGAGGGTCCATCTATCACCTCCCACAAGGCTGGTGGGGAGGATGGAGGTCGGGCCCCCCATCCCTCCTAGCCTCCACAGCAGCATCTGCCCACTGCACTCTGCCTTTCCTCTCCACGCTCCCTTTTTTATCTGTTACTTAGCAAATGGCTGAAAACCATGGTGGGAACACAAAGTAAAGAACAATGAGCAAACAGAAAAATAATTGAAATGATGAGAGACCTCACAGGAATGTTGCCTGTGAAGGAATCACAAGACAACATTGATAGCAAGGATTTTCTGTTGAAATGGTGAAGTGTGATAAGTAGGGGAAGCAGAACTAGAACAGGTTATGAAAAGAGCAAAACTACCACAATGAGAGCTTCCACCTATCTGGGCATAACACAGGGACTTAAGAATAGCTTGAATAAATGGGGCACTTCATTTCTGGATATGCTACAAGACACTGACCCAGGAAATATCCTGGGCTGAGTTCTGCCCTCAGATCCGTGAAAACTGCCAGAGATGTACTGGTGGAATAGCTTCTAAACAGCAATCATAATCTAGTTATGTTTGTAATCAAGAATAAATTGAGGCCAGAATAGCAACAAATAAAGAGGCTGAATTTTAGCACAGCACATTGTTGACAGACATAGGGAAAGCTGAAATAAATATACACAGGGATAAAGCAAAGAAGTCAAGGATAAAGAAGGGAAATTGAAAGTGTTCAAAGATAAATTCAACTCAGCCTCTGGCATGTATTCCAATAATAAACACAGGAGCAGTGGAAAAGACCAATGCAGATGAAGAGAAAAGTACAGGAAAAAAATGTAGAAGTAGGCAAAACATAAAAATGCCAGGAGCCCTGGAACAATTAAGAGGCTGTAAAGAATGATGAATCAAAAATGGGAATAATTAAAATAAGCTTGCCCACAATGTTCTACAAAAAAAAAAAAAAGACATTTTCCAAAATATAAAACAAGCACTCAGAGCAAGAGAGTATGAAATTAAGTTCCCCAGAGATGGCAAGAGTAACTTTTTTGAGATTTAGAACTAGTGTCTGTCTGTCTGTCTCTCTCTCTCTCTCACACACACACACCCACCCACCCACCCAGGAAGGAAGTACGATATCTCTTAAATTCACATCCGTAAATACAATAGCCTCCTACAGATTGGCAATTATATTAGAAATTCTGATATTGGTTCTCTGGATGCAAAATCCCTCCAATTCATCACATTACACGCATCTGATTGAATGACAAGCCTCCAAACAAAAAAAGAGCACCATATTTTTGACATTTACCAGAAGAAATTTTAGGACTGTTTCTGGAAAGGACAATACAATTAGTTCTGGGCTTTAATTTAATCTTGCCTGAATAATGATAATGTCACAGTAGTGACCTTCAGAGTCATAACTGACAGCTATTG
This sequence comes from Chelonoidis abingdonii, assembly GCF_003597395.2. Classification (NCBI taxonomy): domain Eukaryota; kingdom Metazoa; phylum Chordata; order Testudines; family Testudinidae; genus Chelonoidis; species Chelonoidis abingdonii. The sequence continues at coordinate 218,448,819 of NC_133769.1, read as the reverse complement.
AATATCATCTCTCGACTGTTTGTCAATGCCCCTTCTTTTTTATTTTGTTGAGGATCAATTAGTATAGCCAATGGCAGAGATTGTGTGAACTATTTCCCCCCCTTTCCTTTTATTGTACTAACTCATTGATTATTTCTGTTAAAATAAAAATTGTAAAATAAAACTTCAGAAACAGAAATGAAAGGCCTCTAATAGGAAACTCATTAATAGCTTTTGTCCACGTAAATTATGTCCCCTTGCTCAACTTAATTTTTATTACTTTTTCCAAAGGCTTCTACCAGGTTAAAGCAGCACAGAAGAAACGCTGGTTATCCCCTAACAGGTTATTTCTCATTCAAATGTTGTACTATTCGCTCCTTTATTATACACAATCATTTTCTGTGCAAGGGAGGTGAAGCTCACTGGTGTAAGTCCTGGGATTCCTCTCTAGCCAGAGTGTTCACCCTGGAGGATGAGCGACCAGATGGTTTGAAGAAACAGACTCAGTGCGTTTCCCAGAGGAGGAAGGAAAAAAATATATATATTTGGTGACTGAGCTATGGAACGTCTGGAAATTAACACCACATGCCTTCTAACCACAAAACAATTAGCAAAAGTGATTAAGGAAACCTTATGAGGAAGGTTGGATATATCTTTGGGGAACAAAGCAAGCAGCATGTTCTTTGCAAGTAATGATGGTTCAGGCCTTCATGAAGTGACAGCTGTTATATTTGGATCCGCAGAACAGGGGATTAAATCAGGTACCCCTGTGTCTAACACAGCTGTCTGCTGTGGTGGCTTTATTTTTCTGGCAGCAAAACAGAAACCAACCCTAAAGTGAGGCTGTGACATGGGGAGTGTAAGTGCAGCCCCCTCCGAACACTTAAAGGGACAGGACATCTCAGTAGCTACTTTACTCTAGCATGCCCTACTTAGCAGATCTTGAGAATCTGAATCAGTGACTGCAAACATACAACACAATAGTGTAGTTCTTGGGGAGTCAGCAAAGTGAGTCCTCACTTCCTGAGCTGGACAGGTGATTCATAACCAATAGTTTATTCCTGAAGACAACAGTTTGCCAGCTATCTGAATGGACTGTGATTCTCCCAAACTACAGACCAAGACCTATTGCTTGTATGCAGCTCATTGAAAGTATTCAGAATCTGAAATCGGAGCTGGTTTGATTGGACACATGTCACATGATGTGTTTGATTCTGGCCTGAACATGTGTCACCTTTAGAATCAGGTTACTCTAGTAACATTTGTTTGCAAATTCAAAACTTGCTTCGAGATGGTACTGCAATATTCACTTCCTCCAGCGTTCCTGTCAAGAAATTCATTTACTAAAGCATTCACGGAAAGAGAACACAGGCAGATTGCAGACACATAAAATAAATACAAAGAATAGTTATAGAATTTTTTCCCCCTTTTGCAGTATTTGACTAGCCTTATTGCCCACCTCTATTCATTTGTCCTCTGTACTGACTGCTGGTTAGAAATCACAGCAGGAAGAGCTACTTCACTGCTGTGCAACATGCTAATGCAGACTATAGGTATTTGCTAGGGAAGGCATAAGTATGAGTTAAGGCAGTACTGCAATGTGCCTACAAGCCTCAAGAACTGTAAGAAAATAGGTTAGCTAAACTAATTAAGGCATAAGGCCCCAAAAGCCTTAGCATAAGTAGCTAACTGACAGTAATCCTAGATAAGATATCACAGGATAGAATGCTGGAACAACTAAACTGCTGATAGATAACTACAAGATGCTAGTTTATAACATCTTGGGATATTTTAAGTTAAGGACATCAGCAGATGTCTGATCATAAGAGTACCATGGTAACTAACTGACATACAGAATTAATAACCTATGGGAGAAAAGCACCCCAACATTAGCAGAGTGAGGAATTACAAATAAGGGAAAGGGGCTGAAACCTGTAATGAATATGCATTAGGCATAATGGCATCAGTATGACAGTTTAAAAGCTGTCTCCCATCCTATATGCTGTGGGAGAGGAAGATCACTGGTGATGAGGAGGAGGAGAAGGAAGATAACGACTAACAGTTTAGGTTGTTCTGCAAGGGATGTCGTGAGTATATGGATGTTCTGTATTAGCTCTATCTACCTTGCTCAGTTACAGTGTTTGTGACTTTGCTAACTGTATTAATAAAACTATTATAAATATAGTGTGATTTCCTCAGTGAGAGCATATTCTCCAGCCTTCCCCATGAGAACCAGGGATAGTCAGATTATTAGGTATTCCCCCGCCCCCCCCCACCTTCTCACTGCCTCCAAGTTCACTTGCTCTAGGACTAGGGAACGCAGCATCTGAGTGGTAGCTGGGAAAAGGATGTGGAATCAGCTATGAGGCAATTGGCACTAGAGGGAAAGCTAGGACAGGGAGTTGAGAAGGAGCCTTTACCTCATCCTGACTCTCAACATCAGCTGCTCCTTCAGTGTGACTTCACATATGCTGTATGAGTGAATCCCCATGACTCCCCAGATCCATCCTCGTTGTGTTTTTAGGCTCGATCTTGGATCTCTTAATCTTTCCCTATGCACAGGATTTTGTTTGAATTACAGTATATTTTTCTATTCCTTTTTTTCTTCTGTCCTCCTTCTCCTTTTAGCTTTTTATGTTGCAAGCTGCTTTGCGGCATAATGAGAATTCTTAATTACCTTGTATACATAGGTACACTGCAAACCCTAAATCTCCACTATACCACCAGCCCCAGACCTAGTGGTCTGGTGTGAAGCCCAAGGGGAGAACATCTTCCCCAGCCTAGGAAATCCCCTCACAGCTAAGAAAGCAAGTAAACGGAAAGGGGCTGAAACCCCTTAATAAAGAGTTAAGAAAGCAAGCAAGCAGGCAAGAATTTATGTACCTGGCTGCTGTTAATAAGATGAATGGAGTTATATTGAGCCCTGGGTTTTTCCTACAGTTAGTAGTCAACTCCCAATCTTTAAAAAGGTGCATGATTTCACGATTTTGGTAGCCTTTTCATAAAATAATGCCCTAAAGTACAATATAAAATACAATAAAATCCATTACTAATACAGCACATTAGCTACTTGAAATGGATAAACAGATATCAAAGACATGGGGTATCTGTGGATGGAAGCAGTCAGGTATATGATTAGTGAAATGAAATGCCAGAAGAAGGGGTATTAGAGTTCAGTTGAGTCACTTAAAACAAAACAGGGGGATTGGGCAAAAAGCATTTCCTGAGGATGCACAACTGAGGGCCAACACAAGCAAGGATGGTGTTGGGTATCATGCTTCCTCGGGGTTACCCAGAATGGTAAGGCACCTTGCTACCATCTGCCCCTAGTCTGAGCAAACTTTGTCTGTGCCTATCAGGGCTCAGCTCCCTGACTCCAGCAGCCACAGGCAACACAAGCACTCTCCCTCTCCGCCTGTGTGGGCTCCTCCATCCCTCTGCAGGTTAGCAACAAGTATACTCCAACCCCTTCAAGTGTCTCCCTGATCTACTGGACACTCAGAATTCACAGATCTGCTACTCCCAAAGAAATAGTACACACCACCTTAAGAGTTTCACCTCAGGACCATCACTCCACTTAACACACAGCAGGGCTGCCCGGGAGGTGGGGGAGAAGTAGGGCAATTTGCCCCAGGCGCCGGGCCCCACAGAGGCCCCCCATGAGAGTTTTTCGGGGTCTGTGGAGTGGGGTCCTTCACTTGCTCCGGGGGCCCTGGAAAACTCACATGGGGCCCAGGCCCCCAGAGCTTCTTCCGCTCCAGGTCTTCGGCAGCGGGGGGGGGGGGGTGGTCCTTCCACCCCGGGGTGGAATGACCTCCCGCCGCCAAATTACCGCTGAAGACCCGGCACTTTGGCGGCAGGTCCTGCTTTGGCAGTAATTCGGCGGTGGGGGGCCTCGCCGCGGGTCTTCGGGGCACTTCAGTGGCAGGTCCCAGAGCGGAAGGACCCCCTGCCGCCAAAGACCCCAGGCCCCCTGAATCCTCTGGGTGGCCCTGACACACAGCACTTACATGGATGATTACAGTTCAAACAAGTTTAAAAGAGAATGGACAGTCAAGAAAAAGAAATCAGTATTAATGGAAATGAAAGATTACCTATAAAACCAAATCATAACATGCATTCCAGAACCTAAACTTAATAAGATGCCCTCTTGGCCTAAGACAACAACAATTAAGGGAACTTGGGGCTCTGTTAGTTTATGTGGGATATTTCCATTGGTGGGAGTTGAACCCAGCGGAGATTCCTTCTCATTTATAGCAGATTGAGACAGGGGAAGATAGGATTTTCCCCATCCATACCTCCTTCACTCCAGAAGAATCCAAGAGTTCAATTTCCCCAAACCCATAGATCACACATTACACACAGATCTTGGGGGTAGGGCACCACAGGCAAGGATATCCATACTGAGGATGCTTACCTCCCAACTATCATCTATCCCCCCCAACACACCCACCCACCCAACCACCCAGCTTCTGGAGGAGTTATGCTGGCATGGCCTCTGTTGATCTTCAGTGCCATCAGAACCACCCTTTAGGAGATGAGGAAGTGGACGTCACAGCACACAAGAGGAACCCATGCAAAATTATTAGTTAACCTTGTGTGTTGAAGAGCTGAGAGAGTTCAATCCAGAACACTGCCTGTGTCTCCTCTGAACCTCATTCTCTCTCCACTTATGGTTCTGAACTTCCATAGTGCTCCCACAACCTGGATTCCATGGGGTTGGAGGAAAGCGGAGCAACCTATAGAGCTTGGTGCTCTCCCTCAACCCAGAACCAGTTTCAGCCCAGAAGTATAATAGATGTCAGACAGGATCAATATTATCTATCTGGATGTCTTGTGAAACAGGCCAAAGGACGTCCCTGAATTAACTCCAATTTGAACTAGAGCATATCTTTTAGAAAAGCATCCAATCTTGATTTAAAAATGACCAGTGATGAAGAATCCACCACATAACTTAGTAAGTTGCTCTAATAATCACCCTCACGATTGTGGAGTTCTAGAGTCATTTCTAAGTAGAGTTCTAAAAGCAGTTCAATGTTTTAGACCCCTAATTGAAATACAAATATGGTAAGTACACAATGGCTTCCTGCTGGGTATAACTCAGTCTTCCTTCTGTCTGACAATTTTCATGTCTTGCCTCTCTGCTCCCAAACTATTTAGAGATATTAAAATAATTAAATGAACCATTAAATAAAATATGTATCAGAAAACAAACAAACAAACACGCTACAATTAATGATACAGCCTAGAAATCAGTCCTACTCGTATCACAGCTGGCAATGTCATTATGAGGCAGCTGGTGGCTGAGATGCATGCCAACATTATTCTATCAGTCTCTGCTTTACTATATTATTAGGGAAAGCTGTATTCTTCCTACTTACATTCCCTACTTCCAAACAAGGAGCTTCAAACTGCCTGCCATTTAGCAAATTGGCAGCCTCCTGGCTTTCTCGTGTTACTTGGTACTTCTGAAAGTTTCTGCCAGTTGTAAGTTTGTGGTGCTTGATCAAATGCCCATTGAAGTCTTCCCACTGATTTCAGTGGGCTCTGGATGTTGCCTCTAATTTTTAGGGCTCAAATTTAGGCCTAGAACATGACATTATTTTCTATGTCCTCACTGTATGGTGAAAAATTGCATTCAGTATCTCTCAAGTACAAAGTTGCTTGCATATGACACATGCCCAGAGCAAGCCATACTAACTGAATGGTGCAGTCAAGTACTTCATTACAAAACATCCCAGGTGTCACTAACACAAAATCTTCTATTTTTCCCCAGTTATTCCCAATATCAACAGCAACGTTGCTATCTCTGTGTTTGATTTCATTGTTGCAACCTAATCAACAGCTGTGTACACAAGAATAAAGTCAAAAATCTTTTCAAGAAAAATCAAGGAGTTTCAGAAAGTAAGTTCTAACAACTGCTACACTCTCATATGTTTCACGGTCCACTTAAATTCTTGGTAAGCTCTTCAGCTATAGTCTTTAAAAAGGCTGTTAACAGTGACTAAAGAATACTGGGGCAGCTGAAAAGCAGACACCATGAAAAGCAATATAGCTAACAAATTGTTCTTGATATACAGCACTTCACTCAATATAATATAGGGTCTATTTCCAGGGCAATATTGTTTTAATAATAAAAGCAGAGGTTTATTTATGCAAACCAATGAAAGTGTGACTGCATGAGCAGTCATCATCTACTTTCATCTTCACTAATACAATGGATGTGTGTTCCCACTGTATGACATTAGTCACTATAAAATGCTACACTGAAACCTTACAATTCAAACATAATATGATTACAAAGTGCTTAACATAAACACATTAATAATATAATCACAGAAATAAGATTGTGGCGCGCTTTAAAAAACTACTGAAGTTGCTTGCCTAGCATAACGATGCAAAAATAATTTTTTAAATACACCTCAACCTCGATATAATGCTGTCCTTGGGAGCCAAAAATTTTTTTACCACATTATAGGAGAAACCGTGTTGCTTTGATCCACCAGAGTGTGCAGCCCCGCCTCCCCCGGAGCGCTGCTTTACCGTGTTATATCCAAATTTGTGTTCCATCGGGGTAGCGGTGTATTTTAAAACTATTACACGAGAGTATTCTGGGTGTCTCGGTTTGGGGAAACTGTTTATCTTTCAGGCCAAATCTCTGCCCCCGCACTGTCAATACTGACTGAGGAAAAGGCAGCAAAGAGGACAAGAATTTAATTCTGTTACACACCAGACTACAGTAACACAGACAGATTTTTATTTCAAGAATAAAACCAGTTTCATTGCAACAATTTGAATCTTTGGTTTTGGTTTTGAAAAGTAGATGTAATGGGCAGTTTAAGCTACGTTTCTATGCCCAATAAGCAGCCTTATTTCATTCTCCTATGCGAATTTATGCTAGCAATACAACCACAGCAATTCAGTCCCTACATTTGGTAGGTGGGATACATCCCCACAGACATCTCATTCCCTAGGTCCATCTGTAAGGACTAGTTTTTGTCAAAATACTTAAGAAAAATGAAAAAACTGAAGCTACAAAACTAAGCTCTGGTTTCAACCACCAGCACGGGGTTCACACTCTTACAGCTTTGAGGCTTAGTTAACATTAAGCAAAATCCAAGATGACGGACTGTGTCAGATGGTACTACAGAGACAGTAGTTCACCAATAAAATGCCAGCTATTGGTTTGTATTTTCTTGTAAAAGAGTTGTAGCTATATGGTAATTCCACTAGAACAGCGGTCAAGTATTTGCACTGTCCTGTAATTTCCCACTTTGTACCAGAATTATCCTTTTGTTCTTTTTCATATTGTACCACACAGCATGGTACTTTTGCTATTTGCCAACCCACTTGGCCAGGCCTGGAACACAAGAACGAGGACTTTTCTTTCCCATCCCCTCAACAAGCCAAGACATAGGTGGGTAACAAACTAAAGAACTTGCAGCAGCTATCTGGCAGAGAGATGCAGTGTTATGATACCAGTTATCTTAATTCTAGCTAAAATAATTGTTCATGGTGCTGCAGTAAGGGATGGATAATGGAATGACTCCCCCCTGTTGTAGAATCCATGGGAGGGAAGTGTGACACCTTTAGTCTCTGTCATCCTCCTCCTTCCCAGTCTGATTGTTAGTAGCCAGCTGGCAAATACAAAATTAAACACTCTTTTGTGCCAGCTATGGGCACCCTCGGTGATCTGTGCTACACATCATGTGCTAGTTACTTCACCAAGAGTGGTGATCTAAGAACCCTTGTACAAATACTCAGCAGAATCCATTAAAAAAGTTTTCTTTTCATTTCTCTCTAATCTCTCCCCCCCACCCCACCTCCCTTCACACTCTGGTAATTGTGCTGAATGCTAATGAGTTAATACTCGCTGCAATCGAAAGCAAGGCAATTATTGTGGATATGAGATACTCAGTGCTACATTTTGCAGGAAGCAATCATATTTTTGACCCGAGGTGAAGCATGCACCAGATATTTTGAGTCCTCTGACACTGTACAAGGAAATTGTATGCTGCCAACGACATCATATACACCACTAACCATAATGAAATATGAGATATTGAAGCATATCCTCATCATCAGTGTCACAGACTTGGGGTTTTATTGTGTAATTACCTACTCATGGATGGGAAAATGTACCCCATAAAGATTAAGTTAAGCAAAATCTCACTCACAGCACAAGAATGACATATGGATTTTTTTTTAAAAAAAGAAGATTTTATCTTGCCTTCATTTGGTGTTTTAATTTATGAGACTATTCTTGAAATAGTGAACCCTTTAATTACTGCATTTGTTTGTAACCATATGCAAAGTATTTCACTCAGGTGACTTTTAAGGTTGAAGAGGTTAAACTGAAAACCAAAGTAAAAACAAAGTTAGCTACATCGGCAACCAACCTACCAGGACTGTACACTGCCAGTTTTCACAATTACATAGGAATTGATTTGCCTGTAGCTAAATATAATATTATTAAGAAGTCAATTGTATTGCAAAGATTCCATGCACGATAAGTATTTATCACATGTTAAGTGTTAGACTATCGTTAACTGGTTTTGATTACAAAGACAGGAAACCAACATCTAAGATGTCCCATGAGCACACACACATTAATAGACTCAAACAAGGCAGTTTCTGCTACATAAATTTTAAGTAAAAGGTTTTTCCACTAAAATTGCATTTTCACAGTTCAAAGTGTTCCAAGAATACAAACAAGAATAGATTAAAAAAAATCTTCTTATGCATTGAACTATTTGGTTCTTTTTATCCTAGTTCCAGAATATTGTTTTGTTTCCATCCATTATGCTCATACGTGGCTGTCAAAAATGCAAAAGAAGAAATTCATAGATCTTAAATTGTTATCTATTTATTTTTCCCAACTAAGAATTTTTGCACTTCAGCAACCTTTAAAAACAAACAAAACAACAAGACCACAAATGGCACATACATCTAATCAATGCCCATATTTGTTAAGTGAGGGTCAGGGGGTTAATGATATTGGAGGTGGGAAAAAATGATTACTACATATATTGCATCTGATGTCTTATCACCACCATTATCTTTTATCTATCTCACTACAATGACTTCTGTTATCTCTTCTCTCATGACTCTCGTCTACATATAAGCAGATATGGCAGATATACGGTAAAGTCATGGAACATCATCGTAAGTGAACAAACAAAGTATTTATGTATTGGACTTAATTTTGCCCTTCTTTGCATGAGCACATACTTACTAGGGGAGATATAATTAGGTATCCACAAAAAAAAAATCAATCCATTTTTAAAAAATAAATGGGGTGCTAGCTATCACTTATTTCATACTAGAATGCTATGTTGCAACATATTGCTCCATGAAGATTTTGAAGCCCTGTTCATTCAAACTGAAACAGCAGAAAAGTATTTATCTCACAGTATTATACTTTATAGATACAAAACACTTTCTGAAATAAAAGGCAACTCTAATAGATCACGTAATATTTTGGACATAACATTTTGAAAGAAAGATACACACATTGGTGAAATCCTGACCCCATGTATTTATAGATTTTAAGGACAAAAAAAGGACCATTAAGATCATTCCAGTCTGACCTGATTTAAAACACAGGCCAAAGAACACTGTCATTGACCTCAGTGAGGACAGGATTTCATCCAGTGAAACAAATTAATCTATTTCTTCCCTTTCACAAGATGCTAGGCTCTTTTCCTGTTAGACTCATTTCCCATCGTAGATCTTCACATTTGTGCATCCCTGGCCTGATTCTGGGTCTGCACAGATGAACATGAGGAGAAGCATACTGGTGGAGTTGGGAATATGACAGAGGATCAGGGAGCACAGGGTAACATGAATCCTAGGACAGGAATGCACAGCATAGGAAACGTTTTAAGAAACAAGGGAGTCTTGTTAGTGGTGAGTCTGGGGACACAAGATGCATCACACAGGAAATGAATGGGAGATAGGATATTTCAACATGAGCCTGCACCATGCACAGCAAAATGTGTCCCAGGTGTCATCAGCATTAAAGGGATGAAAAAGAATCTCATAAGAACTTACAGAGTAGGACATAAGTGAAGAAGACATCTCTGGAGTTTCACATTTGGAAGAAAGATCTGATAAAAAGAGAATCCTTGAATATACAGGTTTACTAGAAGCAGAATATATGGGAAGAGAAGCTTGAGGGAGCGGCTTCCTGCTGAAAATTATATTCTGATTATGTGCATTGCAGTGGCCAATGTTAAGTTTTAAACCCTGCTCTTCATGAGAGATGCAGTTTGTGCGCACACGCAAAGTAATGGGGCATTCACTAGTTGGTTCAAAGAAACTTAAAATCTCTTCTGGCAAAGCTTGTCAGGTTCACAATCTCATTAGCTCTGGAGAAAGGTATGTAAGTCCCTAGTTTGCAAATTCTATTATCTGATACATTTCCTGCTCTTGAGATAAGCATCTTCCAATCTTGCTGTCATATAACAGTAACGTATGAATTATATCCTTTGAACAGATATTTAATGAAGCTACTCCTTGTAAGAGTAACTAAATATTGAATACAATGCAAATATAAACGAGTAACTGGTTATGAAAAACACTTAAGAGAAAGCTTGCTAGAACCTATTCATGCTTCCCTTTTTAAATTTTTCCAATGACAGCTATTAAAACTGAAATGCTTATATTGTTATGCTGTGGCATATATCTCCTATTTGTTTGGTCAACAGTCAAAAATCCATCAGTCAAATTCAGTCTGAAGTAAGCAGATGCAACTCCTGGGGATGTCTCTAGGCCAAATTCATTTGCAATTTTAATATTAAAGTAACATAAGGGGGTGCAAATCACAAAGTTGTTCAACATGCACCAACTGGCATTCAGTGAGTGAAAATAGCATACCTCATGCCCCTAGGGAATGTAAAGAAGGTAGAGGACATTGCAGGAAAAAAACAATGCATAGGATGCAAGTTTAAACAGTCCCGTTCCATCCCCTCTATGCCCACTTGTACTTATGTCTACAATACCCGCAACAATCTTTGGTCCAAATTTAGCCCTTGGCAACAATGGGAGTTGCTGCACCTAGTTACTCTAGGCTACATTTTACTGAATTTGACCCAGAATCATTGTTGTCTGGTGACCAAGCAAACAGAAGATCTATGCCCCTGCATAATATAAGCATTTCAGTTTTAATAGCTCTCACTGGGGGTGAGCGGAGTGGAGGGAGGGAAGGAAAAAGAAAAGATAGGGAAAAAATCCATGTGATAGAAAGCTGTCTCTTAAATGTTTTTCATATCCACCGTAGAGAATGAGAATTAATTCCAGTAGAGTTTAGATGGAACATTCACCTAATCAGTTGCAGGACGGAATCCAAATCATGCTCTTTTACACACCACCACAGACAAAGGGGTTAATTCTGCATCCTCATACATATGCAGACTGATTGACTTCAGTGGGACTTCAGAAGTGTAAGAGCAGAATTTAGCCCAGAGAACTTAGTTATATCCTTCATAGCATTATTTATACAAAGGGAAAGTACCAAAGAAAATTGAGATTGACATCTTCAGCAACCTTAGATGAAAATTATCCCTTTCAGCTAAGCCAGTAGGGTTTGCTACTTCATCATAGCACAGACTGGTAAACCTAATGCACTGCAAATCAAGTTCCATGATCAACCATAATTCATTCAAATACTGCAATAGAAGAAGGTCAAAAGCTACAGTACATGTCCACAACTGCATTCCTGGAGGCATTCACACACCAGACTTTAGCAGGCAGATATATAAAACACAATCTGATTTACAGATACAGTAGGATAAGAGAGTTCTGATTTTTAGCATTATAGCTACAGGCTGGAAAAGCCCTATCACTAGATCCAACACGACAACACTTCCATTCACATTCCACAAATCTTTAGAAGAGACTAAAACAGTAAACATGGATTTTATAAATCTTTACTCCTCCAATCCAATTACTGCCAAGTATCCGCTAAAAATATGTCACTTTAGTAAAGTTGCACTCATGAAATATCATCTCTTTATGATCCCATAAGATGACCAGTTACTCCACACAGGTCCAGCCACAAGTGAGTTACATTGTTTTATGACTTTACAGGTAAATAAATTCTAAAATGTGCCATTGTCAGTGCAGTATTTTTTACTCTACACATTTATATTTTCATGTTTATATCATTGAAAAATTGTTATCAAATTGGTTTCTTCAAATAAGATTTGTTCTGTGAAACAGTCTGGGCTCTATTGTATATGCTATCCAGTTTCATTTGAATGCTTTTTTAAAAATCAGAGCTGAGCAAACAACAGATTATTTTTTCATTTTCTGGCAATTCTGAAAAAAAAAACCTGGTGGGGGGAGGTGAAAATGGGGGGAAAAAAAATAATCAAACCACATACTCACCCCCCCAAAAAAAATTGTTGTTGAATGTAAATGGGTCAGAAATATTCTATTTTTATGAAAATCAAAACTTTCATTTTGATTTTGACCATTTTAAAAAATTTTTAAAAGTAAAATTAAAGGCAATTTTGAAACAATCATTTTGCACTGAAAACTTGAAACATTTCGTTTAAAAAAGTCTAAACAAAATGTTTCAATTTTTAAGCATTTTGTAGGTCTGCTTTTTTTTTTTTAATTAAATTTTTGACCAAAACAATTTGGTGAAATCAAACACAATTTTCAGACAGCTCTAGTTTTTATTCCTCCCATTTAAAGTTTTTCTCTTACTTCTAGAGAAGAAAAATCTGACTTGGATTTTAAACTAGGACTTGGTTTCATCTCATTAGCAGCTAATCTTGCAGTCATTATGAAAGCAAGATACCAACTGGCCCTCTTCCAGCATGGGAATTGTGGGTTTGGGCCTATAATTTGATATTTTAGCAGTTCAGAATAATATTTAGCTATGGCTAAAAGACGAATTATGCATTAAAACAGTGTTTCCCAAACTTGGGATGTTGCTTGTTTAAGGAAAGCCCCTGGTGGGCTGGGCTGGTTTGTTTACCTGCCGCCTCCAGAAGTCTGGCTGATCATGGTTCCCAGTGGCTGCTGTTTGTTGCTCTGGGCCAATGGGGGCTATGGGAAGCGGCGGCTAGTAAGTCTCTTGGCCCACACCGCTTCCCGCAGCCCCCATTGGCCTGGAACGGCGAACCGTGGCCAGTGGGAGCCATGATTGGCCGGACCTGCAGACGGGGCAGGTAAACAAACCGGCCTGGCCTGTAAGTTGTAACTTCATACTTAAAACTTAAAAAGTACGAGGAGTACTTGTGGCACCTTAGAAACTAACAAATGTATTTGGGCATAAGCTTAAAACTTACTATCTGCTAGAATGCAGTTCAATTAGACTCTCCAGAGTGTTGAATATAGTCGGCACATACCCTGCTCTGCTTCCTCTAAACATTCTGATCCAGTGCCTTTATATTAAAGGATTTTGTCATCTATGCTTCATGCCCTTATGAATGCGTCTATGCTGTTAGATCAACTCAGATGAAGTTCTTTCAACTTCTCAATAAGTGATTCCTATCGCTCCATATTTTTGAGACCTTATTGCCATCACGCTCATCTTTGAGAATTTCTACTTTGTTCGCATTCATTCTCCCTTGTTCTATACTCTCTCTCTCTTAATAATATGTTACCCCCCCCAAAAAAAAAAAGCCTCACAAACCACCTTTTCCCCAAAATGTCACCAGATTAAATATTCCGTCACATCTACTCACTGTATTACTGGTACATCTTCTGCTTCTAAGCCAAGTCATACAGAACTGCTCATATCACAAAGGAATTAGGTACTCGCACTTCAGCACAGAAATCTAAATCACCTTACCTATGAAATGCCTTACTGTTGAAAACAGTCTCTTTCAGAAATCATCAAGCTTTCCCCCTGTAATCATTCTGGCCACTGGAGCTCCAGTAAACTTTATGTGTAAGGCCTAGTTTGAGCATTTACACATCATGAGATTTTTTTAAAGAAATAAATGTTTGGGTTAATTAGCTTTTGGATTTCAGCCTTTAGAGTTCACGGCTACAGAGGAAAAAAAAAAAGCTAGAAAACATGACGACTAGAAACTTTATTTAAAAAATGAAGACTGAAGTTTACTTGTAACCCCATGACTCCAGGAGCTAGGGCTTTTTTCTTTTTTTTTTTTTTAAAGCCACAAAATACTGTTACGCATAATAAGATGAATTTTCCACAGTTTAATACCTATGATAATTTTGACATTGTTTCCTTTGGATTACTCCTCAAAACAGTAGAAAAGTGAGTGGTACAGTGTCTGAATACTGACCACAGTACACAAAGCAATAACAAAAATGGTAAAGTACTGTACTATCTACTTCGATGCCTTCCGTGTCCTCCATTTCTTCCACAATATGGAAGCTGTACAGTGAGATACCAGAATGAAGAGAATTCCTGGAGAAACCACAATGCAGGCTACAATCTAGTGCTTGCCTTGGACTTTATAGACTCTACAGGCTGTATGATTAAGATATACTATAAAAAGGATCTGATATGAGGATGCACCTGTTTCTCTTTTTTGTCTTTGCCTTGTACCAATTTACATTTATGTCTTCCTTACAGTAATCATTTTTCCTATATTAGCTGTTAAGAACAGTTATGTTTCAGAACACACTCACGGAGAGCTCAGTGCAGGTGTGCAGCCATAATACACACTTCAACATTTTAACCATTCATCCATTTTATGGGTCCGCATCTTTTAAAAACACTTCTTGGTCATGGTTTCAGTAACTGTTTTCTCATTTATACTTTGACATAGAGAGTCATAGGACCGGAAGGGACCTCAAGAGATCATCTAGTCCAGTCCCCTGCACTCAAGGCAGGACTAATTATTTTCTAGACCATCCCTAGACTACTCTTCCTCTTTAATCCTGTACTGAAATCATTTTGTTGACTTTTAACATCAGTGCATTTTTCTGTGGTAACACAAACCTAAACAGACAGGATGGCACGTGACAGCAGAATCAAAGAGAATGAGTAGCTTGGCTAAGGAGGGAAAACAGCTTTATTCTATATACGCCTAAACAACAGCAACAGACACAAACATTCCAGGAAAAATACACAGATCTTTTTGTGTAAGTGGTCCTTTGTTTCAAGGTGGTTCCAATTTAAACACGTGTATTCAAAATAAATTTTAAAACTAGAGACTGAAGAAAGAACACATGAGACAGTCATTCCACTGTGGTTATTATTGTTCTAATAGTTCTGCTGAACATAGTATTTATTACACCAAAAGAGTGAAGTTGGTATGACTGTTTACTGTGCATAGTTAATATAACGACATATTAGAAACTATATCTCAGAATTACCTCTGTTTAGTGAAGATGTACAGTACAGTTGTTACAGTAGGAAACTGATCATCAGAAGTTCTGGCTTTTATTCCTCACTCCATTTAATAACTCACTGTATGACCTCAGCTTAGTCTGTGAACCTCTCTGTGCTATAGGTTCCCCGTTTGTAAAACTGTGGCTACTAACAGTTATTTTACAGGGACGTTTTTAGAGTTGATTCGTTTATATACATAAAATGCTTTAAAATTGGATTGACTCATTCTACAGAATGCAAAGTCCTAACCATCATCTATTTACATGTAAAATTCAATAAACGACAAGCATCTTTTATAAGACATAACTTTCTCTCATGAAAATCTATACCTGAGTCTCTTAACAAAAACCTTATTGGGCCCATCCCTTGAAGAAATGCAACTGCTTTTTATGGAATATCTAAAAAGCCAGATTTAGAAATGGATGGTGATAGTGGGTATAATGCTGCTAAATTCACATGTGTAAAGTGGATATAACACCACTGACTACTAAAATCCACAGAGCTGCAAACATTTTATACCACATCTGAATTTGGATCACATGAATGACAATTTGCAGAACATACCACCTGCTATGACTTGCTTAAAAAAAAGTTTCTGATCAGGATTTGAACACCAGTGCTACAATTTAATCTAGTAGGCCTACAGAGCCCTAAATAGCTCATATATGAATGATGTTTTACAACAGGGGTTCTCAAACTGGGGGTCAGAACCCCGCAGGGGCCTACAAGGTTATTACATGGGGGTCGCGAGCTGTCAACCTCCACCCCAAACCTTGCTTTTCCTCTGACATTTATAATGGTGTTAAATATATTTAAAAAGTGTTTTCAATTTATAAGGGGGGGGGGGTCACACTCAGAGACTTGCTATGTGAAAGGGGTCACCAGTAAATAAGTTTGAGGGTCACTGTTTTAAAACATGTTGTTTACATCTTTATCCCCTAGCACGTTCTATGAATAACTCAGGAAAGTCTCTTAAGAGTCGCTTGTACAAGTAACTCTAAAAACTTTACCTATAAAGAAAATACTGGACCAAATTCCACTCTCAATTACATCCATGCAACCCATTGTCTTCAATGGGGTTCTATTTTTTTCTTATCACAGTGATATGTATATATTTGGTGAGACAAGAATTGTGTTGATTTACACATGAAGGCTGTGAGAGCTCAAAGGGATATTCCCACTCAAGGTCACATTGGCTTCAGAGAAGCTTCACTCAGGCTCATAGGTCTGCACACGTAAATCTTTTTGTAGGATCAAAGCATGTGTATCTCCAGTGGGCATTCTGAGATTTGATTAGATTTTAATAATTTAACATCTGAGAGAGTTTTGAAAAATCTCTCTATATTCACCAAGTTGCTATTTCCTTTGGCAAATGTTATCTCTATAAACTGCTGCCAGTAACATTATTTTTAATTTACGTGGAAATATCTGATAAGCCATCTTAAAAGGAAATTAGACTTCCCCCCTCCATTTTCCCCACACTGAATCAATAATTTAAGATATATGTTTGCAACATACATATTGGATTAAATGAACTAATTGTGCATTTTTACCCTATCAAGAATTTAGATTTTAACATCTGAGAGACCTGAAACAGTAAGTTAAACTAGTTATAGATGTTGTTTCCTAATGCATGACGTGTTTACAGCACTGTTCAGAAGTTATTTTTAGATAATATTTAACCATTTTTAAACTAAACTGGTAAGTATAAATTATTGTGTAAAGCAAAAGCACCATGGTCCTTTAAATGCTATGAACATTTAGGGCGCTATGTAACGATTTCAGAAATTCAGTTGGTTATTTTTAAACGTCTGCCATTTAGTTTGTTAGCAGTGCTTTGGGAAGGAGTCGGGGCGGGGGAAATCACTTACATAAAACATTTCCAAAAATTCCAAGTAGAAATTACATTGCTAAATCCCTCTTATCTAGAAGACCATTTGTTCCTATTAATAGACCTATATTCCAGGAGGTTCCAATACTTCCTTAAGTTCTCTCTCTTTAGAATACATTTGTACTCATCCTGATGTGGATACTACTATTGTTTTTTTAGGGTGACATATCTTGTTCAGAGTTTGAATTGAACAACTTTCATTAGCTATTATGACAGAGTACTTAACCTTGCCATGTGACTGGGGCCAGATTGTAAACCAGGCTCTTAACAATATTCCTGTTGTATTCCAAAATTGTAGTTTTGAATGACAAGATAGCAGCTTCAGTGTCACTTAGATCTAGCGCCATAACTTTACAAAGCAATGAGACAATATGCAAGTAGTGATCTCTCTCTTTACAACACTGGCAGGCCACTTCCTATGCTCATGTATGTAAATATGTGCCCCCAATACAAATAGCTGGGATAAAACTTGGTTGAGTTTACAATAAAAAACACACGGGACCAAATCCTGCATCCCATACCAAGGGTCATATTGTACCATTCCCCTCATTGCTACAACTGGTGGAACTGCACTGGTGAAAGTGAAAGGGTGGAAAATATGAACAAAACTGCTAGTGTATTCTCAGCCTTATTAGCACATGGCTGGCTGAAAGTGTGAGTCTCAAGGAGAGACTGGAATCATAGAATATCAGGGTTGGAAGGGACCTCAGGAGGTCATCTAGTCCAAGCCCCTGCTCAAAGCAGGACCAATCCCCAACTACATCATTCCAGCCAGGGCTTTATCAAGCCTGACCTTAAAAAGCTCTAAGGAAGGAGATTCCACCACCTCCCTAGGTAACCCATTCCAGTGCTTCACTACCCTCCTAGTGAAAAAGTTTTCCCTAATATCCAACCTAGGCCTCCCCCACTGCAACTTGAGACCATTACTCCTTGTTCTGTCATCTGGTACCACTGAGAACAGTCTAGATCCATCCTCTTCGGAACCCCCGTTCAGGTAATTGAAAGCAGCTATCAAATCCCCCCCTCGTTGTTCTCTTCTGCAGACTAAACAATCCCAGTTCCCTCAGCCTTTTCTCATAAGTCATGTGCTCCAACCCCCTAATCATTTTTGTTGCCCTCTGCTGGACTCTTCCCAGTTTTTCCACATCCTTCTTGTAGGGTGGGGCCCAAAACTGGACATAGTACTTCAGATGAGACCTCACCAATGTCAAATAGAGGGGAATGATCACATCCCTTGATTCACTGGTAATGCCTCTACTTATATACAGCCCAAAATTCCATTAGCCTTCTTGGAAACAAGGGCACACACTTGACCCATATCCAGCTTCTCATCCACTGTAACCCCTAGGTTGTTTTCTGCAGAACTGCTGCCTAGCCAATCGGTGCCTAGTCTGTAGCAGTGCATGGGATTCTTCCGTCCAAAGTTGAAGGAAGATAGCAAAGTTTCTTGGCACACTGGAGAAAGAAGGCCTTTCCTAGAGTCAAGAGCAGGAAGTCACAACTGAGAAAGGAGCTTCAGAGAGGTAGCAAATCCCATTGGGGATCCAGTGGGGGTTCAATACACAGATTGTGGGTAGAATGTGGCCCTTTGTTTTCACTCAAGCAAGACTTCAGCTGAAGTCAACTGGAGTTATTCCTGAATAAGGAATGCAAGGTTAGGCCAAAGAATTCAGCACTAGTTTGCACCCTTGCAATGCCATTACTATTACTGAGGAAACCCTGTTGAAGATGAAGCTGATATGCATTTAAGAGGATCTAGTATTCTAAAGCACATAATTTCAATCCTTAACTTTGTCTCTCTACTGTTCACAAAAACATTACACTTGAGACTTATACAATAAAGGAAAAGATCACAAAAATCCTAATTGAATTAGCTTAATTATCTGAAAATCTGCATAAAAGACTTAGTTGTGCCAGCTGCCGGTTTTGTTGGCAACACACGTCTGTTGTGTTGTTACAGAGACTTCAGAATTCTCTCCCCTTCAGTTGAGAAAACTGGTATGGGTACAGATCTGACACTTCATGGTGTACATGTAGACCACAAACCTCAGGGCAGAATTCACAGACTGACTTCTCTGGAAGATGCATATGGACATGGTGATAATTCACAGTATGTATTGAGAACCATTGAGAACAAAAAGCCCCTCCAATATTACCAATGCATTACATAATCAGTCTTAACATCATCAGCTTATTTCCACTAATCTTAGAACATAACATATGTTGGCATAAATAAGCATCGAGTACATGTTATACGCATCTGGTTGTAACCAATTTGATAAACTAAAATGTCAAAACAATGAACCATTGGAATTAAAGAAACTGAAAAGGGCAGACGTCATCTGACAAAAAGCTAATGTCACAAAGTCATGGAATTATGTATAAATAATAGTTCAGCATCAGACGATCATTTGTTAATGCAGTTGCCTCGAGACAAGAGTCAGAGATTGTTTACTGAAAGAAAAAGAAGCTGTCTTTTGAATAAACAGTGTTACGGAGTCCTTTGCTTTTGCAGTGAGTTTATCTGGTGCTAAAACCCTTCCAGCAGCTATATTTTCAGATGTTCTTTATATTTTCTCTCTCTCTCTCTCATCATTTTAGTTTGGGCAGAATGTGGATATTCAAAAAAAAATGAAGATCAATTTTAAGTTTCTCTTTTTCCTAATGATACCCTTAGCACTTCTGCAGAGAAAAGGAGATGAAAGTGGTAAGAGTAAGTCTGCACTAAGTTTGGGACAAACGCTGTTGTTTGGGAGTAGCAGGATCCATGGTAGGTGCATCATTCTCCACAGTGACTCAGCTGAAGGGACACAAAGAGGCATACATAAGACAAGTAAAAAGTTTCACTTTTAATCTCTGTATAGATCTTTAAAATACAATGAATCTTCCAAATAAGAAATACAAGATTATATCTCCTGTACTAGCTGCTTAATAAACATGGCTATATTTAAAAAAGTGATGATCCAACCATCCCTCCAGCACATAAGCAAATGTGTACTTCAGCAGCACTGCCAAACCTTTATGTAGATAATACTGTTTATAGTAGCTGACTGCATGCTGCAGCGTAATTCAATCGCACCATGCTCTTGATATCAATCATTTAGGTCAATAAAGACAGCGGAACACTAACCTTGGAATTCAGCACAAGATTTTCCTCAGATAACAAAAACAGGGTGGGGCTCGCCAGACACCAAGCAACTGGTTTAACACACAGCAGAATCAAACAGGCAATGGATAGAACACTGGATCACAAAACACTAGCATCAATAAGAGTATTGACCATTTTGCATCAAAAATTTCTCCTCAATAGCAATTCAATGTTGGGGTTTTCTTTGTAAGGGCTATAGATCATGTTTTGCGGTCTGAAAAGGCACAGGTATGTTTATTATAGCGTTGAAGTTGGGTAGTTTAACAGAGTCTGAGCCGAGCTTCCTCCTAAGCTTGGGCACAGAGAGGGAAGAACATTTCTAGGCAAGAGACTTGTCTGCAGTAGGGCACGATTTTTTCTTAGGACTCTGTCCTGTAAGTTGCTCTGAATGGGTGAAGCCTGGTGGAGAATGAGAGCCAAAGTAGCCCCTTTAATGAGATGGATGTGTATTTTTTTGGGAACAGGGCTTTTCATGCTGCAAGAGATAGGCCCTTTCTCCAAGGTGAAAGGGAAACGTTGAAAATTGCCTTTTGCTCTTGGCAAAAAAGAATTGTTGGAAGTTTTGTGTAATATTTTAAGCATCCGCAGAAATCTGTTGTGGTTTGTTGATTTCTGCACAAGAGCTCACCCATGAGAAGCAGCTTTCAGCATCAGAGCCTTTAGAGAGGTAGGATTCCATGAGGGTGCCATTATGCTGCTTCTTTGTAACTATAGCTGGGTGAAACTATTTCCCCTGCTAGTGAAATCAACCTACTTCAGCGTGACTTCTAAATAAAGATATATTATAATTTTTAGTGCTTTGGATTTCTGTTTATGATCTTGATGTTGAAGAACATAACATAAAATTACTTTTATATGGACATATTTTGAAAAATACTCTAGCATTAAACACATTACTGGAAATTAGGAAAATTTGAGCCACCGTGTCACCCTTGTCTAACAGATAACATTGGCTAAATGGCATTTAGCCATTCTTCATAGCTCAAAGTACAACAAAATAAAGGTGATGGTGGGAATAAGCACCTATATAAAAAGCCTAGTTTGTATTACTACCATACGTATGTAGCCTTGTCGATTCTCTTCCTGTATTTGATGTGACAGTACGGCCAAGCTATTCATACTGATAAAAAACAAACACAAAAACAAAAAACACCCCCTCACCACAGGAGGCGCTGGCTTAACAACTGTTAGTATTTATTGCCAGTTTGCTTTCCTGACAGGTGATTGAGTCACAGTCCATTCAACAGGTAAGCCAGTTTCAATAAGCTATCTACCTTTAGCATAAGAAATAAAAAAGGGGCAAAATTAGCAATACAATTTAACACAAATTCCTAAAGTGAATATACTACCTTTAATGTCTAAAAAATGTGCTCATCAGTTACAAAATTTGGGAACTTATTCACATTAGCCAGGCTGCGGTATACCCAAACCCTATTACAAGAATGAAATATACAAGCTGCTAACTAAACATTATGTAAGACGCTGATTGTTTACAGATGTTATATTTTCTTTAGCTCTAATTGAAGAAAGGCTGCGATAGCATTTCTTTTGATTTGTTTAAAACACCAGAATCTTTTAAAAGCACAAAAATCCTGTTGTCAAGGCAATGTTCCCATGAACTAACATCATGCAACTCACTCTCACAATATTAAAAATGTAATATATCAACCAAACTAATGTTAGCTGATCTGCCCTTTCCTGAAAAGAAATTGACTACTTCAATGTCCTGTAACAGAAATTAAGTTAAAGTTTCATTCTCAGGTCTTTCAACCGCACTTTGAAGGCAACATGAACTTTTTGTTTGTTAAATAACTCCCTCTCTCAAAATTATATAGACAATGTGGGCAAGATACTAACAGGAGCTATGAGAGCTCAGCACTTCTGAAAGTGTCAGGACATAGGCTTTCAATGCACAATAAAGACACTGAACAAATCAAAAAATCTGCTATACTAGCCTAAATGTAAAATTTCCCAGTTATAGATCTCAGTCTTGCAGAGCACGGGTTAAAAGATTGTACTATACAGCAGGGCCAGCTCTACTGTTTTTGCCGCCCCAAGCAGCGTGCCAAATTGCCGCTGCTGACGGCGGGGGCAGTTCGTGTGCCCTTAAGGCAGCATGCACCTTTCCGCGGCGGCAGCTATTCAGCGGCAGCTTCTGTCTTCAGTCAGAAGACAGAAACTGCGCCGCCGCAGACAGCTGAACATAGAAGCTGCGGCTGAATTGCCACTGCTGCGGAAATGCACATGCCACCCTAAGGGCACACGGACTGCCCCCGCCACCCACAGCAGCAATTCGGTGTGCTGCTTGGGGCCAAGAACACATGGACTGCCACCCTTTGCAGATTGCCGCCCCAAGCACCCACTTGGAACGCTGGTGCCTGGAACTGGCCCTGTATGCAGGGATACAACCTCTCGTTCATGCAAGTATATGTTTCCTCTTGAAGTCAAAGGGGTCTGGATATCACTGATGAAGTTCTAATACACTGTACTTATTGTACACCTACTATATGTTAATAAAATCTTTACACACTGATTTTAAACAGTACTGAAAATTCTAGCAACTCAACTGTGTCCAAAAAAATACATGTAACAAATTTGTTCTGGCTTTTAGACCAGAAGGGCCATCTCTCCAGCATGTATGTGAGAAAATAGATGGATAGGAACATCAGGCTGTAACTGCTGTGACATTTCCTGGACATCACCAACAGCTATATACTTCATGTGTCACAGGTCTCCTGTGGCTGGATGTTTGAAGGGGTGTAGACAAGGAATGTGGTCGGTACAGTTTAGCTGTTTTGTTAAATATTTTCTTTCATTCAACTCAGAGTTAGCCAACTATTGATGAATGCATTCAGAATTCACAAGAGTATAAGTGAGGCCCACTGCTCTGGCCTCCATATTTCTGTCAGGTTCTGTAGCTTGGTGGTTCACTAGACCACTAAGGACAAAATCTATACTTGTTCCCACACAAAGAGCGTTTAGAAATAGAGATTTCATTTATATGACTACTTTACCTGCAAAACCCTAATCTTGATTCATCAGAGCCAAAATCCCACCTTTAGCAGTCATGAAAGTTATGTCTTATTTTTGAATATGATCCAACTTTCAACCAGAGTAGCAATTCCAAATAAGCACACTGTAAAACCTCAAATAGATTAGATATCACCCTAACCTCACATACAGCAGCTCTGTATAGAATGCCATTTTAACATTCTTGGACAGCCATCTAGTTCACATACTCTAGCATGATGAACATTCTGTACTGGTCTTCTTGCATGCCTGCACTCATGGTTTTTATTACAATGGAATTGTGCCCAGCCAGAAGGTGGTATGACAGTTTTAGGAGACCAGCCAATGGTACAGTATGAAGACTAGAATACAGAATGCAGAAAGATGCACCTAATCTGCAAGATCTCCCATGCCAAATCAAGGACACATGTCATTACATGGAGTCACATTTGTTGACTTTGTTAGTATTTACACTGTTGACATACACTTTCATCTGGCACCTGTTTTCTTAATGTGCCTGACTACTCTGAATGCTTCAGGCAGACGGTGATCGGAGGGCTGCTCTTTGCTACTGCCCTGAATAACTGGTGGGTTTACAGTTTCTCCCTCAATAAGAATTTGGCACACTCTGAGATGCATTGTTAATGCCCACGAACGCTAAATATATTTTAAGATGCAACTGGGAAACCAAGTAATATTTTAATTTGCTTCTGAATTTTCTTCCAGAATATTTACTTCTCTAACACTGCTCAGTGTTAATTCCTGTCCAGTAATTGCTCTTTCCTTAAGAGCAGAACTCTTATTCCTCCATAAAAGCTCAGGTGAAGTGACGTTGCACAGTGAATACCTAAGCAGATTTGGGTGGGACAGAACCCTCGCTCCCAGCCCTGAGGCAAACCATACGTCCCTTTCAAGTCAAATTTCAATGGTGCAATAGTGGTTCACTCACTTTCACCAAGCCAATGGAATTGTATAGTTTATTGATAGACGTTAAGAACAAATCAATCCTTAAAGACTCCCCATTCTTTCTATAGCCTACATACAAATATGGCGTAGCCTAGGATTTAGTTCTTTTTGCCGCTGCTGCTGCTGCTAATAATGACTGCGATTACTTATTCTACTACAGAAATAATAGAATCATTTCAATAACTTTAATGAAAATGTGGACAACAGCAATGGAGTGCAGCTTTTTTTACAGCACAGAAGTTGTTTACCACTTTAATTATGTTTACCACTTTTTAAATGATTTCTCTAAATGAACCATTCTAGCAATGCACCTAAATATGTTCTAGAAACCATGATGATACTTTATATGTCATATGCCTAGTAAAGAAATCCCAGTCCTATGAAAACCACATCTGGTTTCAGAGATATTAAAGCACAAAGGCTGGTTTTGTTAAGCATCACAATTTCCACATACAGGAGACTGTTCTCCATGTATTCAACAAATGTGACATCAAGTACACTTAAATTCAAAACATAGCTATGCATAACAAGGCAATCCTAATCAAACGGTTTTGCATAAAGTTCTTTCAGACATTACCAACCATATTCTAAATTTTCATTAAGTGCTAACAACTAAGTCCTTATTAATGCTGTTTGAACAACAGACATCCTTATGGTGAAACCTGCAAATTAGAAGAACTAAGTTCAGAGCCGTCTGGATCAACAAATCTACCAATCAGTTAAACTTGAAGTCCAGATGTATCAGGTTTATAGTTTTGATTGATTGATTAATGGAAATCTAGCCTATTATAAAAGTTCTATTAATTTGAAGGTTGGGAGGAAAAGAGTGCCTATAGCAATGCACAGATGGACTGTACCCAGCCACTGGCAGATGGGATAAGAAGTAAACTTCCTGTGCAACTTCAATCAGGTAAGGCTAGGGGATGACTTTTGAATCCCATATAGTACACAAGAGTTAAACCAGGGAGCTCTATAGAAAAATAGATCCATGCTAAGAAGAAGAGAGGAGCCAAAACTCCACATAGATTCATGGAGTTTCAGACCAGAAAAGAACATTAGATCATCCATGTGACCTCCTGTATATCACAGGGCATTATGTTTCATAAAGTTACCCGTGTATTGAGCCCCAAAACTTATGTTTGGCGAAAACATATCTTCCAGAAAGGCATCCAGTCTTGAATTGATGACATCAAGAGATGGAGAATCCACCACTTCCCTCAGCAGTTTGTCCCATAGTTAATCACTAATGGTTTTAAAAAAAAGAAGTCTGTTTTCTCATTTGAATTTGGCTGGCTTCTGTTTCCAGCCATTGTTTCTTGTTATGTCAATCTCCGCTAGATGAAAGTGCCCTTTCATTTCCAGTAATTTCAACTGTCAAGGGACTTGCACAATATAACCAAGTCACCTCAATCTTCCTTTTTTGATAAGCTAAGTAGACTGAGCTCTCACTGTAAGGCATTTTCTCCAGTCCTTGCATCATTTTTTAAGATTCTTTTTTGCCACCTCTTCAGTTTTTCAATATGCCTTTTAAAATGTGGACACCAGAATTGGATGTACTATTCCAGTAACAGTTTCTTCATTACCATATGCAGAGGTAAAATCACCTCACTATTCCTACTTGCTACTCATCTGTTCGTACATGCAAGAATCACATTAGACCCTTTTGCCACAGAACCACACTCAACGCTTATGTTGAATTGCTTGTTCACAATGATTCCTGAATTATTATTCATAGTCACAGCTTTTCAGGATACTGTCCCCCATTCTACAGGTATGGCCTGCATTTCTTGTTCCTAGATGTATAACTTTGCACATGCTTGAATTAAAACATATTTTGTTCAAATGGGTCCAACTTATCCAAGCAGTCAAGAATATTCCTTAAGACTTTCTGTCCTCCTCAGTATTTACCATTCTGCCAATTTTTAGGTCATCCACATATTTTAAGCAGCAGTGATTTATACTTACTTCCAGATCATTGATGAAAATGTTGAATAGCATCAGGCCTAGTACCAATAAGAACACCCCCATTCAATGCTGATTCCCCATTGATCACTACTTTTTGAGATCTGATAGTTAGCCAGTTCTTAATCCATCTATCATGCGCTTTATTGATATTGTACAATGCTACATTTTTAATAGGAATGTACTAAGTCAAATTTTGCCTTACCAAATTCTATGTATATTATATTTACACAGTTACCTCAAGGAGTCAAACATCATAAGACCCATCTTCCACAATACGATGCTGACTGGCATTAATTATATATCTTTTAATTCTTTATCATTTGAATCCCATACCAGCTTCTCCAATATTATGCCCAGGAATGATGTCAGGCTAACTTGCCTATATTTGTCATCCTGCTTGCCCTTTTGAATACTGGCACAACATTAGCACTCTTCCGGTCTTCTGGAATTTTCCTGTTGTTGCAATATTTATTAAACAGTAATATTGGTGGGCTAGACATCTCTGAGTCAACTCTATTTGGACTCTTGGGTGCAAGTTACATGGACCTGCTGATTTAAAAATATTTACCTCTGGTAGATGCTGTGTGAACAGATTTTTCAGTTCACTGGCCAAATGAAAAAGAAAACTGTTTTGGGCCAACCCAAAATGAGAGTTTTTCAGCAAACTAAGAAATAAATTTAAAAATTCCTTTCAGTCAAATGAAATGTCTTGTATGCATTTTAACTTTTTTTTAAAATGCAAACAAGTAAAATTTGAGATGAAAGTTGTTCCAAAACAAAAATTTGTCACGTTTTTAACTGAAACAAGTTTGTGAATTTGACAAAGTTTCAGTCAGTCAATCTGAATCTGCTTTTTTTTTTTTTGGCAAAGGAGACCAAACTCCCCTCCCCCCCCCTCAACAGTTGTAGCCAAAAAAATCAGCACCAAGCTCTGAACATAGTTTTAAGCTGCCAGTGTTGGGGTGAGTTTTTTTGCTTGCTTGCTTGCTTACATGTGTGATCAGATTTTCTTATGAGAGTGAGATGCTCAATTCCCTTTGAAAGTCAAAGGAGTTAGACTGCCAGCTCCCATTAGGTCCATTTGAAAATTCCATCTGTGATGAAAGCTATGAAATGATAATGTTCAGATTCCTCCTGATTACTATTTAAAACTGTGTGGTTCACAAACTGTCTAAACCTCAAACAATGGTAGAATTATTAAAGATACAATACAATTTATAATCTAAAAACCTGCTTTCTGAATTCCATGACTTCTGTAAACATCCAAATTATTTTGATTACACTCAGACACAAGAGCAAAGTGGAAAGATCTATTTTAAACCCTATCTATCCATTTTGAGGTTTTTTGCTCAGATTATAGTACAACATACTTAACATTTCTGTTGTCACCTAAATTGGTTTGGAGACAGGCTTTCAAGGAAAATAGAGAGGAAAGAGACAACAAGGAAATGTATATATGAATACATCTTGTGATTTTGTGTTCCTCAAGTTATAATTAAACTATACAGAGGAAACAGTGTAGAAATAAATACATCATAATAATAATATTAAAACCCTCATGTACTTACTAAGCAATAAGTTATGTTGTTAAGTGATCAACTGAAGTTAGTAACAGTAACTTTCCTAAAGCAACCTCTGGAGAATCACAACCTCCTACACCCAGAAAAAATATATTATGTAAGTTTTCAAGCTTTTTGTTTCCAATTAATATCCACTCCCATGCATAAAAACAAGCTAATAGCTTGTCTTTTTAAAGTTGTTAAGGTTGGGGGTGTTGGTGGTAATTACCTTCCATTCTACATCTACTAAAAATATAATTGTCTAAGTTTAGAACTGGGTTAATTCACTGTTGCATCTGTAGGTTTCTAGTCAGTTAGTGGCACTGCAATCAACATGGAAGGAGTTTGCTGGATAATTTTTCTTTCCAGCTTTTCCATTCTGCAATGATGCAGCTTCTCAATAAAGAAACTTTGTAATCAGAGCCATAAGCAGTTCTGGAAAAAAAAGTTAGGTGTGGAAGGATCTCTGTAGCAACATCCACCTAAATGCACTGCTTCTTCTCAAAGACAACTCCTAATTTCTGGAATATTGCACAGAAAAGGTCTACTTTTGACTTTACGTCTGTAATTTTAAGAACACTACAGTGGATGCCATTTTAAGAAACACACTTTAAGGAGCACAGATTCCAAGCAAATATTTTGTATTACTACAATTTCAAAGAAGAATTGTACTTACAACATTGCAAGAGTCTCTCTACAGTGGGATAATGAAAACCATGCACCCTAGCCTAGGGGTAGGGGGAACGGAGTTTATTCTACCTTCTGCCAACCCAGAACTTTGTCACCTAAATTATTTATCAATAGGCCAGAAGCTTCCCCAAAAATCACCTGGAAGCAGAAGTTTTCTGAGGTAGCTGTGCTACAAATTGGACTGGAAAAAAAAACTTCCCACTCTCTTAGAGATCATTATCCTCTGGCCTTTTTACTTTAGCTTATACTTTTTCAAAGATAAAATAATTAAGTACTACTGTATTTCTAAGTTTATTTACACTGTAAATGTGTAAATTCTGAATGGTCTATAAATACCTTCACTACCCAAGATTTGGTTCCTTTCCAAGACTAAACAGAGGGAGTCCAGGCGCCTGAAACTTTAGCATATGGGGAAACATTACAGCTGCTTCCATTTACAGCTTTAACAGACTGCCCTATTACACAAATGGAACCATAACTTTGTGTGATTGCTTGAGTCCAAGATCTTTTATGTTCTATAAGAAGGATAAATACTTACTAAGAACTTTACACAACCCACTTATTCCACATGCACAGTTTTTTCTAAGTTTCTGGATAAGTCCCTCTACACTTCATTAACCAATCTAAAGTGTTTTTTTTTAAATTATTCCTATAACTTTAAATTTGAAATGCCACTCTCCACTAACTGCATTAATATTGCAGTAAGTGAATAAAATAATCAGCCTTGTCTTTGCATACCTGCCCATAAATTTTCTCTCTTGTCAGCATAACTACTTTCTGAAAGTACAACATATTGTACATTAACATTCAGTTCTTTTGACAGGGTAATAAGTGTGTCTGGTCAAATTAAAGAAGTGCCCATTTCATTTAAATACAATACAACTATTTTCACAAGTGGAGTAATTGTAATCGCTTTGCCCTGTGTGAACTTAGCATTTCCACAGGGTATTCTATGTAGCCCTGTACACATGCATTCAGCGTTTTGTTTTGTCCACACCTTCCTTGCAACAGAGAAACTTTTCCAAGCACATCACCAACTTCAGTGGAATTCTTGACCTCCATGGAAGAAAATAAGACAATGGCCCACGCTCAAGCACTTTGTATTTAACACACTCACACGCCCCATCAGTAAATAAACAAGCGGTTCCTACCAGATCTGCTCCTGATGATATCACCGAACTCATCCGCTGCAGACTCTTCGCTGGGGTTCTCAGGACGTCCTGCTTCAGCCATAGCAAACAAACCCTCAGCCACACACCCAGTCTCTTTCAGATCTGGCTCCGCACCCGGAGGCGCCTTTTAATCCAGAAGAAACACAAAGTTTAAAGGGAGGGTTTGTGTGTGAGTGTGGCTCTGGAAGGGGGGGCAGAGAGTCAAGCTCCACAGCGAGGAGCAAAGGAAAGAGGAACAAACAGGCACTAAACCAAGGCAAAGATCACACTGGAGGAGAGCTGTCAAACTCTGCTCCCCGGACTGCGGAGAACAGGTGCTGAGCCATGCGCGTCTGCCTTAAAATAGAGCCAGCGGCTCCACCAAGGTGAAAGAGGAGGCGGTATGATACTCGATAAATCAGCAGCCAACTTGGGAGACTCCAGAGACTCCCTTTCCGCCCCGCGCGCGATCAATGCAAACAGCAGCAATTAGAGAGCAAATTGCTAAAAGAAGCAAACAGAAGCATGAATGATTTAGCAGCCCCTACTTAAAAGCGTTCACTTTAATGCAGAGAGGGATTAAAAAAGCACGCCCTCCCCCGCCCGTAACCCAGTTTAGCTCTATCAGAACAAACTCCTCATGCAAACAGCCTGGCTCTATACCTGAGGCTATGATCAGGGAAGGTAGGGGAAACTATTATACTGCCTTAATCTATGCAAGGTAGAGACATCTACCTGGCATCTCTCTTCTCCAGCTCACCCTTCCCAGGAGAACTTCACAGGCAAACACGGGTCCCAGGCTGTACCAGGGTTTTTATTCTTCTTTGTTTGGGAGCAAAAATGCAGCAGTGGGAGAGAGCGTAGCCTCCTTACAACCTTTAGCCCTGAGACTGGGACACACCCCTGGAATGTGTGAAACCCAGATTCA
Organism: Chelonoidis abingdonii; assembly: GCF_003597395.2. NCBI lineage: Eukaryota > Metazoa > Chordata > Testudines > Testudinidae > Chelonoidis > Chelonoidis abingdonii. The sequence continues at coordinate 218,418,211 of NC_133769.1, read as the reverse complement.
AGTCTCCCCTGCAGGGCCAGATTAATTTTTTGTGGGCCTGGCATCAAACATATTTGTGGGCCCCCATTGGAGAAATGGGGCATGTGATAGGGGGCAGTCTGGAGAGTGAGGGGCTGGTCGGAGACAATGAGGTGCAGTGCAGCAGGAGTGGCCCCACTCAGCCCAGCATAAGAGCACTGTTTACAAACCCACAACTGCTGGATGCACAGTGGCCCACCCAGACCTGCACTGCCAGTGTGGCCCTTCCACACTTCCCCCCTGCCCACTGCCCTGCCCTTATGCCCAGCACCTCTCGCCCAGAGACTTCCGCCCCAGATCCCTATGCCCAATGCCCCCAGACCTGCTATGCCCAGCACCCCCACCCAGAGACCCCTTCCACTGACCTCCCACCATAACTGCACAGCACTCTATGCACCATGCCCCCTGCCCAGCTCTCCCACCCACCGATTCCCTACTGTCCAGCATCCCCTTCACAGTCCCACCAGCACAGCTGTACAGCACCCCATATTCCTGAGGGAATTCTGCATCAAATTCTGAGCATAATATTTTAAAATTCTGCTATTTTTTTTTTTACAATAAATAAATGTGGAAGCTCCACCATGGCAGTGGGGAGCACAGGCCACTGGCTGCATGGAGGTGGCAGAATACCCTGCAGCCTCCCCAACCCCCCTGGGACACAGACTTGCCAGTGAGGCTGAACCTGACCCTGCACTGCACAAGGGCCATGCCTGCCATAGAAACACGCTGGGGTTCTGCCCCTTTTGCACCAGGCACATCAGATGTGAGCAGGGAGGCTCAACCTGCCAGCAGGATCCAAGTGCAGGAGGATTAAGTGTGGGGGGATCCAGATGGGGATAAGAGGGTTCTATGTGGGGCAGTCTGGGTGCAGGCAGATCAGTGGGGAATCTGGATGGACAGGGAGGTTCCAGGTACAAGGGGCAATGGGAGTCTGCAGCAGGGACCAAGTGAAAGTGGTTGGAGCTCAGCAGGGTGTGTGTGTGGGGGGGGTGTCTGGGTGCATGGGAGGTGGGGTTCATTTGGGTGGGGGTCCAGGTGTCAGTAGTTGGGGCTCAGTGGGGAGGGTGTCTGGGGGGGGCTCATTGAGGTGGAACAGATGCAGGGGAGATGGGGCTTGTCAGGGTGAGGGTTTGATGGGCCTGCTTAACAGAGGAGCCCCAGCTGCTGCCAAGGGGATCTGCATGCTGGGCCTCCACTTCCCCTATCCCCTTCTCTTCTCCATCCCATGGGCCTTCCCCACCACTCCATCTATTCCCCAGGCTTGGGGGACAGGGGGAAACCAACCCCCAGCACAAGCTGGCGGAGCGGGCTGGGTCTCGGTCATTCCACTTCCTGCCACCCGGTGATTGCAGGGCAGGCCCGACGCGGCACTCACAGGGTGGTGGGAAGTGGAGCAACCCAGCCCCAGCCCGCTCGCTCTGCTCCCCTGGCTCCCAGCTTTGGGACTGGAGGCAGGGGGGAACTGCCCCCCCCAGCACTCACTAGCAGAATGGGCCAAGGCCAGATCACTCCACTTCTCGCTGCCCAGTGAGTGCAAGTTGTGCCCGACCCCTGATGCAGTCCCCCAGGACGTTGCTCAGGGGAAGGGGTGGAGTTGGGGCAGGGCTGGGGCAGAGCAGGGGTGGGAAGAAGCAGAGCAGGGGCGGGACTAGGGAGGAGCAGGGGTGGAAAGAAGCAGAGCAGGGGCGGGACTGGGGAGGAGCAGGGGTGGAAAGAGACAGGTGGGGGGCAGAGCAGGGGTGGGGGATTTGGGGAAGGGGCAGGTGCAGGGGCAGCTTTCCTGGCCAGCTCAGCAGGCTGGGGCCCCTTCTGACTTTGGGCCCAGTGCCATGGTAAACCCAGTACTGCCCCCCTCTCCCTGATGTGCAGAAGGGATCTGAAGTTAGGTTGCTCACCTCTCAAGTGACTGACCTAACCACTGGATGTCCGGATATTCTTTTGTGGGTGGGTTTCAATCTCTCCTGTGGGAGCTGTTCCACTACGTATCAATAATTAAATATGCATTATGAGAGAGAGAGAGAGAGAGATGCTATAGGCCAGTGACTTGGGCACTCAAACCTTTCCCCAGACCACTTGGCATGTGCTTGCTAAGGGCACAATCCTGAGGGGTTTTAGTACCTCTCAGGATGAGACCTTATACAACCAGGATTTTTTTCCCCACACTCCAGCTGGGCAAAGCAAATATTTCATACCACAAAACCATCTGGAACAGATTCTCCCTTGAAAGCCAGGTGAAAATGTCTTCTGTTGCCACAACAATATGTACATTTCAGGCACTGGCTCCCCCTCTTCTTATAAACTCAGAGCTATTGTCCATTTATGCATTTATTTGTCTCATTGTAAATGTATGTGCAGTATTGTCATGAGTCTGGGACTCTCGGCAAGTTGGAAATATGTATCTGTAGATGGAAAAACTTATACACTCCTCACTTAGAGTAATTAAATGGACTTCAAAGTCTGATTCCACTCTAAACACTGATTAAAATCATCTCTAGGAGTTTCTTGTTTTGCCAGTCACGTTTTGTTCCACTTGAAATTAGAAAGATTTTTTGTTTAACTCCCAATTCTGCAAATATAACCCAGTAAATAAAAGTCAAGCTATGTTTTCTCCTTTTAATCCATTATCACAAAGCATAAAGATCCTACATACAAAACTATACTCAGTTAGACCTGTGCACGTAGGACAAAGTAGAGACAAAAGGGTTGCACACATTACCGATAGCACAGTCTGGGAGATAATCTGATTACTGAGTCCAACCAAGAGAGGAGAACAGGAGCTGAGACACTTCAGCAAGATTTCCAAATCAAAGTATTTTAATTTTTGACCAACATATTTTAAGTTTTCATCAAGAAGTCAAAAATTTCAGCAGCAAATTTCAATCTTTTTTCTCAAATTTTCTACAGGAGAAAAAAAAAATCTGACTAGCTGTAGTAGACCTGCAGAGTCCTCAGGCAACCTTCTCCCCTTTCTATCCTGGATTCACAAGTCCTTCCTCTCAGTTACAAGGCTTCATCCCTTCATGCATGGGTACCAGGCTGTCCTTACCCAGTCATAGACTTTAAAGTCAGAAGGGACCAATATGATCGTCTAGTCTGACCTCCTGCACAATGCAGGCCAGAGAATCTCACCAACCCACTGCCACAACAAACCTCTAACCGATGTCCGAGCCACTGAATTCCTCAAGTCATGGTTTAAAGACTTCAAGGTGCAGAGAATCCTCCAGCAAGTGACCCGTGCCCCACACTGCAGAGGAAGGCGAAAAAACCCGAGGGCCTCTGCCAATCTGCCCTGGGGGAAAATTTCTTCCCGACCTCAAATATGGCAATCAGCTAAACCCTGAGCATGTGGGCAAGACTCACGAGCCAGATACTACAGAGAATTCTTTCCTGGGTAACTCAGATCCGACCCCATCTAACATCCCATCACAGGCCACTGCGCATATTTACCGCTAATAGTCAAAGATCAATTAATTGCCAAAATTAGGCTATCCCATCATACCACCCCTTCCATAAACTTACCAAGCTTAGTCTTGAAGCCAGGTATGTCTTTTGCCTCCACTGCTCCCCTTGGAAGGCAGTTCCAGAACTTCACTCCTCTGATGGTTAGAAACCTCCGTCTCAGCCTCTTCATACTGTCGGCACAACCTGCCTTTTATCATCAACTTTCATCTTCCTAAAATGTCTTCCTATTGCCTGCAGTTATGTAATCTGTGACGAATGCCAGTACAGGCGACCTGTACAACTTTTAAGGGCCCAGCTCCACCACACCTACACCCTGGTTTTAGACACCACTGATCCACACACACACACATCCGGGTGCTGCTTAGCCCTGGAGGCTAATTTACTTCTTAAATTTTTTCTGTAAAAATTCCCTAGGTCCTTAAAAATGTTCTACTCTCCGCACATACACCACTTCCTCACTTCAGACGTCTGTACATCTATATCATGTCTATGCCCCAGAGGAATCCTCAAATCAGGTGAAGATATGCAAGGCGACACCTCTCTCAGCTGTGAAGCCTAATAGGTATGCTCTGAGTTTGCCTAACCTAACACCATACAAAACAGTGAGGAGGGGAAAGAAAAAGAGGACAATTGCCTTATAACCTTTAACCCACTGGTTTTGGCACCCACCAAGAATGTAGGTGGCACCAATTCAATCCCCACCTACTTTAGAAAGGGAAGGGATTTGAACCAGGTCTCCTATTACACAGATGGATATCCTAACAACTGGACTACAGAATCATTCTCACTTTCTCTATGGCCTAATTAATATTTAATAAAAAGCAGAACAGCTTCAACAAGAGAGACCTACATAGGCTATCCCTAAGTCAAGTGAATAGGGTGCTCACCTGAGAGGTAGGAAATTTCTGTTTAAATATCTTTGCCTTAGCAGGTGAGGGGGGAAATCAAACTGGGGTCTCTCACATCTTATCTGTTTACCCAAACCATTGGGCTAATGGTTATAAGGGAGGCTAGTGCAGCCTCTTTCACCACCAGCTGTTTTTTGTGGTGTTAGGCAGGAGCATGAACTCTTCTTGCAAGAACAATTTAAGTGCTAGGAGAAGCATAACTCCACAAGAAGGGAGGGGCATAGGTAGCGGAGGGGATATATGTTTCCATCTGAAATGTGTTCAGATAAAGGGCCTGAATCTTCTCTTGCTTATGCCAGTGTAAATGGGAAGTAAATTACTCCACTGAGCAGTAAAAAACAATGTAAGTGAGAAGAGAATCAGGCCAGAGAGATGATGAAGTGAGTAGATATAGGAAGGAAATTTCAGGCAACAGCTGCAGTTCTATATTCCAGAAGCATGAATGCATGGTGCTGTTCAGACACTCAGGAAAATCACATTAAAACAGTGAGCCAGATTTCACCTGGATAAAATCAGGTGGAGCTGAATTACATCAGGGTAGCTCCGGATTTTAATTTTTGACAGTAAATTCTTATAAGATGAAGTAGGTGGGAGTTTTTACACAGTGCAGTATTCTCATAAGTATTGTTGAACTTTATTTGTGGTCATCAGTTTAATTTTTTAAGTGGTGAGTAGACTAAGAATACAGTAGTGCCAACCACTAAAGCTATAAATAAATAAAATCATGAGTCAGACTCCCAAAAATCATGAGATTGTCTCCCCATGTGATGAGATTTTTCCAAAGAAGATTGTGTTTTTTGGCCTGTCTTCTTATTTTTGAACTCCCCGTCTGCCTCCAGTGTGCAACAATTACATTACTATACATTTGTAAGTTGGCAGCATTGTCATTTTGGCTACTGGCACAGGAGCCCTTGCTGGAAGACCCAGCTGTGTTCAAATTACAAAGATTTATATAAAGTGGTTCCTGATGGTGCAGAGAGCCTGAAGCTCATCCTCGAACCCCAAAACTCCTACTAATACGTACTGTGCTCCCCACCCCGAAGTCCCACATCTGTTTTTCCCCCAGCTAAAACGTGTGCATGTGTATAAGAGATTGCAGGATGGGGGCTTTAGAGTCTCAAAGAATTCAAAGAGAGAACTCCACGAGACCTTCTGCTATCCATTATTACTCTCTTTGCTAGTCTTTTTCTTCTCCAGTGGGGAATGCTGGTTTGTGAGGCAGCAAATACTGCTCTCCGGGGAAGTCAATCACAAACCTTCCATAAATCTTTAAGTCTCCAAAGTCCGAATCAAGGAGAGACCCCAAACTAATCTAAGAAGCTAATAAATGGTGTTATATCCCTGCTGTAGAGATATGAGTTCCACTGATGCTAATAACAGCTATAAACTGAGATAATAGTGGAGTCCTGTTGCTTTATGGTGAGCTCCTTGCTTAGAAAAACACCGATTGGCCTAACTAGGAGATTATTTCTTAAAAATGAGTAATCAGGCTCAAAAAGTCTTCACTGTGTCACAGTTGGCAAAGCCAAATGATTAGGCTGAAACATCTGTACTATTTCCTGGATCAGTATAGTTCATGTTAACATAGAATATCTTTTTTGAAGCATCTGGAGTTCTCATTGATTTGTTCAATGGCAAACAAATATATGCAGTGGGAATATGGCCGAGTGGGATTACACCAACCTAGCAGCTTTCTTTCTGATGTTTCCCAGTGCTGCAGAATTGGCATTGAACATACACAGAATTTAAACAGTGTTTTTTAAGAATTGAACCAAGTGCTAAAAACCCTTTTAAGGACACAATACAACTAAGATTTTTAAAACTAAGGAAGATACTGTGTGCTGAAGAGCTTTTAAAAAAAGGCCAATTTTTTGGTGCCTAAATAAGGATTGAGTAACCCCACTGTTAGGCAATCGTTCTTTAAAATTTTGCCCTTAGGTTTTTTGACACTCAGACTATATATATATATTTTCTCTGTGCCATTTTGGATTCCTAAAAGCCAGTTTCACCAATCTGCTAAGCAAATAAAGTCTTCTACAGATCATTCTGGATCCCATACAGTCTACTTCTAAATCACGCCACAGTAAATATTTTTAAAAATGCACATTCAAATATAGTTTTAGTCAAATATTATCTGGGAGTATATTTACTTGTATTTCAACAGTGTATATTATTTGAATATCAATATACCATAATTAAGGTCATTCTGACTCTCAAAAAGCCATTGGGCTTAGAAAATGTGTTTTCAGATGAGTAATATCTTTTTAAAATGGCATTTCTAAGTTATGAAGTGCCCATTTCTGAAAATTATTGGCTCAATAATATCCTCTAAAATTTGTTGTAATCTGATTTTAGCTGTTCTGGGACATCACTTGTCAATCCTTTAAGACAGATCTATATTTGAATTACACTTGAGCACACTAATGTGGTTTTAAATTTCAGTGTAGACAGTATGTAACTATTTCATTCTAGTCATATTTAGGCTGCTAGCTAAGGCCTACAGTACAAAGTTAGGTCAATACAAGGCAATTTACATCACCCTAACTGTGCATGTGTCTACACTTAAATGTGTCTCCCACCGATGTAAGCACCCTATTACAGCACATAGTAACACCACTTCCCCAGAGCAGCATAGAGTCATGGTTGATGTACTTAGGTCTACGCAGTGTGTGTATACATTGAATTACTTAAGTCAATCCTAACTGTAATCCAGCAGTGGTCGCACAATGCCTGACACTGACTGTGTTAGTCACCATTGTGAACTACACTGCCCAGGGGTCACAGAGACCAGATGTGCTTCCTCCCCTTTCAAGCCCTGTAAAGTTTTTAAATTTCTTTTCCTAATTGCCTGGTTTGATGAGCACACCTAACAGCTTTCCATTGTTGTGTGCAACTGCCCAGCTGACCATGCCAGCTACACACTGCAGACACATTCCAGCCTGGAGTAGATAGAAGATATTGGGTCTCCTGGACCTGTGGGGAGAGAGGCTGTGCAGGCACAGCTATGGACAAGCCATAGACATGTCAACATATACAAACAGATTTCTCGGAGGATGCAGGAAAAGTGTTATGTCAGAGATGAGCAGGAGTGCTGCATGAAAGCCAAGGAGCTGTGGCAGGCATACCAGAAGGTCAGGGAGGCCAACAATCGATCTGCAGCTGAACCATAGACCTGCTACTTTCACAAAGAGCTGCATGCCAGCCTCATTGGAGACCCCAGCGCTGCCCCACACAGCACCAGGGAGGCCGAGTCACAAGACTTTGCTGTAGACAGCCAGGAGGTGGTGGTGGTGGATGAGGAAGAGGAGGAAGGTGGGAGATATGCAATCAAGATTCCCCCTAGGCCATGAGCCAAGACCTGTTTGGACAGTGGAGAAGTCTCGGTCAGTCCCACCAGTCAAGCATGGGTGAGCTCAATGCTCAGGGAAGGAACTAGGGTATGTGTGTAGATAAACTTTCAATGACAGGGATGGCACCCCCAAAGTAGCAGGGCAAGTCATTTGACTTTTCATTAATTTACTTGTGCTACAAGAGGTAGTGGTACAACCAAGAAAGGAAGAGTTTCTATCTGCTTTTCATTCCCCACTAGACTTAGGTTGGGGTGGGGACATGCACTTTGTTTACGTACCTAGAGATGTCTCTTGAATGCTCTTGAGAGATCTCAATGGAATTTTAATGGAGGTTCTCTGAAATCCTATGATAAAGGTTTCTAGGAAAGGCAGTTTTATTTCTTCCTCTGCCATAGGACACTTTCCCATGCTATTTAGCAATAACTTCAGCAGCCACAGTTGCAGTACAGAGGCTAGCAGTGTATGGGCCCAGACAGCCTCGGGCCCTAGCAGCAGCTGTGCTCTCTGTGCCTTTGTGACCTTCAGGAGTGAGTTATCAGCTAAGATCACTACCACTTGGGAAAACTGTGCCATTGCCCTATACTGCTAGAATCATGCAACCCCAATCCCCGGCAGGGCACACTAACCATAGCTAGAGCTGTAATTGGAGTCATGCATAAGCCATCTCTAGCAGAAGTGACAACATAGTGCTTTAAACTTTAAGGGAGCAAGGGGAAACTTCAGCAGCTTATGTTTTGCTTTCCGCTGTGAATATGCTCACACTGGTACCTCTGTGTATTTAGTCTTCAGCTGCTGCCATTTCCACCTTCAGGGTCTCCCGCTCCACACCCATACACTTGAGTCAGATGAGGAGAAAGAAGAGGACTTGAGATGACATGTTCCCTAGGAGATGCTGCAAGCCAGTGCTGCATCGACAAATGAGACCAGGCCCTGGAGGATGACCCTTGAAAACAGTCGGGGGAAGGAAAGAGTGGAGAGGAAAAAGGCCCAGGGGTCCCAGCAGGAAAAGGAGAGGGAGATTCACTAAGACATAATGGGGTTTCTCAGGCCATGAACAGATGCTACAAACTGTGGTGGACCTACAGCTTCAACAATCCTGAGTTTGCCTCCTTTTGCAGCCCATTGAGAACTCAGTATTGGGACCTTCTATACCACACCCAGGGCCAGCTCCTGGCACCAGCATTCCAAGCTGGTGCTTGGGGTGGCAATCTGCAAGGGGCGGCAGTCCCTGTTGTTTTGCCCCCAAGCAGCATGCCAAATTGCCCCTGCGGACAGCAGGGGCAGTCCGTGTGCCGTTAGGGCTGCAGGCGCGTTTCTGCTGTGGCGGCAATTTGGCAGCAGCTTCTATGTTTAGCTGTCCGCACTGGCTTCAGCTAAACATAGAAGTGCTGCTGAATTGCTGCCGCCGCAGAAATGCACCTGCTGCCCTAAGGGCACACGGACTGCCTCCACTGCAGGGCCGGCGCTTCCATTATGAGACCCTGGGCAGTCGCCTAGGGTGCCAGGATTCTGGGGCTGGCATTTTGTGTGCTCCTCATGGAGTGCACGGGAGTTTCCGATTCCATTCCCGTCGCGCAGCCGAAGAAGGACCTTCTGCCGACTTGCCGCAGAAAACAGCGGCAAGCAATTGAGCAGCTCAATGACTGCCGCTGTCGCCTGCAGCATTTGGCGGAGGATCCTTCTTCGGCGGCACGATGGGAGTGGAACTGGAAGCTCCCGCGCGTGCCGTGGGGAGCACACAAAATGCTGCCCCCCGAATTCTGCCAAGGATGCCAGAAACTCTGGCACTGCACCTGCCCCACCGCCTGCGGCGGCAATTCGGCGCGCTGCTTGGGGCGGCGAAAACTGTAGAGCAGGCCCTGACCACACCTCAACAGTGCATGTAGCATTTAAGTGTCACTGCATTACCACTACCACTCCACCCCAGGGGACATCAAAGACAATCACAGTTTCACAACTACCCACCATGGCTTTTGCATGTCAGTGTATGTGTAGCTGAAATGAAGATGAATGTTCTTTTCCCTTAATAAATTAAGAGAACAGAATTTATGAATTGCTATTAAGTATCTAATGTATTTGTTGTAAAAGTATATAGGTTTTTTTTTATTTTGCACTGATTTTGTTACAAATAAAATTCTATTATTTGAAACTTAATTCATCTTTATTAGTTCACAACATATGCTCGGAGTGCTCAGGAGAACCAAGTACCTGTTACTACATAGTTTCACATAACTCGTAAGATCATTTCCAAAATTAACAGGTCTGTTGATAATGTTATAGTCCTACATGTGCAGCCATCACCACATGATTCCTACCAGGCGACAAAAGAGCAAGGCCGGGTAGAACACACTACAACACTACACATTACTGTGGCTCATTGTTAAAATGGTCTTTCAAAGCCTCCCTGGTCTATATAGCTCTGCCTTGAGCTCTAATAGTCCTTGTATCTGGCTGCTCAAATTCAGTAGAGATATGGTCCACTTCCACCCTCCACCCCAGTGGAAACTTTTCCCCCTTTTCTTTACATAGATTATGAAGGATACAGTAGACAGCTATAACCATCTGGGACACTGAAATTAACATCTTTAAAAACAATGAGGAGTCTGGTGACATCTTAAAGATTAACAGATATATTTGGGCATAAGTTTTTGTGGGCAGAAAACCCACTTCTTCAGATGCCTTGGCACTCCAGGCACTCTAGACATGGGCACTCCTTGTTGTTTTTGTGTATAGAGACTAACATGGCTACCCCCGATACTTGGTAACATCTTTAAATCATTTTATAAGTCAAAATAAATAAATAGTCCACCAGGGAAAATACATAAAAGTTTCCCCTATGATAATTTTTGTTTAAAAATGCCTGCTCCAACACAAAAAGGTCTGTGTAGCTATGTTACAGATTTTATTTCATAGTATTTATTTTATGGCAACCTGTAGAAAGGGCACCATCTGCTCCCAAACACCCCCATTGTTATCAAGAAATTTGAACCTGTGTAGCCCCAACCGAGTATTAAGTCTAATGCCTTAACCACTCAGCCATCACCCTAAGTATCCCCTTGCAGCTGACCATGGCTTTAGGTCTCCTGGGTTTAGGAGCTTTTTCTCTAAAAGACTGTGGCTGGAGCACATTGAGAAACTCCTAGGCCACTGGGTTCCAGCTCAGTTTGGGACAGCCAGAACCAATTCTTCCCAGTTTCTTGCTGTTCCATTGGCAACTTCCTATCTCTCTAGTCTTCTCTTGCTTCATTTCTGCTTCTTTGGAGTGGTGATTTTGTGTGGCAGCTTCTCACCAGAAAGATTCTCTCCCTAGCAATGACTTTTCTCTTCAGGAGTTTCATCCTCTGACTGAGGTCAATAACCTTTTATTATGCTATGAATAAGAAAGGTGACCATTCATATCATGGCTGTTATCACTGTTACACAATTTCCATTAATCTTGTACAAAGTATGTCATGTAAGGTATCAATGGAAAAGTTACGAATTGCCACATAGGATTATCCTCTTTGTATGTACATATCATCTTTGTGTCTGAAGTTATGAAAATTGGCTATGTACTTGTATTTTAAACATGTGTTGTATTCCTGCGTGACACACTGAGATAGATTTACACCAGGGCTATCCAGCTATGTGTTGATGGTCCATTAGGGACACTCAGCTCTCACAATGGGCCATTGAAGAAACTAATCCCACACAGTGGGTCTTCCTGAGGATGCCTCAAGGTACATCTACACTATGGGATTAGTCCGATTTTACATAAATCGGTTTTGTAAAACAGATTGTATAAAGTCGAGTGCACGCGGACACACTAAGCACATTAATTCGGCAGTGTGCGTCCATGGTCGGAGGCTAGCGTCGATTTCCGGAGCGTTGCACTCCCGTAGTTCCCGCAGTCTCCCCCGCCCCTTGGAATTCTGGGTTGAGATCCTAGTGCCTGATGGGGCAAAAATCATTGTCACGGGTGGTTCTGGGTAAATGTCATCACTCATTCCTTCCTCCGGGAAAACAACGGCAGACAATCATTTCGCGCCCTTTTTCCCCGGATTGCCCTGCCAGATGCCATAGCACAGCAACCATGGAGCCCGTTCAGCTTTTTTTTCCCTGTCACCATATGAATACTGGATGCCGCTGACAGAGGCGTTACTGCAGAGCTACACACAGCATTTGTTTGCTTTTGCATGATAGCAGAGACAGTTATCAGTTGTTCTGTACTGTCTGCTGCCATTGTAAATTGGCAATAAGATGACGGTTATCTGTCGTTCTGTACTGTCTGGTGCTATCATGGGTGCCCCTGGCTGAGGTTGGCCGGGGGCGCAAAGACAAAAATGGAAATGACTCTCTGAGTCAATCCTTCCTTTATGGTTTCTAAAATTAGAGTCAAACCTGCCTAGAATATGGGGCAAGTGCACTAGAGAACCAGTGTATCAGAGAGCACAGCTGCTCTGTGTCAGAGCCCGCAGAAATGATGAGCTGCATGCCATTCACAGAGGGTGCTCCTGCAACAACCCCACCCATTGCTTCCCTCCTCCCCCAATCTTCCTGGGCTACCGTGGCAGTGTCCCTCCCATTTGTGTCATGAAGTTATAAAGAATGCAGGAATAAGAAACAGTGACTTATAGTGAGATAAAATGAGGGGGAGGCAGCATCCCGCTGCTATGACAGTCCAGGCAGGACATTAAGCGGTGCGGGGGAGAGGAGCCCAGCATCCCGCTGCTATGATAGTCCAGGCAGTACAGAATCTTTTCTTTACAGAGAAAAGGGAGGGGGCTGATGGAGCTCAGCCCCCAGTTGCTATGATGAGGACGGTTACCAGCCGTTCTGTACCATCTACTGGGAATGACTGGGAATCATTCCTATTTTTACCCAGGCGCCCATGGCCAGCCTCACCTGAGGCCAGCCAGGAGCAATCACGGGCTGATGACAAGGACGGCAGAGGCGTAGCGAGCGCCCTCCGTACCCTCCGACCGGAGGGGGCCCCGCAAGGAAGGGGGCCCCTAAAAGTGGCAAAAAAAATGTAAGGTATAACTAAGTAAGTGACATTTTTGACGCTATTGCACATCCATATCGGTTTACTGACAAAACCGTGAGTCTCTTATGAAACTATAATGCTATTGCTACATCAGTTGTCTGTCAGTCAGTTCGATCTTTAGTTGGACCCATTCAAAGAATGTGTATTTGAGTTCATAATGGCGGTCGGCGGTAAATGTTATTTAATTTAGTTGTTTAGTTTCTTATCGTTTCCAGCGCCAGACCGTGCTTTGTGATGTCTAAGAGAATGTATAAGAGCAGAGCTAGTAAACGAAAGGCAGCAAAAGATGCGAGAAGGAACTTGAGGAAAATCTAAGTTGTCACCTATTTTGTGCTGCAATCCAACGTACAGGTACAGGCACATGAAACGGACATGCTGCAGGACCGATCGTATCCAGAAGTATCCGAAGTGCTTCAAGTGAGGTCGAAGGTGAAGCAGTTGTTCTACCAACAACTGTGACAGATTTCCAGCTGCTACCAGGAAAGAATGTATCTGAATCTGACCACTGACTGATGATCCAGGAGACTGGCCATCTATAATATCAGCAGGCAAGTGCTGTGACATTATGCAGTGGCCCACCGCAGCAGAATGAAAGTTACAATTTCCATTTAACGAGGAAAACGGAGGTTCACAAGTACTCATTTCTATCGACCATGGCAAATGCAGAAAATGTGTCATGTTATGTACTCAGTCAGAAAGATGCCACTTTTTGTTTTTGTTGTACAATTATTTTGGCACTGTGACATACCGTACGTCGTGGAACATCTGCTTGGAAAGCACTGTCAAAAAGACTTCAGCGCATGTAACGGCAAAGGTCATCAAGACTGTATGGTGAAATGGTTTGCTTGGTCAGCATAGTAAACCGTCATCTATTGACCAACTCGAATTGCAGGTTTCTGAAAGAAGAGATTTCTGGAGAAATGTTGTCAACGCATGGTTGATGTCGTTTTTTCTTGTCCGAAAGAAAACTTGGCATTTCGAGGAAGTAATGAAAAGCTCGGCGATCCTTCGAATGGCAGCTTTTTGGGACGTTTGAATTGCTTGCAAAGTATGATACTGTCCTCAGAGAACTTTTAAAGGATTAAAGAAGGCAGAGAGAATATGTTCAGTACCTCAGTCCACAGATCCAACGAGCTGATTCAATTTGTTGCCAGTAACATTCAAGAAGCAACACAGCACAGCTTTAAAAAGCAAATATATCAGTTATTTTGGACTGTACGCCCACGTGTCCATGAAGAACAGATGTCTGTGGTGTTACGCTTTGTTGAATGCAACGGTGAAGTGTGTCAATATTGTGAAGCGTTTGTTGGTTTCTTAATGTGTCATGATACAACTGGCGAGGGCTTATTGGAAGTGTTTCTTGAAAAGGCAACAATTGGAAACATTGCTGACATGAAGCCAAGCTATGATAACGGCGCAAATATGAGAGGAAGAGTAAGATTCAAGCCGCATGCTAGAAATAAATACCTGCCTATGTACCATGGGAGCCCACTGGAATCTTGTGATCTCAGCGCGGCAAGTCATTGAAATATCGTTGACTTTTTTGGTCTGATTAACAGATATTACGTTATCTTTCTTCTTCACCTTCACGTTGGATAACTTCCAAGAAATATGCCTATCTGTTAAGGGTATTTGACACTCGTGGGAGTCGAGATTGTTGCTGTGAAGCCATTGCGTTATCACCTTGAGAATTGTGCATGCTTTGTCAACTTTGCGAGAATATGCACTCGAAAAGAAAAAATGCAATACAGCACAGAAGCCGGTGCGTTTAGACTTTGTTACTATTGGCCTTTTGTCTGACCGTGTACACGTGGTTACGATATACATTTCACTCAATAAACCAGCAAATTATTCAGTCACAGATGTGTCAATTGACATACTGCAGGCAGTTGTGCTACAATGAGTTTTTGGAGACTATCGAAACACAGGATATAACTGTGGTCACAAATGCACGTGAATAGCAGAGCTATGGGTATAGCAGTGTTTCCAGAAACAGTGTGCGACATAAGAAGAGAATGTTTGATTACGATGTGCTGTGATTCAAGTCGTCTTCTGCCGAAGAAAAATCAATCCAGTTCTTTCTTGTTCACTATCAGGCCATATCTTTGTTTCGTTGCATTTGACCAACTCGTGGAGTGGTTAGTTTGTTTGGATTTCGTACAACGCTAACTGAAGCAGTGTCACAGAGAAATGAACTGGAGAATCACAGCAAAATTTTGAAAGAAAAATGGGAGACAATGATGCAACGAATTCATATGAATGATCGTTTTATTTATTGTCATCGAGAAAGAGAGAGGACTGCACGGCAACAATTTTTAATGTAATATACAATGACACCTTCAGGGTATTATCGAATCTTTGCATTTTGCATCAGAATTCTTCTGACCACCCAGTACTGTCGCTGTGCTGAAGGAGCTTCAGCAGAATGAACTGATCAAGATCCTGCGCTCAACCATGCAGATGACAGGTTTTCTTGTGCTTGCAGTTATCTCAATCGGAAAACAAGATTGCCAGATCTCTGGACTATGATGCATTGATAACCAATTGCGAGACAAGGCTCGGAAAGAACGCTTTGCATAATACGGATACATGTACCTGTAGGCCTTGTATACTAATATGAACCTTGTATATTGTATAAATAAAACCGCATTCCAGTTTCTGCATTGTAAGGGTCCCGGACATATGTAGAGGGCCACGTTTTTGTTGCTACGGCCCGAAGGATGGCTAGCAGTCCTACTGCACATCTGCCACCGGGAGCGAGAGGAGCAAAAGGCCTCACCGCTCACAGCATCGTGTCTACCAGCAGCATTTCAGTAGACATGGGTGACATTGAAGAAGTCAAGAAATGTTTCTTTCCCTCTTTCACGTGAGGGGGAGGGAAAAATTGTCGGCACTATACCGAACCACGACGGACAATGTGTTGAACCTACAGCGCATTGGAGCTCAGCCAAGAATGTAAATAATTTTGGAGACTTCTGTGGACTGTGGATAGCTGGAGTCCTCATGTACCCCCTCCCTCCCTCCCTGCATGAGCATCCCATTTGATTCTTTGGGCTTCCGTTATGCTTGTCAGGCAGCACGTGTGTAGCCTGGTGAATTTTTCAAAAGCTTTGGCATTTCGTCTTCTGTAACGAGCTCTGATAGAAGAGATTTGTCTCCCCCGAATAGACAATCAGATCGCAGTATCTCCCGTATGGTCCATGCTGGAGCTCTTTTTGGATTTGGGACTGCATGGCCACCCTTGCTGATCAGAGCTCCACTCTGGGCAAACAGGAAATGTAATTCAAAAGTTTGCAGGGCTTTTCCTGTTTACCTGGCCACTGCATCCGAGTTCAGATTGCTGTCCAGAGTGGTCCCAGTGGTGCACTGTGGGGTACCGCCCGGAGGCCAATACTGTTGAGTTGCGGCCCCACTAACCCTAGTCCGATATGGTAATACCGATTTTAGCGCTACTCCTCTCGTTGGGGAGGAATACAGAAACTGATTTAAAGAGCCCTTTATATTGATATAAAGGGCCTCGTAGTGTGGACGGGTGCGCCATTAAATGGGTTTAACGCTGCTAAAATCGGTTTAAACGCTCAGTGTAGATCAGGCCTCAGACAGCAAGGAGCAAATGGCCACCCCCTGTGATTCAGCAAAACATGTAGGGGCATGTGATATGCTCATATGACCCTGGACTCCATCTTGGGCCAGTAACTTTCCATACACAGGGGCTGTGGGCTTTGTTTGGAACAGTACATTTCCATGCACATGGCAGAGGATATAATAGATACCCAAGACATCTCCATTTTGCCTCTTCCTAATTTTCTAGACCAGTATTTCTCAAATGCAGCCACCATGACCGCATGCAGCCAAGAGGGGTTTTCTTGTGGCCAGAGCCTTCAGGGGGTGTGGGGGGGGAGCAAAGAAGCAGCCCCTACCTCAGGGTTGCAAGCAGGGGTTGGTCCCTGCCTCCTTCTGGAGCCAGAAACACTGTAGGAGCAGGCAACCAGTGTTAGTTCCCCACTTTCATGGGGATGGTGGGGCTTAGGCTTTGGGCTTCAGCCCTGGGGCAGTGGACGGCATTCTTTGGCCATGCGGCAGCAGGCTCTGTCCCCCCACCACAGGGCTTCGGATTTTGGTCTTGGGCTCACCCCCCACCATGTTGCCCCTGGCCCCCTTCTGCCTCCTCCTGCCCCCACCCATGCATCAGGACCCCAGGCTCCAGCCCCAGACTCACCCCTCCGCATCACCCTGACCCCTACTGCCTCCTCCACACCCCCATCCAGTCCTCCATTGCCCCTGTCTCTCCTGCCTCCTTAGCCCCCTCCCCATCCAGGGTTTAATTTGTCCCCCAGCTTATGGGAATGAGTAAGTTTGCTATGAAAAGTGATATTAACAAATATCCAAATATCACTTTTCACAATAGCAGATTAATAGTTAGGAAGTCTAAAAAAAAAAAAAGCAAGACATGCAAAACGCCTTATCTGTGTTTCTATTCTGTTTAAGTCCAGTAAAGAATAGAGACAACTGTGCATTATTTTTATTATTGAGTCTGCAAAAAAATCCTAATAAATAAATTACAATAATTTGGACATGTATATGTGCATATTTATTTATTTTTTCCTAAAGTTAATTAAGTATTTTAGGAAAAATTGTCATAGTGGCCACCGTCAAGAGTTGGCTGCACTCTAAGGCTACTAAAAAAATCGTTGTGAAAACCCCTGCTCTAGACTGTGGATTTTCAAGTAAAAGGAGTATCTTGAACTAAGGACCTTCCAAACCTTTGGAGGTTACCAGAGAGACTCTACAAGCCAGCAGTCTATTTCCCTCACTGCCACAAACCTGTTAAGGAATTTGTAATCATTTGTATGTATGTTCTTTATTAACCAATTGTAACTCCTCTTTTCTGAATAAATCTTTAGTTAGTTTATGAAGGACTGGCTGACAGTATCACACTGTTGACTCATATTTAGCTTGTGGTCCACTATGACCCCTAGATCTCTTTCTGCCATACTCCTTCCTAGACAGTCTCTTCACATTCTGAATCAGTTTCACACATACAGAATGGGAAGAGACTGTCTAGGAAGGAGTATGGCAGAAAGAGATCTAGGGGTCATAGTGGACCACAAGCTAAATATGAGTCAACAGTGTGATACTGTTGCAAAAAAAGCAAACGTGATTCTGGGATGCATTAACAGGTGTGTTGTAAACAAGACACGAGAAGTCATTCTTCCGCTCTACTCTGCGCTGGTTAGGCCTCAACTGGAGTATTGTGTCCAGTTCTGGGCACCGCATTTCAAGAAAGATGTGGAGAAATTGGAGAGGGTCCAGAGAAGAGCAACAAGAATGATTAAAGGTCTTGAGAACATGACCTATGAAGGAAGGCTGAAAGAATTGGGTTTATTTAGTTTGGAAAAGAGAAGACTGAGAGGGGACATGATAGCAGTTTTCAGGTATCTAAAAGGGTGTCATCAGGAGGAGGGAGAAAACTTGTTCACCTTAGCCTCTAATGATAGAACAAGAAGCAATGGGCTTAAACTGCAGCAAGGGAGATTTAGGTTGGACATTAGGAAAAAGTTCCTAACTGTCAGGGTAGTTAAACACTGGAATAAATTGCTTCGGGAGGTTGTGGAATCTCCATCTCTGGAGATGTTTAAAAGTAGGTTAGATAAATGTCTATCAGGGATGGTCTAGACAGTATTTGGTCCTGCTATGAGGGCAGGGGACTGGACTCGATGACGTCTCGAGGTCCCTTCCAGTCCTAGAGTCTATGAATCTATGAATCTATGAACTTGGGTAATATCTGAGCTACATATTGACCTGGGAGTAAGTGTCTGATCCTTTGAGATTAGTAGAACCTCAGGTACAGTGAATTGGGTTTCAGTAACCTCTCACTATAGTAGACCTGTTTTTCTGTATGGGAGCCAAGGGCTGGAATGCCTAAAGAGGATTGTGTTTGGCTTCTGGTTAATCAGCGTGTTTAATAGAAGCTTTTTTGTTACTGACTTGGTGAATCCAGTTATACAATAAATCACCAGTGGGGGACTGTCTGCCCTGATTCTTGTAGTCTTCCCTGAGCATGGCGTTCTCAGGGTGGCCTAGCTCAGGCACCCAGTCAGATATGCCCAGGTACTTCCCTGCCCAATTAACTGCCTCACAGTTACTCAATGAGTTAACTACTCCCAGGTGAAACTGAGCTGCATCATTGCCCCTTCTGGAGCCTGTCAGAGATAGGCTGAATCCCTGACTCCTTCAGAAGGCCAACTACCATCTGACACAACCCCTTCATCTACGTAGAATCACATGGCATTAATAGAAAATGAGGCTATTGGTACTAAAAATAAAGAGTAAATTACTTCCCACTCTTTCATTGTTTAGTAAAGCAATTTTAGAAACTTGTTCATCTGAGAATTAGTTTTATAATCAGTTGAAATGAAACGTCGCACTCCTAATATAGTAAGTGTACACACACACGGGCAGATTTATCTCATGCTGGCTGTCTTGAAGTAATTTTTTTTAGGATTTTTTTTTTAAATTTGATGAAAATCCATTGAGCTACTGAGTTAAATACAAAATATTTTTTGTGGTTTTAAACACATTTCAAGAGCTCTTTTAAAAATCCAAATAACTCTGATTTTTAAAGATCAGGGCTGCCTGGGGGGGGAGGGGGGCAAGTGGAGCAATTTGCCCTGGGCCCCACAGGGGCCCCCATGAGAATATAGTATTCTATAGTATTGCAACTTTTTTTATGGAAGGGACCCTCAAAATTGCTTTGCCCCAGGCTCCCTGAATCCTTTGGGTGACCCTGTTAAATAGCAATCCAGTATTTATTTACTTTCCATTGCAGTAGTGCTCAAAAAGAGGTAGCTGTTTTTCAGTCAGACATAGTCCCTGCCACGAAGAAGTCAAGTCATATATAGCCACATATACACCAAAAAAAAGTTAAACTATAGTTCCTGCAATGCATATAATTCTCTCTAATGAATGTGTGCAAATAATGTTAAAAATAATGACGTAAGAAGGATTTTGAAAATGTGATGACCCATTGAAGTCACTGGGAATTTTGTCATTTACTTGGGTGGGCGCGGGGGAGGTTCATGCTGAGCACATTGACTACTTGGAGTAATTCATTTAGCTTGACAAATAAATTATGTACCATACAAAACTATCTTCCATGACTCTCTGAATATGAGGTTTGATATTCATTTCCAGTTTCATGCACCTCAGAGCTGAGAGGTTCTGGAAAGTGGCCACCAAAATGTCTTGGCCTCTTCTAAAGCCATCTTAAAGGTGATTGAACTCTTATTCCACCCCACCTCTGCTCCACCTTACCCCCCACCCATGCCTGTATCTTTTACATAGTATTGGAAAGATGACAAGATGCCTTTCTTCCATTGTATCCATCCATTGGAGATGTGTATGATTTGAAGGACACTGCATTTTGGTGCATGCAACACTATTGCCCACACAATTTGCTTCCCATTGTGTCATGTAACTACTAAAACCAACACTAAGGAGAAGGGGTCAGGGAAGAGGATGGAGACAGTGCGGGTTTAATGACAGTTCCTCTTAAGCCAGAACAGTAATATGATGTGGAGTATTTTATTGTAAATAAAGAGTTGCAAAACCAGCATCATCTGATTTAAATCCCCTTAATTTGGCGGGATAGTTTGGATCCATATTCTTGGGCTGAGCTCTAATTTTAAGAAAAATAACACAAAACATCTGGCTAAAGACCACACATGAAAAATTTCACACAAAGGATTTTCAGGAATTTAGGGTATGTGGGAGGTAATGGAAGTGGGGTGCTAAATTCAGACCTACAATAGCAATCCAGTTACAAATGTTTATCTCAGATAGTTTTTGTACCTTATCCATCAGCACAAATTGTAAATACTAGATGTCTAAGCCCAAACATGCCTAATGGCAGCTATGAGAATGCAAATAGGCATCACCGCATAAAAGTGTCTGAGTGTGTTGTGTGAGGCAATGCTAGTGCCTTGGTACATTTGAGCCTGAGAGCCATAACTCTGGGGTTACTTTTGTATTATATAGCTCCATAATACACGGCTTTTTAGTAAATAATATATCACTGTACAATAAAAATGTCATCTTAGACCTTAACTTTTATTTACTGCCAGTTGGTTGTAGGCCTCTTTATTAAAGACTCAGTATATACATACATTTTCTAGAATTAAGTATGGTAAAAATCATATCTAAAGAAAGCATTCCCTTATATTTATAGCTTTTAACAAATCTCAAATGTTGCAAAGACTGTAGCAGCAAAGGTTTGTTCAGGAAAAAAGCCCTTGCTCACCATATTCAGAACAAATTTTAATTCAATTCCATCACAAAAACAATGTCACAAGAAAGCCAGATACATGATTTTATTATGCTTGTGGCAGCATTTGAGTTCCCTGAAGTTAGGTTAGTCACCAATTTGGTATGTATTTATCAGTAAGAGAGAGAGAGAGAATGTGCACGCGTGCAGGGAAGGAAAGCAGCTGTGTGACTGAAAGTGAGTTTTAGAAATGAATGCCTTGCTTAAACTTAACTCTAGCTTCACTGCCTAGAGCCTTAATCTTGCAAACATTTATGCACTTACTTAACTTCATGCATGAGAGTAGTCCCATAAAATGTAAATAAATAATAGTGCTGAATTTATATGGCAAGGCATTGTCCACACAAGTAGAGAGACAAATTTGCTGTTCTGAGGAGCATAAAGTCTGAACAAAGAATGTTTAGGCATTTTGATACCATGAGGAAGAGTGTGGTACAAATCTTTGCTATAAATAAAGGGGTGCCATAAAAAGAAAATGATCAAGCACGTCTAGTGAGCACATCGTTCTTGGTTACATACGGCTATTTTTATTACTTTGTTAACATTTGTTTGAGGGGAGAACTAGGAGTTATAGGTCTTGTGGAAAAAGGGAGGTTGTTGCAGGACTAATGTATGGAATCATAAGCAGGTGAAGGAGACTATCAGGATTGGAAGGGACCTCATCTAGTCCAACCCCCTGCTCAAAGCAGGACTAATCCCCAGACAGATTTTCACTCTAGTTTCCTAAATGACTCCCTCAAGGATTGAAATCACAACCCTGCCTTTAGTAGGCTAATGTACCAACCAAGGAACCAACAAAAGAGAAAAGCCATTATTGTATTGGCTGGGAATCAAACTTAGGTCAATTAGTTGGACGTCAGCTATGTGCATCACTATACCACCAATGCATCTAAAAAGCCACAGACTTTGCTGTGAGCAGGATTCAAACCTCCACAGTAGAACCCCATTTGATTTTTGGCTCCAAAGCCTTAACCACTGAGCCATTGGGGGGAAATGCAGAGATGAGTGAAAAATTTGAAATACTGTGATTTCTGCAGCTTGAAGAAGGCTAAGGAGTGCATGATGTATTGGTGAGGACACTTAGAACTATAAGTCACTGTGTTCAGGAGCGACTCCAGGCCCCAGCACGCCAAGCACGTGCTTGGGGCAGCATGCAGCGGGTGGCGCTCTGCCGGTCACCAGGAGGGCAGCAGGCAGGCAGCCTTCGGCGGCATGCCTTCGGAGGGTCTGCTGGTCCCGTGGCTTTGGTGGACCTCCCGTAGGCTTGCCTGCGGAGGGTCCACTGGTCCTGCGGCTTTGGTAGAGCCGCGGGACCTGCGGACCCTCCGCAGGCACACTTGCGGGAGGTCAACCAAAGCTACGGGACTGGCAACCGGCAAAGGGCCCCCCGCGGCATGACGCCGTGCTTGGGGCGGTGAAATGTCTAGAGCCACCCCTGACTGTGTTACCACTCTGCCTCAGCAAGACTGAGCTTTGCTACTGCTAAACTGCATGTCAGTTCCCTGATAAGCCAGCTTGCCTACTTTGCAAGCAAGCTCTTCAGGACTCTGGTTGTCCAAATATTGCCTTGCAGGTATCTATCAGTGAACACCAATTCCTGAGTTCCCCAGAGATATCCCTTTCACTGGATAGTCACAGAAATTATTAAGTTTGCTGCCTCTGAAGGGGGGATGAATATGCTAGCCTGTGGGTTGGCTGAGGACCCTTCCTCCACTTTAATATGCAGCACTGACATGATTCTGTAACAAAACAAGAATACATTTATTAACAAAGAACAGAGATTTACATGACACAAAGTAAGAAAAGACCAGTATGGTTATAAACAAAACAAAACATGCTTTCTAGTGACTAAAACTTATTTTTTGTTATAATCTTTCTCTAAGCAGGTTTCTTACTTAATTGTTTTGAGCAGCTCTTGCTTTTCTTGCTGAGAGGATCAGCTTTCTTAGGCTCAGAGGGTTCTGTCGCCTTATGTCCCCTAAACGATGGATAACCCAATGGTCTTTTTTGCTCCCCTTATATTACTCAAAGTTCATAATCTCTGCTTTAAGAGCCAGGAAGTCTTCCTGGGGTGCATATTCTGTCCCACCGGGGTGATTGTTAAATAGTCTTCTTCCTCACTCTTATGGCTTTATTTACATTATATGTAAATGTATTTTCATTATTCTCTGCTTGTAACCAAGCCGAACAGACAGGCAAATACACATTCCTTTGTCTAGGGCAGGCTGGTTTTATGTTCTGCCTCCCAAACCCATTTTAAGAACATATTTCCAGCACACGCCTGTAACTCATTGTGCACACCCTGTACATTCCATACAACATGTGATTCTTTTGGGGACCAGCGTATCACTAGTTTACTAATGGCACCTTATAGGACACCTTCGGGATATATATTATGACAACAAAATGTTGGGGCAATAAGTGTGTCAAGCCTGATGTGAATTACAGGATGGTGGGCCCTCTGCCTTGTTGGCACTCTTAGCAAAAGCCAAGAACTGCTGTCGAGAGAGAACTATCCTCTCTCCAGATGGCACCCTTCCAGAATAGGTATAAGGCAAAATTAGTGAGAATTTGTTTTGGGAATTTTGTCCTGTCATTGACTATTCTGTAAAGTATTTGTTTTGTGTATGAAGTAAGACTTCATTTTCCTGTGCGGCTGATAAGGAACTTTCAACAAGCACTAAGTTAACATTAGACATTTATATGACAAAATGTATTTTCAAGCCTTTGTTAAGGGCTTTCTTATTACTGTGAGCCTCAAATATGTCTATAGAGAGGCCTGTCAACCATGAAGCAATAGCACTGATAAATTAGTTTGATTGCACAGGGATTGCCAGCAAAATATATTAAATAATTACTTTTAGATTGAAGGACTAATGATTAAAAAAAGATGCTGGAGGTTAGAAAGAAGACTTGGATCTTTCCTTGAAACAGAAGTGAAAGAACAGCACAGTAAGAGGTCATGTTTTTCTAGTGGAACTCTTTAAATACCTGCAGGGTTGAAATGAAGCTTTTAGCCAGAAGAAATCCTGATTAACATACATTAACAAGTCTCTCTCTCTTATATTCTGTTACTTTTACTCTTAACATTGCAGATAGTGTACACTCTATATGTATACTTTTGGGATATACACACAATTTGCTTGCTATGCTACATACAACTTCTTAAATTTCAAAAATAAATGGAGAACCCTGGCTTCATATATACTAGAAGGGATACATAATATGCATCATAGATACACAATGGTAGTATAGGAATGCACAATTCGTAGATCATTTTTACATATGGTTTGCTCACCAAATCCTGATATTTCAACAATTAAACACATACCTAACACAAGTGACTGGACTATTCATATACATACATTTAGGCAGATGTGTAAGTGTTTGCTGTGTAAGGGCCCACTGGGAAACTTTTGTACATTCAATATTACATATTGTCTGAAAAATTATTTCCCACATTTTCATGTTAAGCATTCAGATCTCTCCAGATACAGTCATCTGTCTCAATATTTCTATTTACATTATTTCTGAAATTCCTGTGGTGCCTCACTGGCAGTTTGAAATTAGGTAACAATTATTATCAGCAAACATTTATACTGTAGTATATACCATCCTTTTGGAATGGAGGCCCCATTTTTCTGGGTACTGTATAAATGCAACTGACTGCAGCAGGGCTCTGTTTGGGCACAAATACCTTTTAACTCAGCTTTCTTTGCAGAATTATTGCTTTAGATAAGAACCCACCCTTTCCCTAATGGGCTTCCAAACTAAAGGCTCTCAAGGCTCAGCATCTATTCTGTTATATTGTGTATTGTTTGGTGTAAGTGCTGCTGAAGAACCAGAGAAAATATAATGGGCAACTCAAGATCCTTCCTGTGATATGCTGATCTTCTCTAATTCACAGAGATTGGCATTTCAGAGAAAATAAACAGCTTTAATTAAAATTTAATTGTTATATTACAGTCCCTCTCCCGCCCCCCCCCCCCACACTGTTGATGGGAGGGGCACAATTTAAAGCAGCAGTTTTCAAACTTTTTGAGCTGAAACCCTCCTTTGAATTACAGTTTTTGGCTGCATCCTCCCCAGCCCAGATAAAAAGATGTGAGCCGGGGGTGGATGTGGCACTCCCTCCCAAACTGCACCATGCCAAGCTGAAGCCTGAGCCATTTGGTGTCAGAGCTGAACCCCCCCAAATGTTACTCCACACCCCCCCAGGGGACATACCCCACAGCTTGGAAACTTCTGATTTAAAGGTTCAGGTGGTATGCAGCAGGGTTCAGGGCACAGCATATAAACTCTGGCAGAAACCTGGGAGGGCACGTGACCCGGCGTGATTCCGTCATGGGGTAGGTACACCCTGTCACGGGGTGTTGGGTCACGTGTGGTCAAAAGAAAAGGCAAAGGCCGTACCACAGCCAGTTAAGTCCTATGCTGATGACCCTTACTATAAAATGTGGTAGTATTGCCTAGTGACTGAAGTCAATAAAGCAGCCCTTCCACTCAGGGCAGTGTGATCTAAAGGCTAAAGATAATGAAGAAGCTCACTTCTGGGGTGCTGTGTGGCCTATTGGCTCATTAGGGAAGTAGGGTGCCACCTAGGGGTGTGTGTGGCGCTGAGGATAGGGGGACTTGGACCGTCCCTGCTCCTCCAAGTCACAGCCCAGGACCCTGGTGGTGGTGGGGCTGTCCACCATTGAGTCAGTGGGGATCCCTGAAACACATTGACTGGTTCCCCACAGTGGTTCACTCACTGGAGAAAAGACTAAATACCCTGGGCTGCTTCCTACCCTTTCTCCCTCAGTGATGCTCCACAGTTACCCATGGTCTCTGGGGTACTCAAGTGGCAGAGCTACTGGCAACACAGTCTCTTTTCTGGGCTTGTCAGGCAGCCTGCAGTCTGTCTGGAGCTCTGCGTTCTGTGGTTCTGTAATCCGGGCCCGCAGCAGCTCCTTGGAGAGAGTCTGCATCATCCCACTTCAGCAGCCTGCTCAGACTGAGTTGGTCTGTTTCTTTTTATACTCTGCCTCCAGAGCCTGCAAAGCACAATTAATCCTTTCAGGGCTGATCCGGAATAGATACACCGAATCACATACCCCACATGTTGCCTCTGGCACTTAGATGTAGTGGAAATAATTATATTTTATTATAAAAATAAAGATATAAGAGATACTGAGTAAGGATAATGGAAAAAAATGGTTACATATAAAACAAGAAGTATAACATACTTAGAGTCTGAACTTAACTTTAACATGCTAAAATCCTTGTCTAATGTAGTTTCTCACCTAAAGCAATCTCCCAGCATCATCAACACGTTTGGGATCCACTTTTCGTGAATGCAAATAGCACTCCCTCAGTGATGGATAAAGATGTGTCCTTTTCATATTCCAAAAGTTCATTGTTCTGTACCTAGAATTAGTATAACCCCGGCGGTTTTGTCTCTGGTGTCTTCCCATCCCTGTTTACTCCTTACACAGATTTGGCTTCCATTGTCTTGGCTTACAGGGCTTAAGTCCCATAGCTGACTGCAAGACAGGTGAATGAAGTTTCTTTGACTCAAAACCCATTTGTCAACCCTGACTTGATTTAGATGTATGTTTTGTACATATACACAACTTCTTAAATATCATCTGCACATATATTTGTTTGGGGATTATGAGGATCAGTGTGCTCCTGGCTTTCATTTAAGATCTCACATTCTTTATAAATACTGACAAAGTACTGACAGCCATGTGCTGTATGTAGTGAGTTTTTCAGGATTGTCAGACAAGCACTTACACAACAGTGAACCCTTTTGGCACTGAGGGGTTCTTTGGGTCACACAGGTGTCCCAGGGTAGATCTTCCTAGACCTTACATGGGGAACCAGGGGAAAGAAGGCAGGCCGTGAAATCTGTGTTGTAACTTAATTAATATATTTTCATATTCATATGGTTTCTTTCCTGGCATCAGTAGAATTTGTCAAATGACAGGGAAGTAGAATCAGGGATACTGCAGATGTAACCAAATAATGGCGACAGGAAAACAACACTTGGGCAGCTGCTAGCAGTTTATACCTTCTTCACCTTGCACTGCAGGGTGTTAATATAGTATGTAGCCGTAAGGTTGGCTTATTAATCTTTTACGCCTCACGTAGGTCAGCCTGTTAACGTCAGCTCATGTATTTCATCATTATGGTTGCAAAAACAAATATTCAGTATAGGAATGTGGAGGAAGAAAATAAAACAATTCAGAGAAATAGAAAGATTTACATCTTGTATGATGTTAACAGCTGATCGAAGTGGGATGATTTCATTAAAACTGTAACCAACGCAACTTTTATAACAGTCAGTACACTTCATCGCAACCTTACCACCATAAACTATATGGCCTCAGCTGTATTGTATTCGATTTTCTTGATCATCTGATATCCCTTTCACTATTTTTTGAGTTGTATTTTCAACAATTCTCTTTACTGTTAGTAAGGTAAACATTAGCAATAAGGACTCCACTCCTGCAAACACTTTTACATCTGAATAACAATAAGCATATGCACAAGCCCTTTAAGTTTACTGGACCACTTAAATGCATGAGTGTTTGCAGAATCAGGGTCTATTTTTGAAGGGCTGTACTGTATCTAATACGCCCATCTGAGGACAGTTTCCCTCAATGTTTACTTATTTATTTTATTTTTATTCTTTCCACTGATAAAACAAGGCCCTGATCCTTAAAAGTCTTAATCACATGCTTAACTTTACATGCGGTGAGTAGTTCCATTAAAATCAATAGGACTATTCACAGTGCATAAATAAGTACAGCACGTGCATCAATGAGTTTTTGCAGGCCCAAGTTAACAATAGAGGTATGCATAAAGTTGCCAATGACAACTGAAATATCATTATGCCTCATATTTTACATTGTAATTATTAGAGATAATTGGAAAACAATATCCATATCAGGGGAATTTCAACATTTCAATTTTTCTTTTGTCCCAAATGGTTTTGATAACATTGAAACATAGTATAAAATACAATATTAAAATTAATGATAGTAAAATAGAATACAACAGTCAAAACAAAATATTTCAACATTATAAGAAAAATGAAAGTCAAAATGAATTTTGAATTTTCCATCAAAAATTAAGTGAAAAATCAACACATTCCCACAAAATATTTACATGTAATCAAAACAGCATTTTCCAACAGAAAACTGTTTTGTGGAAAATTTTTTATATGTTTTAATAATTAATTTATATTTACAAAGTCAATAAAAAGCATTAATACAAAATATTACATAGTATAATTAGAAAATAATTTAAATGGTAACTAATTGTATTTGTAAATGAATCCATCACTTTACTTCATAAAGAGCTATGAAAATTAAAACAAACAAAAAACCTACAAAAAAGAATGAAGAGAAAGATGAGGACAGGGAGAAAGCACGTTCCAGATTCACAACCGGAAGAGACTTGAGATCCTGCAAACATTTAATCATGTGCCTAAATTTATGCACGGTGGGCAGTTCCACTGCAGTCAACAACTGATTCCCAGAGCCAGATCCTCAGCTTGTATAAACTGGCACAACTCCATTCAAGTCAATGCAGCTACTATGATTTACCCTGGTTGTGTATAAGTCTTTGCAGGGTCGAGGCTTAGGCAGTAATATGAAAATTATGTCTACAATGCCCTCCCCCATCAAAGGAAGATGGTAACAGTCTGAAGTGACAAATACAAACAAATCTATTTATTTGATAGATGTCATTTTGATGAAATAAGGGCTCAGTTCTACAATCTTTCACTCATCTGAATAATACATCGCCAGACAATTTGTCCCATTGATTTAGATGCAGCTCTTGAACGAGCAGAGACTACTCACATTAATGAAGGTAAGTGGGATGTAACTTTAAGTTAGAGCAAGGTGAAAGCTACAACTCATTGAATAAGTTTTCAAATTCTAAATCTGCATGGAGTACCAGAAAGGAAACTGAGCCAATGGCAAAGTGACTTCTGCCCTATGTTGAACAGTATGACCACCATTTAAAGGCCAGGAATATGACTCAAACATATGCATACACGCATTACTTTAGTTGCATAAGAGAAAAGGATTTTAATTGAATTAAGATGAAAGAGCAAAGAGTATAAAATTAATTTGATATTTCTGTGGGATGAAATGCTTTTAAAATGTTTTTAACGTATTAATCTCACATTTTGCTTGCTTCCTGAAGCATTAGACTCACTGGTTGAAATAATTAAAAACACATTTATTGTTTCCTGTCCTCTGTGGCAGGATGAGAATCTTTGCTGCAAGGAATTTTTTTAAATTATCAAGATAAGAATAATGCAAACAACATTTATAAAAACCTATGTTAATGCAATATTAAATGCCAATGAAACATTCACAAGTCCGGAAATGAAAAGTTAGGGAGCTCTTTGGCACATTAACTTTGTCCATATTATACATAATGGAGATATTAGGGTAGAAATTTAATGGACAGTTTAGTGATCAAAACATATGTGGCCAAGTTAATGTTAGAATGAAACCTTTTAACATTTTCATTTTCTGATTTTGGTCCTTGCAAGGAACTCTTGGTAGGTGGAACTCCACACTTAGGAGACCCATCGAAGCTAATGGGGATGTGCATGAGTACAAGGGTGCACCAGCATGGAGCTTGTCACAGGACTGAGGCCTTTTTTTTGTTTGTTTTTAGCCTAATTATCATTCTTTCCTGCATTGTAGTCCTGTTTCAGTAAGGGCCTTAATTTTTATCAATATTTTCCATAATTTTGAACACAAACTGAAGATACACAAAATATTGTACCTATCCATGAAACTGATGCATTGTATTTTACAGAATTTCATAGTGTCCTAGTCAGTATATATCTTAATATTTAGAGAAAATATGCATTACACATGTACAAAACTTAATTTTAATAAATGTAAACATTTCTTTTAAACTCAATATTATTTCTCTTTAGTGGCCACCCACACAGGAAGTTGTAAGTTCAGCTGGTTTTGAACTATCCATTAAAATCTTTGAATCTTTAAAGATCTTTAAAATGTACATCCTTAAAATTACACACACACACACACACACACACACACAGAGTATGTCTACAGTGCAGAAAAAATCTCACAGCAGGACCATGTCAGCTGACTCAGGCTCAGCAGGCATAGGCTCTGGGGCTATACAACTGCAGTGTAGACATCCAGACTTGGGCTGGAGCCTGGGCTCTGGGACCCCACAATGGGGGAAGGCCCCACAGCCTGGGCTCCAGTCCAAGCCTGGATGTCCTCACTGCAGCTTTATAGCTCCACAAGCCCAAATCAGCTGACATGGGTCAGTCTTGGGTGTTTTATAGTGGAGTAGACATTTCAACCCCCACACCCCTCCCCACACACACCCCTGCTCCCCCCCCCCAGTTCTCAGATTATTTCAAAATACCTCAAGGGATTTTCTTCCAAGTTTAAAAAAGAAATCTTTAGTTTGAGACAGACAAGAGATCGGCAACCTTTCAGAAGTGCTGTGCCAAGTCTTCATTTATTCACCTAATTTAAGGTTTCGCATGCCAGTCATACATTTTAACGTTTTTAGATGGTCTCTTTCTATGTCTATGATATATAACTAAACTATTGTTGTATGTAAAGTAAATAAGGTTTTAAAAATGTTTAAGAAGCTTCATTTAAAATTAAATTAAAATACAGAGCCCCCCCGGACCAGTGGCCAGGACCCGGGCAGTGTGAGGGTCACTGAAAATCAGCTCATGTGCTGCCTTTGGCACATGTGCCATAGGTTGCCTATCCCTGAGATAGACTATGAAAAATGTAACCTCCAAAGGGGAATTTTTCACAAAGCTACGAGGAAATAAAAACAGGAGGTTTATACTAGGTTTAAAGTCATCTTGCAGCCTTTACCATAGTATTTAATCTTTTGTGGAATTGTGTGACACCTTCTTACATTTTCTCCTGAGAATCAAAGCTTACTTTATTGTAGTAGAAGTAGATCTACAATAGGATAGTGATATTCTGTAAAAGCATTGCAAGTCTGACTTTAACTCCTGACAGATGACCAATAAAACAACCTTATTCTTATGTAGTGCTTTTCATTAGTTGATTGCAAAGCCTTTCACAAAGGAGATCACTATCACTATCCCCATTTTACAGATGGGGAAGCTGAAGCATAGAGAGATGAAGTGAATTGCCCAAGATAAATGGCAAGCCAGTGACAGAGCCAAGCATAGAACTCAAGTCTAAGTCCCCATCCAGTGCTCTATCCTCTAGGCCAAACTGCCTCCTCACTGACTTCAGTGCTGCAGGATCAGGCTCTAGAAGAGTAACTAATGTCCATTTACAATAGTTACAAACCTCACGGATTTGCTTGTGACTGTCTCAGATACACTTTTTTAACAAAGTCAGCAAGAGTGAGACAGGTAGAGGACTTCTTTCTTTGGGACAATTGGGTGACTTTTTTACCTCTGACTGTTCCAGGTAAACACCTGATTAAAGTTTCTTATAAAATAGGTTGGCTGTAAATCATGAATAGGTTAGTGGAAGAGCCTCTCAACTCACAGATCAGGGATCTTAAAACTTCTTTGCTATAATCAATTTCAATTAGCTTTACCTTGTATCATTGAATATGCAAGATATGTGTATAGTGACTGATCAACACACATCCTGTCCTGTTAGTGCTTCCTTGTCTTGTGTAAACTGATTCTAATAATTCAACAACTGACAAAGGAGGAAGAGAAGAGGGGCTTAAAACAGTTAGCAGAATACTGGCAGATGAAAGTGCTGTACACAATGTATTAGTTTATTTTATTCCCCAAGCAACTTCTTTGCAATTCATACCTAGTGTCTAGCATGAGAATGTACCTTTGATAGTCTATTCATTATCTGAAAGGTTATTATGGTTGGTGATCTTGTTAATCAGACTCTGACCAGGAAAGGAAGTAAGGAAAATCATATACTGCTCCAGGGGACAACCTAGGCAAAGTGACTCGAACAAGAAAGTCAGCTAATCTAATTGGTAATAGTCTCATTACCTTGGAACTGCGTATGAAGTGCCTGAGATAGTTGGTCTTCTTCATAACGTTTTCATTATACAAAGATCCCAATCATCTGGGAGGATGACAAGCTTATTGTATTAATAATAATATGAAATGGAAGCATTTTGAACTGGCAATAAATACTTATTATTAAAGGTGTTCATGTAAAAGGCAAGGATGTACTAGTTCAGAGTATACAGTTGTCATTTATGAAAGAATGCATATATGTGTATTTAATGTAAACCACTACATTAATGCAATGTTAACATTTCAATTAAAATAAGACCATTTATTCAAGGTCAAAGATAGATAAATAGTGTTATTTCCATTTTAGCAATGGAAAAGTTGAGGTATGGAGAGGTTGCATAACTTGCCCAAAGTCACAAAATTACATTTCCTGTGTCAGCTTGGTTATACTGAGTTTCTATATATTTATGGCATATACCGGTGTTTTAAAACACAAGCAATGTGTTTAAGCTATACAATTAATAGGGGAAAAACAGAAAAAGAAAATGTGCAGTACTGGGGAGTTAATATTGCTCTTGGAACTTTAATTTTAGCATTATTTTGTAACTTCGATTTAATGTCATCTATATGTTACACATCACAGTTATTAACCAAATGGAAAGATTACCTTGTCAGTGTGTGTCAATTATTTTCAAAGGTGAAGGAGGGGGTGTATAGATCAGTACATCTGGTACGTGGAAAAAGCTTTTTATATACAGCCCAGTTTATGCACATTTTTAAACAGCACGGAATGACTTGACACAGCTGGTTTGATTCTCTCTGATTGTACAGCTTCTCTCATGATGCCCTCAGTGTTGGAAAAATCTTGCTTGGGTCAATAACAAGAATGAATCATTGTCCCCTGCAAACATTTGTTTGCATTATAGAACTACCAGACAATTAGGCGTGATTGGGAGTTTCTGCTCAAAAGAGGCACCAGAGCTGGAATAGCAGATGTGATGCAGGTCAGAACAGAGGCTCATTGTCAGAGCTGCTGTATTTAGGGAAACTTGCAAGCCAGGAATGCCTGAGTTCTAATCACAACCTCTCTGCCTTAATTTCCACCTCAAGACAGTGGGGGTAATACTACTTGCATGCTTACCTCAAAGAGGTGTTCTAAGGGTTAATTCACTACCATGTTCCAAGGGCTTTGAATATTAAAAAAGTAAGTGTTAATCATTGTTATTACAGTAAATACCAGTCTTTGGCCCAAGTGTTCCGTCCACTTTCATGAGCAGAGGGGAATATAAAATAGCAGAAGTCTGCTGGAGAGGCTGGGAGAGGCACGGAATATGGGAGCAACAGCAGCTTTTACAGCCTGGAGCCCCCTCCTGCACCCTAAATCTCTCAGCACCGGTCCCACACCACAGCATGCACCCCCAGCCGGAACCCTCACCCCCCCACACCCTAACCCGCTTACCCAGCCCAGTGAAAATGAGTGAGTGAATGAGGGTGGGGAAAGCGAGCGACAGAGGGAGGAGGGGATGGAATGAGCGGGGTGGGGCCTCACAGAAGAGGGCGGGACTTCAGAGGAGGAGCAGGGCAGAGGTGGGGCAAGGATGTTCAGTTTTGTGTGAGTAGAAAGTTGGCAACCCTAATCTGACCCCTCTGATACTCTTCGTCTCCATCTTCCATAAGATTGGTCACCCATTTCCTTTCCATGGATAACCTTTCCACAGTGTGACTTATTAATGTTGCCCTGGAAACTTTTGTATGTTACTAAAACATTGCCTTCAAGATAAATACTGTTTTGCCCTGTGCTGCAGTACACTGGAGGAGAATTTAATTGGTGTACAGCCTCTTCTTTATAGCTCAGTACGCTCTCGCTCAAACCATTATGATTGGTTGTTTTTGAAATATAAGCAGACAATGCCACTTAACATATTGTGGGGAAGCTAATGAATTATCTGATTACTGAAATGAAGATTTGTTATTAGATCAAGGAAAGCAGGAGTTCATAGTCATGAATTCAGGCTATTTTTCAGCTTCAGTTTATTAACAGTGGCACATCAAAAGATAAGTCATGCTGTACTTCTAGCCAAAAGAAAGATTTGTTAAGTGAATGTATGAGTAGACTCCTACTTCTCTCCGTTGCCATCTTGGTTACATACAACAGAACAAGGATGTCATCGTTTTTGAAAACTTGTCTTCATCTAAGCTTCCAGCTTCAAACCCCAGAGAAGGGACTATGGGGGAAAAAAACCTGGTGAGGGTCTTCTGGAAGTTTTACTGAAACTATTCCCAGCGAAGAGGAGCCTGGATTCATTCTCCTTTAAGTGAGCCACAGTTCTGCCCCCAAACTGTGCACATTCCTTGGGATCTGAAGGAGTCATCGGGCATTGGCCATGTGACTCTACACAGGCTCTGGGGGCCTCTACCTGCACACCTCAATTTCCTGACAATGCTACATCGAATTTGTACTACTAAGACCGCATTTTTCCCCAGGAGGTCTCCACGGAAGTTGTAATGCCTTTTCTGAGTAATCTCTGGGCGGGTTTGGGGATGAGGGACAGGTAATGATGCTGCCAAACACCTTCCAAACTAGGACCCCTCATTCTGAACCTTCTACATGGAGGGACCATGAGGTGCCCTTCTGAGTGGACAAGGGAGTTCTAAACACAGCAATCTGGGGCTGACCTGGGCTATTAAGATTTGTTTGTTCTTTATTGAGCATTGACAGAGCATTTGACTATTTGCAAACAAAATGGATGTTATTACTATATTATGTGACCTTGCAGCCTACTTATGGTGAGTTAGCACAACCAGGCAGAGACCCCAGACATGACCTCAGTAAACAGAAGTACTTGCACTTATTACTGGAAGAGGGTACTGGAGTAACAACCTAACTGCTCCTGATACTGCTCTTACTGAAGAGTTTCCCTTTCTCTCAGATGAAGGGAGCACAGACACATTTCCTTTCAGAATTACATTGTGAGACAGGAATCCTACCCTCTAGGAGGAGTCACACCCTTTAGGGGCTGTCTGTGTGTAAGTCAAATCATACCTACTAAGCCAGCCAACACAATAACTTTGTTATATTACATGTGAGAGCACATTTGCTTTTACTTTTTTCATATGCATTATTAGTATTTATTTTTTCTACTATGATTAGGTACAGATAACCAAAGATTTCCAAAGGGATCAGCACCTCCATTCAAAAATGTTTAGGGGGCTGCAAATGAAAAGGGCTGAAAATCACTGTTCTAGGGATTGTGCAAAACACTGGCCCTGAACCTGCCATCAGATTCTCCTGGGCAGTCCCTTATGTTCATTGAGGCCCCTTTAAAGTTAATGGCGCTCTGAACGGGTGCAAACATCTGATTGTGGATCAGATGACAGGATTATGGCCACAGAGTCTGTATATTTTGATATGCTGTGTTGTAAACTGATCCACGTTTTTTTTATCTTACAGCATAGCAATATCATCACCTCCTGATAGGTTCTCATATTGTAATATTCTTATGTGTTATTTCATAAGCATGTTGAAATACATTGCACAAGATTTTTAGGCATAATATTATATCCTACATTTAAATGATGTACAATGCAGTTGATGATATGGAACTGAACATAAAAGATCAGCTATAAAATAGCTCTTATGTGACCTTGGACCATGTTCCTCTGTTTCTTGCTGTTCAAACAAACAAACAAAAAACCCTTTTGTCTTTCAGCTTTCTTTTGTTTGTTTGTTTAAGTGCCTTCAAAGATAGCTATGCCCCAGTGCTCACACAGCAATATAGGGCACAGATCTACTTCCCATTACACTGATGTAGCCCCACTGAAGTTAATAGGACCACATATGTGTAACTAGGGTCAGAATTTAGTTGACAGATAGCAAAACAAACAGTTCATTATGAATAGTCTTTATTAGATAATTCTTCTGTTTAAAGGGGACCCAGCTGAATCTATTTTCTCTCATTGCAGATGAACCACAGGGACATAGAATAAACAGTTATTTCGGAATGTTTTGATATATTTTTCTATTGTTAATATGATTTGTTGATTTTCACCTTGATCACATGCTGCTACACCAGCTCATAAGGTAGAACATTGTTGTCATGTTTTTTAATCAGTTTCATGTGTCCACCAAACATTTTCCTAACTCATTTTTGAAATGCTTTATTTTTCTCTCTGAACCACCCGTTGAGTCATAATTTAAGTGGGGGAACAATTCACCAGGAGGTACTACATACAGTTCCCAATAGAGAGGGCCCACCCCTCTGCTACTGGAGGTTGGTATTCAAGCAGTGGTTTCTACAATAATTGCCTTTTGGCACTAGATGCACTTAACAGCTTCCCAGTATATCAGAACCAGAGATGTTTCTGCATTCAGAGTTTTGCAACAGTTTAATCAAATTAAAAGAAAAGAGAGGATGGTGAATGAAGTCATGAAATGTGTATTGGAGCATCTTAATCTATTAGAACTGTTGTGCATTTCCAGTTAATCAATTATATGGTGCCTCTTCCTTTCCACCCACCCCAACTGTTAATGACTGCCATATTAAATAAAGTTTTAAATAGTCTGCTAGGGTGTTCACTGGTGTCTTGCAGGCAGACTGAGTGGCTGCCAGATCCTTTGCTGTCGCATCTTAGGGTCTTTCACTGTCTGAAGAGCTGGAGGATAGCAAATAACACTGGCAAGCAGCCACTATCCTTCTCCACACCCCAATTAAAACCATGGCCAGAGATAGGGAGGTCCTGACAGCAGCTTCATTTTATTACAACCACTACCATTTTAAAAAATGAGATATTTAAGGCTAGGTAAATGGTTCAACATTTTTTTTTCTATTTAATCCTGTTTGTTCAAAATTATTATTTGCCAAGTAATTTCTATGAATAATTCTCAATCTGTAGATTGTGCACAGTGTTAGAAATTCCAGCTATGTTTGTTAGTTTTGATTAGAAATATAGGTCCCCATGCTATATAGGAAGAATGCAGCTCAGAGAGTCAGGTCTCTGGTGCAAATATTTGCATTTCTAAGCTCAATATTCACTTTTCACTAATATTCTCCAGTATTCAATTGTGTAGAATATTCACAGAAATTGGAGCATGAAAACAATCAAAACAAATTTATGTAAAATTAAATGATAGTTGCAGAGGTACCTGTGTTATTTTGCAGCATTTGATCTGTTCTAAAACATTTTTGAACAAACTCAATGGATGTCATCTGTGAATAGATCTTTTCTAACCAGGAAATGAATATTCCATTCATATTGTTGAGTGGAAGAAGAAAGTTTTCAATATAGATGAACCAGAATCTCTCTCAAGTGTGATAAGAAGTCTCTCCTGCTTCTAGCACCTTTTCCCCAAACCAAATCTTTTCTGTACAGGAAAAGATCTTTTTTTAAAGTTTCCTCTTAAAAGGAAAAAAGATTGCTAAGCACTTCCAAATAGCTATTGCTGAAGCAATGTTCCAGATAGTATTAGTAAATCCTTACCTGGTCATTTCCTATTCATTCTCTACCCATTAAACTAAAAACTTTACTATGTTGTTCTGGCAGAGATTAAAAGATGACTACAAATGGTCAACACATACACCAGATGATGTCTAAGCACCACTAATGCCCTCTTGAAATTCATGAAGGCCCTGATTCAGTAAAGTAAGTGTTTAAGGTCCCATTTAAGTCAGCGTGAATAGGATTTAAACACAAGCTTCAGTAATTTGCTTAAATAGGAGAAAAATGACTAACTTTTCTCTTAACCTAGGCCCTGATCAGGCCTTTTCTTTCCTTCTCTTCTTTTGTAATCTTTATGTTCTTCCTCACTTCCTCCTTATGCTCCAGGAGTTGCATGCTAGACCAAACCATCAAAGTTTTATTCAATGGGAATGTAGGGGTCTGTGACCATCTGTCCCTGTCAGTCTGGGAGGGAGGCTATGCCCTCTCGCTACAGCATACCTGTCAAGGCAATACTTCAGGTGGAATAAGCAGTCTGAAGAGCCCTCGTGGGACTCTTCAAAAAAAAAAAGGGACTCTGGTGGCTCCGGTCAGCACTGCTGACTGGGCCACTAAAAGTTCTGTCAGCTGCAGTGGCTAGCTCTGCAAAGCTCCCAGAAGTGGCTGGCATTTCCCTCCAGCTCCGAGGTGTAGGTGCAGCCAGGGAGGCTCCGCGCACTGCCCCTGCCTGCAGTGCCGAGCACCGGCTCCACAGCTCCCATTGGCCTGAGGTAAGTGTTTCCTGGAGCCTACACCCCAAACCCCCTCCCACACCCCAACCCTGAGCCCCCTCCCACACTCAAACTCCCTTCTGGAGCCCACATCACAAACCCCCTCCCAAACTCCAATGCCCTGCCCAGCCCAATGAAAATAAGCCAGTGAGCGAGGGTGGGGGAGAGCCAGCAAGCAACAGAGGTAGGGGGAATAGAGTGAGTAGGGCCAGAGCCTTGGAGAAAGGGTGGGGAAGGGGAGGGGCTTTGAGGCAGGGGCAGGAGGCGAGGGAAGGGTGTTTGGTTTTCTGCAGTCAGGAAGTTGCAACCCTAGCCCTGACCTTCTGGGCAGGGCAGACCAATAAACAGTCTTTCACCTGGCCTCCTGACTCACGCAAATGGCAGACACATGTAGTTCATTTGAACTAAGGTGGGTAGACAGTCACCCCAGAGGTGGGGGGACCAAGATCCACCCTATTCCACCAGGTCCAAGCCCAGGGCCTGTCATAAGTAGATAGGTAAGGTAAGGGTTAATTTTCTTTTCCTGTAAAGGGGGAACAAAGAGAACCAAACACCTGACCAGAGGACCAATCAGAGAACTGGATTGTTTAAAGTCAGGGGCGGGAATTTGTATACTCAGGGTCTTTGTTGTTTCCTCGGCTGTGAGTAAACAAGCTTTTCTTCTAACTCCCTCTTATTTCAAAGTTTCTCCTAAAAGTCTGTGAGTACAAAAGGAAACAAAGTACATAGGCTGTTATATGCTTTGTGTTGTATTTACATGTATGTTGATTTGCTGGACTGGTTTAATAGGGCTATCTTTTAAATCAGACTGTTTATTCAGATTTTCTTATAAGCAAGAGCCTGTACTGAGTTTCTTAATGCAAGATTATTGTTCTGTATTTTCTTTCTTTTTATATAAAGTTCTTTTTTAAAACCTGGCTGAGGTTTTTGGGGTTTCTCTAGTGAGGCTACAGGAAGGGGGGTTGGAAAATCTCTTTATATTAGCTTTACTAGATTTGAAGGCATCGCCTCGGGGGAAAGTGATTTCCTTCTTTGTTTTGCCTTCAAGGACTTAAGTACTACATCGCCCAGGCTCACCCAGGAAGGGGGGGAAGCTGGGGAATGAGATAGGGAGACCCAGGGGTCTGGGTCTTGGGGGTCTTCCCAAAGGAAGTTGGGGAGTCCACAGAGGGGGTCCCCCAAGGAGTATTTGGGGAATCCAGGCTGATAAGAGCCTATTCTTATCTGGTGGCAGCGAGAAAAGATCCAAGCTGGTAGTGAGCTTGGGGGAGTTTCAGGTAAGCCCCCAGATTTTGGACGCTAAAGTCCAGAACTGGGACAGGAGGCTTTACCACAGGGCCCTAACAGTGGCAGATGCTTCCAGCACTGGGTCAGCGGGGATCCCACTCAAACACACTGATCTGAATTCTGGCAACACCACCGGACTATTGTCTGGTGTCTCTGGGAGTGTATCTTTGTCTTCTGGGATTCCTGTGTCTCTGGGCTACACAGCCAGCAGCAGTCCCAATAGTTCCTGCAGGAATTCATCAGTCAGGTGTCCCAGCACCTCCTCTGGGTCCTCAGCATTGGTAGATCTCTGTCTCAGGTGCTAAGCTCAGCATCAGGAGACAGACATCTGCCTCCTTCTCTGGCTCTTGTACAACTGAGCTGCAGAGCCTACCCTTCAAACTTCCTGTCACACCCTTTGCTTCTGGTGGGGGTGTGGCTTGCCTGGCTCCGCTCACCAGGGGGCAGAGAGTGGTTCCTCCCCTTCAGTCTAGGAGGGAGGCCATGCCCTCTTGCTGCAGGGAAGAATGCTAAAGTCTGCAGTGTCATTCTTCATTTGATTTTATACAATGCCCACAAATTTTGCTGCTGCCAAATAATTTTTCAGCTTATTTTGTGTGGCTAATTGTTTGTGTGTGTATATATATTGTGTGTATATGTATATTAACCAATATCAAAGCAATATATATACATTGCTTTGATATTGGTTAATCTAAACTCTCTCTCTTCTACCTAAACCATTAAACTGACATTCTTCCCATGACCTCATCAAAGAAATCAAAGGCTAACTTTTACAGAGCACACTTTCTCTCTTTTTTCTCAATATGTTTACCATCCTAGTTTCCTACCCATTACCAATTAGAAGAGCATAAACATGCATTAGGGACACACAGCTCACAATGTAGTCTGGTTTAAAATATTCAGCTTGATTACTTTCTAGTTGTGGCATGATCATTTATTCTACTGATGTTTCCCAAATTAATATCTGCCATTATAACTCTGGTCTAACTCAACAATTGTCAGCAGTGCCCAAGTGCTGTAGATGTTTTTTCCTATAGCCTCAATGGAATATATAGTGAATGTGTTGTAGCAGTGGAGCAGGTAGTGAGACGAATATTGATCTTTTGGGGAGGAATTCAGATTTTCCACTGCAGACCAGTAACACCCCTTTCCAAGCCCCTTAGGCTGATAACATAATCAGCTGACTATACCTGTCAATATATAAATCTTGCAGAAACGACATAGGTACTGTTTTATTCCTCCTCATTGTAACTATGTCCTTTTTTGCCTGTATTACAAGGAATTGAAATTAGCAGCAAAAAATAGCATTTGACCTAGTACACTAAGACTTCTCATTTGAACAAATGTGACCTCTCGAGTGAGTTGTATGGGGACTGAGACTATGACGCTTCTTAACAACAGGTAATTCTTATATGTTAAATACTGCTTTTTTACCCTATGGAGAGACCACATTTTGGCTATCCACTGTACTTGTCCAGGAAAAAGCTCCCCTAATGGTTTCCAGTGCAGAACTGACCTTTGCATTGGGTTTATTGTCTTGTCTGTATGGTGAGGTATTTAATCTTGTCTGTTATGACCGCTGTATTTGTCTGCTTTATGAGACTGACACAGTAGCCTGCCTTTGGAATTCTGAAAACTATCAATGCATTCATTCAGAAACATGTCTTCTAGCCAATGAGACAAATGATAAAATCTTTAAATTAGATTATAATTTTCACCTATAACCCCCATTTTCACATACTGAAATTTGAGCACACACATACAAATCCCCCTATCTCCAAACCAGAATTGCCATCCAAAATACTTGTCCAAAGTAATTTACCATGCCTGACACATGACCAGAAGGGAAATCTTGCTGTGGAAGGTTAATGTAAATTCCTTCAAGTATTTGAGTTAAATAAGGGTAAAATAATATATACATTTTGTATTTAAAATCATTCTAGCCATGGAAGTACAACAGAAACAGTAGACACATGAAAGCAAATTTTTGTATGTAAACAGGGATTGGGACCCCTTTGCTTGGTTAGAAAAATAATTGCTTGATTTAACAACAGAGTTGGTCAAAACTTGTAATTTCCATTCCACAGGAAATTCTGACATTTCAAAATGTCCTTTCATCCTGAATAGGAACAAAAGGTTGAATTTTTGTAATTAGCTGTGAAACAATTTTAGAAAAAATTGTTTCAGGTCAATTAAAATATTTCATTTGGATGAACTCAAAATGCTTCTGTAGTGGGGTGGTTACTCGCTCCAGCCCTGGCAGGGTTAAGGCCAGCCCTGGGAGAGGGCTGGGACTGTAAGGAAAAGCCCAGGCTTCTTAGGAAATCAGGCACAGCTGGGGCCATGCCCCAAACAGAGCAAAGCAGGTCCTTATAAAAGGCTGCTAGGTTGGAGCTAGAGTAGGTCTCTCCAGTTTTGGAGGGAGCAGGGCCTAGTTCTTGGCAGTAAAGATACTGGGAGTGAAGCAGGGCTAGGGAAAGGTCAGAGGAGCACGGGAGTTCTAGCCTGGCAACTCCCCAGGCTGCAAGGCCTGGTCCTAGGCCCACCCCTGAGGTATTGGGTGGTAGAGGAAGACAGCAGGTCCTACCCCCTTGCCTGTGGTGACTGGATCTTATACTGCAGTCTGCTCCAGGAAGCAGGGGTTCATTGTTGACTGGCAGTACCCACTCGCTGAGGCAAGGTGGGATTAGGAGGTTGGGGGTCACTGGGGAGGGGAGACCCTGAGAGTGAGTGGTTACTGCCAGGGAGCAGCTCCCCAGATAACTGGGCACCGGAGTCCAGGACAGACATGGGGGGCCAAGTGGTAGCAGGACACTGGCCTTCAGAGGGTGCTCCAATGATTGGAGAGCTAATTCCCTGAGATGACTAGCAGGAGGCACTACAGGGGTGAGTCCCACACTGTTACAGCTTCATTTAGATTGAGTTTTTATATTTTATTTTTATATTGCATTAAAATTATACAATTATGAAATAAGATTTCTAAAC
This sequence comes from Chelonoidis abingdonii, assembly GCF_003597395.2. Classification (NCBI taxonomy): domain Eukaryota; kingdom Metazoa; phylum Chordata; order Testudines; family Testudinidae; genus Chelonoidis; species Chelonoidis abingdonii. The sequence goes on along the minus strand of NC_133769.1, from coordinate 218,375,659 downwards.
AAAAATTATTAAAAACAAAGTTGAAATGGAACATTTTATTTTATCTAAATATTCTGTTTTTTTTCTAAACCAAATTTCACTGAAATCAACATGTTCCTAGTTAATGTTTCAGTTCTGAAGACACAGCATTTTTCAACATCAATATATTCTCTCAGAAAACTTTCAACCAGTTCTGTTTAATAGAGTGATGCCAAGTGCGAAAAATGGACTCAGTACATACACAGAAGACAATTTCTATGTGTGGAACAGAACATAGCATGTTTAAGGTACCGGGACAGGACACACGCTTTGCTGAACTTTCTGCCTCTTAAGTGAAACTATCTCTACATCTACCCAGCTATTTATTCTCCCTGAAAGCTGTTCATCTGACTGTGTGATTGTCAGACAATGCCTACAGTTCAAATACTTGGTTATCCTGGGCTTTGCACCCCTTTGTAGAATAAAATAATGGAACAAATATTAGGATAAAAATAACAAACATCCATGGGACGGTGGAGTCATGAACCATAAAACTTGGACCATAAAACTTGCCAGATAAGATTTTGGCTAATTTGTGACACTTACTTTGAATAGAACCTTACATCGTAAAATAAGTTGTGCAGTAAGGGTGTCAGAATCTGGCTCTTCAAGTATGTATGGAACAAAATAAGTATACTATATGAAATACAGTAAAACTTTTCATACTCTCACAAAATCCTAGCTGAAAAAATAATTCAAATTGAGCTGGATAGGAATGCTACCTTGGGGCTTGTAAGCCATCTGAAAAGACAAAGGAATACACATGGAATCTGGAAAAGGGATTAAACTGCATCTTAATGACATTCACCTATGATACAATACAACAAGGTGTAAACACCAGTCAGAACAGAAAATAATGGAAACCTAGAGAGATTAGAAACATGGGCAGAGAATTCAAAAAGGAGTTTCCACTGGGAAAAACTTCAAGCTCATACGTCTAAAGAAAAATAATCAGAAACATTTTAAAATGGGAGAGAAAAAGCTAGTAAGCAGTAATGGTGAGAGGAATGTAATGGCGTTAGTAGGCAGCAGAATAGTCATGGTTTGGCAATGTGATATTGGTTTGCAGGGGAACAATGAAAATTTGGTTTGCAGGTAAAAGGCATCATATCACACATCAGGCAGGTCAGAATCCATCTCTAGGCTTTGAAATTGTATTCCGTTCTGGGCAACATATGACCAGAAAGTACTAACAGAGAAAAAGCAGCAAAAATACTCACCAGGCTTGAAGAACTGACACATGAGGAAAAAGGTCTAAATGTGACTCAATAGATCTACAGTAGTAGTAGGGGCATGAATGCCAGTTCATATGGACATACTTGTGCTAGCTCTCATTGAGCTAGAGCACTAGAAATAAGTGTAGCTGCAACAGCACGCAGGGGCAGCTTTAGGCATGAGCACACCAAGCACATGCTTGGGGCGGCAAGCCACAGAGGGCGCTCTGCCGGTCGCCGCAAGGGCGGTAGGGAGGTTGCCTTCGGCAGCATGCCTGTGGAGGGTCCACTGGTCCCACGGCTTCGGCGGACCTCCCGCAGGCTGCAGCCAAATCCAGGGGACCAGGGACCTCCCGCAGGCAAGCCGTTGAAGGCAGCCTGCCTGCCGTGCTTGGGGTGGCAAAATACCTAGAGCCGCCCCTGACGGCACGAGCAGTGGAAGCATTGGCTAAATGTGCTGTGTGCAAACCAGCCTGAACTTCATAGCCCACCTAGCCCATTCCACCCTCACTGCTGCCTGTGCTACTGTGGCTTCTCTATTATTTTTAAAGCACTAGCTCAGTGACAGCTAGCATATGTCTATGTGAGCTGGGAATCACAACCCTAGATCCAAGTGTAGACATAGCTTAAGAGGAATATGCTAAGTCTGCAAATATTTGAAAGGCGTACATGCCAAAGATGGAAAAGGAGGGCTTAATGTGGTACACAAGAGTATAACTAGCTGCAATGGGTTGAAATTAAGAAAAGAAAAAGTGTGGACTGAATACCAGAATAATCCTCCAGATAATATATGAGAGTGAGGAACAGTCATCCAGGAGAAGTGGTGATAGCTCCATTGATTGAGATATTTAAAACTATACTGAAAAGATACTTCATAGAATATTTACTGTAGGAGAAATGGATTTAATACATCTTCCCAATCTCAAATGTCTATGATGAAGTAAAAACACTGGGGCCTAAAGAGCTGAAACAAAGTTACATAGATGATTTGGGTTCAGACCATAGCATGCTCCTTGAATCCATCTCTAGGCTTCTCTTTGGCTTGCTCCTTGATGACTGGAAAGCAGGTCCCAGGTGCAACAGTCATAGCTCTGATTTCCTGTCTTGTGTCCACACTCAGTCCCCTGAGCTCAGAGACAGAGCAAAAGAGACAGTCTACTCCCTGGCCCTGCTCAGCCCAGCGGGCAGGTGTCCCTTCTCCCTGCCGTACTTTTCTTGTAAACACCATGCCAATATCTCTTATATGCACACGTTCCTTGAAACACATGTTTATTCATGCTGAGGGTAAAGGTGTGCAAACTTAGAGACCCTGATGAGATAATCATAATACAATTACCCATGTCTTCAGGAATCACGCATTTATGCCTTCTCTCCTCTTTTATCCTTGAATTATAAAACCTTAGGATAATCTTAACCTGGCCCAGTTAATAATTAAAAGTCAGGTAGTACAAAAGCTAAGGCCCCCACAGCATTGTTATTTGAGTTGAGTGGCATGTCAGCGTTTTCTATTCCTTTGCATCATGTTTAAATTTACAACTCAATGTATCTGCCATAAAATGTAGACTATAAAACACATGGGGATATGCAGAAGCACCACCAATGTGCCATCACCTTTCAATACTTTTAGTGAATTTTAATTGTGACATATTGGCAATGCGTGAACATTCTATCGGCCTTGTACAAGAGAGAGCTGACAAAGCCAGGTTCTCCACCCCAAGGTGTTTACAGTCTAAGACCAATTCCCCCCATCTTTTTCCTCGAAACATGTGGATGCTCTACTAGGTGATGAGGGGATCAAGGAACCACTTTCCCCTTGACCAGTGCACAGCTACAGCAGCAGGGGAAGGAGAAGATCCCAGAGTGGATGGTATGGGAACAAGAGAATATGGCCAGGCAAGCATTATGGTAAGACTGGCATCATGTGCTAGAAAAAGCAGACATAAGTTGCACCACATAACATGTCGTCTTCTCTGAGACATCCTACCCTCACTGAGGCTAGCTTTCACACTGCTTCCTTTCAGGAGGCCTATGTGTAACAAGAGAAGGATTTTGTGCTGGTTAGACAAAATCAGAGATGCAACGCATGCAATAGATGACTAAGTGATGCACGCAACCCAAAGCGGAGAATATCACTCCCTACTCTCTCCACTCAGTGCACAACATACCGGTACTTCTCTCTGTATTGGATTAACATTCACTTTGCATCTATTCAGAGACACACTTCCAAAGCAGGGTGCTTGTCTGAACTACTTGTGGTGGTAAAAACTGACTGGTAGTATCAAAAGAACAGGCTGTTTTATGGAGATTCTCTGTTTTTTTGGCTTTCAGTCAGTTCAAAAATCCTGTCAAGACAGCTAGAATGCTAATAGAAGGGGTAATTCATATATTCTGATCCCAATCAGAATGAAGTAGTGCCCACGTGGTAGGATGAGAATGAAAAATAGGGAAAAATTATACAAGCACTTTCAAACCAAAATAAGCCCTCACATTTTGGACAAATATTTGAGTGGGTGAGGCATGCGGATCTGAAATACTTTCTGCTATCCATCCCTAATTTCATTTCCTATCTCATGTTGTGATCCAGAAAGCCAATGCTCCAGCATGAGTCATTTTATCACATTCCAGATCTGCAATGAATAAAGCTATTAACTTTTATGGTGTGCTTTAGTTTTGCCAAATCTTGCAAATGTCTATTTTTTGTGTGTGTTGTCACTGTCAGGAGTAACAGCTGATAGTGTAGGAATATATGCCAGTTACTAATGCAGGAAAAAATAATAGTGCCCTTTACTCACTCTATAATAAGACCTCATTCCAGTTTAAATGTGGTTAAAATGTAATTTAATCTGAGCAGGAGATCATAATGAGTGCCTTATTCTTGACTCTTGCAGCAGGGATGGTCCACCTACGTTAACAGAGCTATTGCACAAAGATTTATGAATGAAATTTACTTTACAGGGTTTTGGCAGGACTTGATTGTCAGAATCTCTAGTTGGATTCAGTTTCATAGGAAAATATGCTACAGGAAGGAATATTAATATTGGTACAAAATGTAAACAAAAGTAATTTCATATGAGAGATTGCCCAGAGAGCTGTACTTGTCGAATTAGAGTCCCTATTGCTAGTCTAGTATATATGAAAAAAATGAATCAGACGTTCTTGGTTTAAAAAGAAAAAGAACAAGCCTACCAGCATTGTATTATATTTGCAGACTATTTGAATGACTTGCGTTTACAGTACTTTACTAATAGCATGCATAGTTTGTGAGATCTACACCTAAGAGGTGGATTATATATTTGAAAAGATAAATGTGTAGCAGAGACAGGATTAATACATTATCCTAATCAAATTTATTTAGTAACATAGAATTCCTCCAGATGGCTTTGAACAAGTAAGATTTTAACAGCAGCACTTACCAAATCTCCCTGGATAACTTTCTGCCTCAGTTTGAGTATCGTTTGAGTTTCCGCACAACATAGTTACCATCTGTTCTTGACCAAGGCTCTAGCATAGTTGTTGCTCATTCCAGTTACAGAAACATGGTTGTTCTATAGCATAGGCAGGAAGATATAAATATAAGAGTGAATGTTTCTAAACAGAAGCTGTCATGCTCTATCCCTCCTCCAGCGCCATAGAGGACAATTCTACTTCTGTAAATAAAGAGAAGCCCTCTTGTTGTTATTGCTCGGGTTTAGATACAGACAGCCATAGTGCTCATCTGATTTAATGCATTCAAAGAGTTGAACTGTTTTGCTAACTACTTCCTCATCATCCAACAGTGACTTTGAGAGTCTGTGTGGTCAGATGCCAACATGTGGACCCTTGGAAGGAAAGTCTGGGACAGAGGCTATCTACAATGATATAGCTTCTGGTAAATGGAATCAGGAGCTGGACAAGGAAATTGCAGTGAAACTCATTGAATCTGGTACCACCTGACTGAGCAATCTATTATCTGAGGAAATAAAGCCAAGTGTCACTGAGTGCCCAACCACAACTAGAAGGCTGATAACTAACCCACCACCAGATCATTTCAGCCAATGAGCTGGATGTACTGTAATTCCTGATACAAGGCCAGAGAGGAGAAAATGGAAATTGTCAAGGTAAGAGATGAAAGCTTTTGACAGTGACACAGGAGAAGAATTTGGCAGCTTTTGGGAGATGGTGTTGAGCAAAATCTGTCAGGATTTAGTGGTATCAGTGGATGAGGGTGAGAATGGTGGTGCAGAAGAAGATCTAACTCAAAAGTGACAATGTTGTGAGCTTACAAAACAGGGAGTATAGTGGACTGTCATTACTGTTGAAGAAAGAAATGTTTGAGAAGAAAAATAGTTTCAGTTTTTAACATTTTAGGTTTAATAAGGTGACTTCAGAGCATCCAGGATGAGATTTCAAAGAGACAATTGGAGGTGCAAGTGTGGATGGAAGAGAAGAAAGGTCTGCATGCTGTTGAATGGTAGCTGAAAACACGTTGCCTATGAAAAGAGTGGACCGGCAGAAGACAGTGATCCTATAACAGCCCAACTTGTTCCCTTTACTCCCCTTGGGCAGATCTTTCATTCTGCTTTTTCCCTGCCTTCGACTTTTCAAAAAGTTCTAAGTATTGCTACATCAGTGTGGATAACATAGAGCAGAGCTTCATTAAGTTGCAAATAGAAAATTCACCCTGACTGAGACACAGGTCACTGTAATTCACATCTATGCTATACAAAGGACAGTTCTTAGTTTTGTAATAAATATAATAGAAATCATAAATAGAGGCTGAAAGGATTAACACTGAACATCTTGGTTATACTTCACGTGATTGATTCTTCACTGCCCTTCACATTGTGCAGCCATTTACCCCTGTTCAAAGCGAGTCTAACTTGCTGCCAAATCACAGGCATAGAGTTTTATACCCACTTGGTACAGATGTAAGTGGCTACACAAGGTGAAAGACAGTGGGGAATCTGGCCTCCATGTTATAACTGAGTGAACTTTAGGGCCTGAAACATTAAAGTGAGGGAAAAGTGGGATCCCCTATGTGATGAGGTTGTATTTATAGGTCCCAATTCACCATTTAGCTACTTCAGTTTAGACACTGGTGTAACTCCAATAAGATCAATAGTGTGCTTGTACTTCTTTACCTGTAACTGCGTGGGCAAGCAGATTACATACACTACTTGACTATAGAGATGCAAATTGGAGCTTCGTGGACTCATGGACATTCCACCCAGGGTGGATGCATCTCTAGTAGAGGTGCAGGTGGTGTCAGCGCTGCCACTGTCTCCCAGAGATGGGCAACTTTATGGTACAGCTAGAGTTCCATGTGAGGCTTGTCGGAGAAAAACTCACTTCTCGCTTTTTATTTGGGTGCAGCAAAATCAAATACTTTAGTATTTCTCCAGCAATTGCAATAGAGGGAGGGAGGGCCCTAGGACACTGGGTTGCCCCAGTCCCGGACAGGTCTCTCAACAGGTAAACAATTACAGCAAGCATTTATACCTTTGTTACAGACAATAACAAGCAATAATACAGACAATAATGAGCAACAGCTGCATTTTGTTTATACCTAGGCCATCCTGCTATCTTATTTTCCTCACTTCTGGGCGCCAGTCTGCGTATTTGATTATCAGTGCAAGGTCGTGATAACTTCTCACACAGTTCTTTCCTACTCTCCTCACACTATCCTCGCTTCTACAAATCTCATGTCATTAGGGTTACAGCTGGCCTAACTCTTGCTAACAGACTGACATGTATTAAGATCCCCTACAAATCCTTGTCAATTCTTTCCCTTCTTCCACAGGCTCCAATTGTGCTAACTGAGAGCATCCCCGCCCTCACTGAGGTGGCCTCACCCAATGTTGTGACCTTTGGGGGTTCATTCAGACTACTAAGGGGTTATATCACTACCTGCCTTGTAATTTGGGTAGCTGTATGCTGTGCTGCTTTGGCTCAGAGTTGTGACACCAACAGGCTACTCATAGCATGATGGCTTCCACCAGCTTGGTTACTCCTTGTAGGGTGCCACAAACACTCCTTCCAGTTCCAAACCATCTCCCCTGCAGTGTCCAGTTCCTGTTCCTGGACACATACAGAAGTTACCAAGTTTGCTGCCTCCAAAGACACAGAGCACACTCCAGCCTGGTAGTTTGGCTGAGGAATTTACCTTTCAGTGTAATACACAGCACTGAGATGGTCTAGTAATCAAACAGGAATAGCTTTATTAACAAAACAGATAGTTAAGTGATAAGTGAGAATAGAAGACAGATATGATTATACTAAAACAAAACAAAACATGCTTTCTAGTGACTCAAACTTTTGTCATTTTTGTTTAATCAAGTTTCTCACCTGTAGTCAGCTCTCAGAGACTTCAAGCCCTTTGTTTGAAGGATCCAACTTTCTCAGTTACAATAGTTCTGGCCCCCGTCTTCATCCAGTGATAGATAACGAAATGGCATTTTTTCTTCTATTTATATCTTCTTAAAGTTCATTTCCGAAGTTCAAAACTCCAGGCAGCTTTCTGGGGGGTGCAGCCTCCATCCCTGTCGAGATTGTTAAGTTGTCATCTGCCCTGACTTGCTCGCTGTTGGCTTTGTTTACCTTACACGTAGATAACCTTTTCATTGTGTCTGGTCTCACCTTGCTTGATTTACACTGGAGACAGTCAAGCCAGCAAAACAGCAGTTCTTTTTCTAGCACAGGCTGAGCTTTGACACTCCCAGCCAAACACATTTCAGGAACATATTTCGAGCACATCTCTATAGTTCTTTATATACCACCTGGACATACATCACTCAGTATTAATGACTAGCATGTTACCAGTTTGCATATGACACCTTACAGGTAATAACAGTGAACTGGAGGCAAGGAGTGTGTCAGGCCTGATGAGAGTTATGGTATGATGTGCCCTCTGCCAACTGGTGTTTGAGGAGCTCTCTGGATTACATCCATCACTTTTGGTGTCATGCTGAGCAACTTCAGTACCCTACCAGAAAAAGGAGTCATGGGTAGTTTGAACACTGCTAACCCCTTCTAACTAGATTTCCTGCTTCCAAGGGCCTGAGCCTCCATGTATATCCCAGGGACAGAATCAGCCATAGGATGTAATTATCACAGCGCTAGTACAACTTTAGAACTAAAGGCTTAACTACTTTTTTTAATATATAAAAAACCCTTTCCTCTGAGATCTGCAGAAAACAAAACTTCATAAAATGTAAAGCTAATAAAGTGGATGCACAAACTCCCCAAGGATTTTTGTGATCTGTTAGAATCCAGAATGTGTGGAGGATAGATGATAAATAAAAATCTATAAATGTTTCAAAAGTGAAAAAATCAGTCTGTTTATTTAGCAAAGATGGAAATATTAATGCATTTTGCCGCATGGAAGCATTATCTTCCATGGATGGTTAGGGATCATGCTTGCATGACTAAGAGTGATAAATGAGATGCAGCTACAAAATAATTGTTAGGTTATGAGTGTACCTAGAACCTGCATACATGGATGACAATATTAAGTCTATCACAATTTGTTATTAAGTAATGTATAGGTGAGATGAGAGAGCATAAGTATTTAAAAAAAAAATAAGATTAAAAGGGCTAGTCTCGCCAACTGACTGGTGGCAGTGATCCATCTCTTTTACAAGTTATAATATCCTTAATTACACTAGGTGTATTACAAAGACATTAGTATTTAATTCAAATGCAGCTTTTTATACATCCTAAGCCTTGAATCTTTTAAATGTACACTGTATAATTCAAGTTCCTTCATAGCCCTTCATCCCATGTGGATGCAGCCAATAACCTGTTTGTGGCTTTGCAGAGCAGATAGCTTATCATCATTCCTCCCCACAATGATACAGTAAAACACAGAAGAGTGCCTAGGAATCTCTAACCAAATTCTCCACAGATCCTGGAGATTGGGATCAAGCCAGACAGCATTGCTGTGTTAGCTGAGAGTTCACTGGGGTGAAGCTGTTTACACTTTGGAATTATTGTCAATGTACTGAGTTTTCTTTAAAGGGTATATAGCCTGTTCTGGCTATGTACCAGCTTGTTAGTTTCTAACATTCAGACATTCTTTAAGAAACACTGTTACCTGGTGCTTGTCTCTGAATCAGACTAACTGGCTAATCTGCCTTCAAACCAGGGGGGAATCTGCTTGCTGGTTAGCATATTGGTTTTCCCTCCTTCTAATCTAGATGTAAGCCTCTCACTGGTATAGTTGGGTCTGGTTTCTAAGTAATGTGCTCTATCTACTGCTCTTTCAAGTGCACCTTACTGCTGCTAGTGCTGCAGGAACCCCAGTCCCTGGGGAACCAGGTTGCAGTAAGTGCTAATGCTGCTTGCAAGTAATCAATTCAATAGGAGGACTTGATTTACAATGTTGGGTTCTGTCTGTCCTAAAATGCTGGAGATGGAAAAGGAGCCAAGCCAAGCTGAGGCAGTTTGACAATTCCAGCCTCAGTGCCATGTGCCAAAATAGTCAATGATTTTTTTATGGGTTCTTTGTGCAGTAACTGTGCTCACAGTGTACTTTAAAATGGTGCTGCACCAACTCCATAGCACTTAGCTTGAGTCACCTGGGAGAGAGAGAATACAAATAGTTAGATTAGCTCAGGGAAGCTATCATCCCTCCTTTGCCTATAATAGATGCAGAGAGAACGACCTGTTTTGTTACCAACTCTAAACTCAGCTTCAGCTTCTTTTCCTCACTGCTTTGATACAATGGGAATCAGGAACTTGAACTTTCCATTTTATGAACTCTTAGCAAATTGAATTTTCCTTGCCTGGTTCATACACAAAGGTACAGTAAATAAGAGAGATTACAAGCACTAGGGCTAAAAACTGAAGTGAGAACACAAGAGACAAGGGGAAGGACATAGCATTTTCTATTCTATCCATTACTGCATAGAACATATAATTTGTATTTTCTGTAAACTGTGCTACCCATGGTTCACTGAAATTTCTTTGCAGTTGTCTGGAATAACCTGCCATTCATATTACTAAAAAGTTGAGTACAGACCTAGGCACCTAGATCATCTTATTATCCATTTTGCATCTTATTCATTAACTTCAGCATGGTTCTGCTTGGACAGGAGAATGAATACACATTGCAAATGCCATTAAATAAAAATTTATTTGCTCTCTATTAATGTATCCTGTGCATTTCATGGCTGGGTCCCTCTGAGATGTCTCCAATGAAGAAAAACCAGAATAAGAGCTATTATCCACTTCAGGATCTGTGTAATACTAATGTTTTGCTTGCTTCTATAATTTTATCTGGTTTCTGTTGCTTTTAAAATGGGACATGTTCAGACCTACTACTCTGGGTATCTGTGTTATCCTCTCAATGCTGACTAATCCACCCTGCCTTCAATCTGGCGAACTGTAGATGAGTGTCTAGGAATGAAAGTGTATGTTTATTCCTTTGTATTAGAGAACAACACCAGACCTGCTTCCTAATGACCTACAGTAGGTGAATTATATTATGCTTGCTGTGTTAGAATACTTAAACAACAGCACATTTTTCACTGATCCGACATTATGCTGTTTCCTGAAATTATCTATGTGGGAAATAAAAGATGGAATGTAAGGGCAGAATGAGCTTCTCATGCAGAGGTAATGTTTGAATTCCCAGCTTTGCATTAGTAGACATTATTCTCCACAAGCTGTTTGTGGCAGATATAGCTGAGCAGCGAGAGAGAAGCTGGATAGAAAATACTGCACTGAAGCTGTACCCTGAAGAAGAAGTAGGATAGCACAAAGTTGAAGTCTTTAGATGAGGAGATAAATATCAAACAGTACTATTCTAGCATAGACTACATTTATTTTTAATGGGCACTGGCTTGTCATCAGCTTGTTAACATCGGAGTCTGCTCAGGTCTTAACTTAAATGCACAAATCTGAATTTCTCATGGGTAATCACAGGGAAGGTATTATGGAAGTAGGGGTACTAGCTGTACACTTCAGTAGGTTAAGGACTATTAAATTCCTATTTGAACACTGGCTTGGCTCTCTCTCTCTTTTCATCACAGGCTACAGAACAGAGTTAGACATGCACAAGAACCTATTGGAAGGGGGAAAAAAGGGATGATAATGATTGTGGAAATGATCCTGAACAGCATGATCCTGAGATTTCACATATTGAAAATGCTGTCGGTACACATGAAACCAAGAGTGCAAGTGTCAGCTAGGAAAATGAGCAAGTGAGAAGGAGATAAAAAGGGAAACAGTCTCAAAAAGCATCTCTGAAAAAATATTACAAAAACATTGATTGGTAAATTCATTGTCTATTGGGCTTGGGTGGGCATGGAAATTACTAATGAAATTGATGAGTTCTCTTTATACAGAGCTGAATTATAACATGAAGTAATTTCTACCCTATTTAATGCGAAAGTAGCATATTCTTTTCCTCCTGGCTCCAAAAGAGGCATCAGAGAAATAAAATAAGAAAAAAAGATGAGTAAGGCACTTAGAGGTTTACTGGCAGAGCTATGTCAATTAAGGGTATGATTTTGTTACTGGCAAATGTATGCTACTAAGAGCCCTAGTGCAGATGCCATTATGGCAATATAACTGTGCTTATAGCTGTATAGCCACTTCTATACAACAGAACTGCATCTGCTAGAGAGCTCTGCTGGTATAACTATAGCAATGACACCTTCCTAGGGTAGGCAAAGCTTCAGTAGCCTCAGACCACAACAATGGGGTCTTGATTCAATAATACAAGTAATATATCCCAGGTGAAAACCCATGGGAAAATGGCTGGGTTGCATTTACAAGGCCAGGGAGCAAGTGTCTTCCTTTGAACCTGACTCCTTAAGATACTAAGGAGGCATACTAAGAAGAAAGCAATAAAAAAGAAGTCAAATAAAGAACACTGTCTCTTCCACTATTCAGGTATACCAGATGGGCAGGAGGACCTTCAGCGTTATCACCACATTGTCTAGGTGCATTGCAAGAAAATAGTGCTTAGGGTCTCCTTGGGCTGTCCCAAACCAATACGTAGTTTTTGGAGGGAACTTTTAGGTTTTTTGATACACCTGGAAATCAACAGCACCTGTCTTTGTCTGAAATACACATAAGTAAAGTCTCAGATTTCTAGGGATGTGGCCTAACACCTGATTGTCATCCAGTGAGAGAAAAAGCAAATCCAAAAACACAGCTGAAACAAATCTATTGCCTATAAATAAGCACCAAATGCATCCTTTGGACATGTTAGTTTTTGTAGTGTCTCCACCATATTCTGTAGTAGCAGGTTGTCATCCATCCTTCATGGGGGATTAAAAGTAGAACTGGTCAAAATTTTCCAGACTACTTCATTTACCAAAAAATGCAGTTTGGGGTAAACCTGAAACTATCCACTAAGTTGGCCTGCTTAGTTGTATCTGGAAAAAAATTCAGGACCAGCTTTGGAGGTGTGTGTGGGGAAGATAGGGGAGTGAATTTTCCTCTTATAACCTTTAACTCAGCAGTTAGGGCACTTGCCTGGAATGTGGCAGACCAAGATTTCAGTCCCCCTCCATGGAGTGGGGATCATGGCTGACCAGGCTTAGCGAGTGGAGACAAAGTCAGACCTCATAGGTATAGCTGGAGCCAAGGGCCAGAATTGGAATTGGAAACCAAAGCTGAGGATCAGAGATAAAGTCATAAGCTAGGCAAAGGAGCAGGATCTGTCATAACAGCCAACGAGGGACCCACCTAATTTCATGGACAACTTTCTGGTGTCCCCTCTAGACTTAAGGAGTGCACCTGGCCCAATCAGGTGCTCTCCAAGCACTGCCAATCTGGGGGCAGCATATACAGTGTTGCTTGGTTCCATAAGTATCACAGTCTGCCATTGCTGCTCTGCCAGAAGGCACCATAAGCACAGTAATCACTCAGAGACAAGCCGGCCCAGGTTACAGCCCTATGTATCCTCCCACAGGGACTTGACTCAGCTCTCCTTCAGCCTATGTGAGCTCCCTAACCATCAAGCCATTCTAGGGCAGGTCTTTCTTAGTTTCTCCTGTTGAAGCTGTTCCACTTTGTATAAATACTCACATATTCACTGGAGCTGGGATTGAAACTCAGAATTCCCCCAGTAGTAATAATGGGCCAAAAAGAAAAAGAGGATGACTATATCCTGGTGATTAAGACACTCACCTGGGAGGGAGTATATCAGGCAGAAAGAGAGTTGAATCTACACCCCTTCCCTCCCAGGTGAATATCTGAAGCACCAGACTATTTTTCTCTCTGCCCCAATGAATATTTAAGTATTTATACAAAGTAGAACAGCTTCAACAGGAGAGATTGAGAGTTATTTGCCCTAGAATGGCTTGATGGTTAGGGCATTCACTTAGGGGAGAGGGGAAGGAAAAGACCTATGTTCAGGTCTCTTCTCCAGAGTGGAGATTTAAACCTGGGTCTCTAATATCTCAGGCAAACACCCTAATCACTGGGCTAAAGGTATGGTTGAATAATGACTCCTCCTTCTCCACATGTTTTTCAGTTTGCTGAGTAGTTATCCAACTCTACTTGAAAAGTGATTTATTAAAAAAAAAATAGGAGGGAGGAAGTTTAAACAACTAAAATTAGAATTTTTTTAATGACTAAGGTTTTTCCCATCTAAACAGTGAAACTTGATGCCATGGACTGGAATCCTACTGTGCAAAGAGATTATAAATCAATAATTGCAATACAATTAGGTTTATCAGTGAAAAGCACTATGAAATCAGATTCCTGAGACTGTTTAACATACTCTACCTACAGGAATAACAAAATTATGAGGTAATTCTGTGCAGATGGTTTTAATTGCCACAATGACTTGATAATATAAATCTGATTATAGTCAACTCAGATTGTTTCAGGGATTCAGACAAAACTCCTGTTTCACCTAAAACCTATTGTCTGTTTTGGATGTGTCAGCCTTTTGATCTTCATGGTAACCGATGAATCCTTTGGTCAGTGGCAATGGCCCATCACTGAAACATCAACAGTAAAAATCCATTTCAGCACATCAAATCTGGGAGCTGCAGAAGTCTGATATATAGTATATAAAGGTAGATAAAATTCAGAAGTGATCCCAGCCAGATGGAGCATGTTTGTATAATTTTTGGTGGTGCCCAGAACAGGTTCAAGTCCCATCCCCCCACACCTGCCTTGTAAGCTGATATATATTTTTAAAAATAATGTAAAAATGTGATGGCTCGGGGGGGACTGGTAATGAGGGGTTTGGGGTGTGGGAGGGACTCAGGCAGAGGGTTAGGTTACAGGGGTGAAGGCTGTGGGGAGGAGCCGGGGATGAGGGATTCATGATGTATCAGAGGGCTCAGGGCTGGGGCAGAGGATTAGGGTGTGGGGGGATGACGGCTCTGGCTGGGGATGAGGGGTTTGGGGTGCAGGCAGGCTTCCCTGGGGATGGGGCCAGAGAGGACTCCCCCCCTTGCCAGCCTTCTCCCTGCCAGCAGCAGCGAGCTCTGGAGGAGGGGGCCCCCTGCAGCACACTCATCTCTCACCACTGTCACTGCACGTGCTCCTAGGGTCCCTCTCAGGTCCAGGAAGCCCCCCCTCCTCCCCTGCTGCTGCCTCTCACTGTAGCCTCACTGGAGGTTGGGGATGTGGCTGCCCCTTGTGGGGCAGGAGCAGTGACTGCGGGTGAGGGGACCCCCTGTGCTGGTGGAGGGTCCCTCCAGAAAAGGGAAGGTTCTGAGGCAGAAGGGCAGGGGCAGGGTCAGCCTGCCCTGGCACTAGTGAATGGGGGCACTAGGAACTTGCAGTAGCAGTTGTTGCCAGGAGCCAGCAGATCAGAATGCAGCCAGCATGGAGCTCCAGGCAGGGATGCTCTGGGGTTCATCTTTTTTATTTGATCCAGGGTCTCTCTTCAGCTTTCTATTTCTAGAACAACCAACAACAATTATAGTCTGTATTAAAGGCAACATTTGGCTTTAATTATGTATTTACAACTTCTATTAAAGTCAGCAGAAGGCCCACATGTACATCCAAAGCCAGTTAAAATGTATTTTTAATTTAGAGGATTATATCAATCGAGTACTAGGCATCGATCTCCAGGAGGATAACCATATGTGTTTAAATTCATCTGGCTGCTCATTTTTATATCTGTCACTCAGATTCATATACCAATCTACAACATTTACATTATCCAACAGCTTCCCATTTTAAAGGGTCACGTTCTTAGCTAGTAAGATACTGGTTGCTAGCAAGAGTTTTTTATTGTGATTTTGCTTATATCCATTGGGATGCTTTGTACTGCCCATAAACCAGTAAACAGAGAATGAACTCTTTCACTCCTTTCACCTAGTAAGATCATCATCACTTCCCCATTCTTCTTAAAAGCCACAGAAGACACATAGTCTTTGTAGTGGGCCCTGAAGATCAGCAGAAACATGAAAGGAAACAAGTAACCAGTTCAAGGAGATAATAGAGGGACTGAGGAGTGCAACCATCCCATTTGGTGGCCTTAAGGCATAAATGTGGTGCCTTTTCAGGCCAACAGATAAAATTGAAGGTGGTGCCAATTTGATAAATCCACACAGTGTAGAGGTCAAGCATAGGAGTTTATTACATACAGCGCTGGCAGAGCATCACCTTGCTTATCAGGCTCAGAGATACTGCCAATCAGTTGATTACAATAGAATATATAGATTTTTCATGGGCAGGGGAAAGTGATGGGCAGGGCTGGCACCATGGTTTTTGCTGCCATGATCGCAATTGCAATCGGTGGCACTTCGGCAGCAGCTCCACCATACCACTTTCTTCTTCGGCGGCAGTTTGGCGAGAAGTCCTTCTCTTCAAGAGGGACCCACCACCGAAATGTCACCAAAGAGCGCAATATGTTGCCCCTTCCCCTTGGCCACCCCGAGCACCTGCGTGCTGAGCTGGTGCCTGCAGCCGGCCCTGGTGATAGGGTAGGCAGTTCCACACCCCAGGATAGGTTTTGCAGCAAGACAAGATAGCACAGTAGCCAATGGTTAACAGGTTACATAATGTCTCCGCCCATGGTCTCAAGTTAACAAGTTAACATTTTATCAAAGTTAATACTTTGATAAAATGTTATTAATATAAAATATATGTTGAATTCTGATTTGGGGTCCATAGGAATGGAGTAGCTCCTCTGATTGTCCAGCAGATACATTCCTAGGGGCTATAGCAAAGAAACAGTGAAAGTATATGGCAATAAAGATTGTCTCCTTTGTGTCTAAAGGCAGACATTAGTCCCTGGGAAGGGAGGAGGAAGGATGCCATATCTTATACTGACATGTGCCAACTTTTCATAAACTCAAGGTTGGATTTGTGGGAAGAATGTCTCCCTACAGAAGAGATTAACACAATAGGAACAGGGATCCTTTGTTCAATCTGCAAGTCTGAATAAGACAATTATTTAGTTCTTAGCTCCAACACCTGGCAATTTGCTGACTAGTCTTATTTTAGCAAAACAAGATTATCTGTTTACCCCAGCTTTCTCTTAGCTAATCACTATTTGCTAGGCCTCTGGTCTCTTGACCATACTCTGAACTTCGGGTCTGAAAAGAGCTGGCACAATCCATATAACAGGTTGTTATATAAAATGCACATGGATTTTAACCCTTCACACCCTAATAATCTTACGACAAAATTAGCCTTGTGATGTACCATTTGAAAATTAATAATATGCTGGTCAATAATATCATAGTAAAATGTATGTAGAAACATATGTCAAGTTATGCATTCCCCTGTATGAAGTTACTAGCACATGTTCAAGACCAGATAGCCTTACCTAGATAAAGATGTTAAACAGACCTATCCTAAACAAAGGAATGTGAGTTTACCTCAATGTACATAAGCAGTAAACAGGGCCATCAAACTAACAAGAGGAGGAGACTGTAGAAAACAGAACAATTTTCTCTGTAGCAAACAATAAGGAAAGAAAACAGCATGAAACTTTCTTCAGATCCCATGTTGCCTTCTTCACGGTTTGAATAAACTTTACAAGGTGTAGCCTTCAGAAGAATCCACTTCAAAGGCTCAATGACTATAAAAGAAAGGGGCAGAGAACCGCAAGTTCTCTTTCATATAAGATGGCAAAGGAACCAGGAATTTGGGCTCATGGCAGAGATTATGACCAAAGAGAGGGAATCAGCCATCTTACTGAAAATCTGTGGGTGAATTAAGCCATCTTGAACAAAGCCTGTACCCTGCTAGATTAAGGCTATGTCTACACTACCACGTTAAGTCAACCTATGCTATGCAACTCCAGCTACTTGAATAACTTAGTTGGACTCGATGTACCTTAGATTGAGTTACCGTGGAGGGTCAGCAGGTGAAATTCTCCTGTTGACTTACCTTACTCTTCTTGTTGGGGGTAGAGTACAGGGGTCGATTGGAGAGCAATCTGCTGTCAATTTTACTAGACCCACTAAATCAACCGCTGATTGATCAATCCTAGCTGTAGTGTATATGTAGCCAGTTTTTTAGATTTTTAGATGCATGTTTTCACTTTTATTTCCTTGACACCTTTTCTAATTTCATCTAATACATGAACTCACTTAAAATCTTTTGTTAATAAACTTGTTTTACTTTTTATTCAAACACAGCACCTTTGGTTTAGATTAAAGTGTTGGTTAACTCCAGTTCAAGTGATAAGCTTTTCAGGTTTTGTCTCTTTAGAGAAGCAAAGAGACCTTATTATTCCTTTGAACATTGCAGGAGACGACTGGACATTTCAGAGCACGCATGTTTGGGAAAGTTCAGGGCTGAGGATGTGTTAGGGGTGGGGGTTGTCACCTGCTAACATTGACCAAGTCTGGTAAAGACAAGAGTGTCTGATAATGTTTTGATTCAACCACTTTGTATCCGAGTGGTATGGCATTCAGAACACAGCATACATGCTGATTGCATGGGACACACACAAGTAGAAAAAACATTTTGGGGCACTTATATTATAACCCTAAGTAGTGACACAGCCT
This sequence comes from Chelonoidis abingdonii, assembly GCF_003597395.2. Classification (NCBI taxonomy): domain Eukaryota; kingdom Metazoa; phylum Chordata; order Testudines; family Testudinidae; genus Chelonoidis; species Chelonoidis abingdonii. Next base: position 218,357,508 of record NC_133769.1, on the reverse strand, counting down.
CTCACTGATCTGAATTGCACCCCAGAATATGACAACCACCACTGCCCCATCTCCCTCCTCCCCACCACTGCTTAAAACCTAGCTCCACTGCTGCTCCCACCTAAAATGCCCCTCAAATCCATTCTTGAATAAACCAAGGGACTGCTAGCTAAAGTATCTCAGCTGAGATCGTCAATGGTGAAGCCGCCATCCAATCCTTGTGATTACGCAAGATGTGTCAATTGGATTTTTAGTGACTGAGAATATTTCTGATGCTTTCCAAGACCACCATCCAGGCTTAAGATTTCTCTCCCTGCCAACTTAATAAAGTTCCACATGACACTCTGAATTGTGAGCCACGTATCTCTTACCTCCAATTTTTCATGTTAATCACACATGATCCTAGAATGCTGATTTACTGCAGATGTAGTTTAAATGGCAAAAATCAGTAAGCTAATATTTACTTTCTCCTCTTTTTCACAAATAAATAAGCAAACTAGGCTTCATATTCCTGGTGCCATTTCTTCATTGCAGCAATGTTTTTCAACCTCAGAATAATTCCTTCAATTAGATCAAAACAAATCCTTACTTTCCCTGTAGGCATAATTGAAACTTCTCTGGAATAAGTTACTAAATTTATCAGTCAATCACTGACAGCACTGAGTCTCCTATAAGGGTGCCCTATGGCTACAGTTGAGACTATTTCCTGAAAGTTCAAAATAAATTCCCATTACAGTTTAAGCCATTTAGCTCCTTGCTCCCTTACAAAGCTGAGTGGGATTTGGAATTTCCATCCTATACGAAATTGACATTTCAAGATTGTTTTCATTCCAAAAGGTGATAAAGTTGAAATTTGGAAGTCTTCCTTTACAAGAATTTTAAAGAAGAATTTATGAAAAAAGTTCCATTAAGAAATGATGTACCATCTCCTACAATACATCCACATCCAAGAGTCCCATGATGCACCACAGAGGAACGCCATCAGAAAATTATTTTGTCTGGAACTTCCCAACCAGCTATATTCCCTATCAGTTATCCCAGCAGGACTTTTTTTCAAAAAAACCCTTCATTTTTTTACAAAAGTATATATATAAATTCCTCCCGCCTTCTCACCAGTTCTTCAGCGGCAGCCCAAAATGATCAATTCAGGGCGACCCCAGGGGGAAAAGCTCTTGCACAATATCTTTCTGCAAGTCTGTAAACTGTTGCCCACCCAAGCAGAAGATATAAGCTTTCTCAGTCACATCCACTGAAAAGACACCATCAGACAAAGTAGTCTTTTAGGTAGCTAGGACTGAAATAATTCAAGACTTTACAGATCAGCCCTTTGCATTGCACCCAGAAATGGACTCCCCATCAGTTCAGATTACAGAAGATTTGGTGTTATACAATGAAAACATTAAATAGTCGACCACCAAATTGTAGACTGGCTGAATTTTTTTAAACAGCTTTTCAGGTCTAGCCCCAGGTAGAATACATTACAACAATTCAACTGCAAGCTGACAAGGTCCAAAGTAACTGTAGCAATGTCCGTATTGAAAGAAAAAGTTTGCAAAGTTCTAGCCAGTACAATTTGTATGAGGGTGGAGGCATCAATGAAGACTTTTGTTGAAACTCCAACCTTTAAAGGGACATTGCCAACTTAAAAAGAAATGTGAAAACTTTCCCCCTACTATGTAACAAGCCACATATATTATTGTACTGGAAAGAGATCAAAGAAATAATTATTTGTCTTGCAGAAGCTTTATCCATTGATCCTCTAAATTTTTTGAACTGAACAAAAACAGCAAAGCTGTTTGGGGCAGGGAATGTCTTTTTTCATAAGAGTATTACAGTGGAGCACTGGTGCCTGATTGGGACCATTAAGCACTACTTTAATACAAACAGAGCTGGTCAGAAATTTCTAGATTTCTAACTTAATTTTTATTAAAAGTCTCAAAAATAATTTTTGCATTTTTGCTTGGAGTTAGCTTGATTGAGTAGAGAGCTTGTCAGAATTTCTATACAAAAGAAATTTAGATGAAGTTTTAAAAAATTAAGTTTTGAATGCAAAATTTAGTAAAATGTCTTCTTTTGAGCACCTTTTAAGCAAATCTTTCAGATTAAGAGCACGTGTTTAAACTGAGCTTTCATTCTGAGGCAACCAAGCCAGAGTGCTACTGAAGACAGCCAGAGTTCTTTTACAGTGATGCCCCAAAAATATAAACAAAGTATGCATGTGAACAAGTTTACACTACAACCTCAGAGTTATGAACAACAGAGTTACAAACTGACCAGTCAACCACACACTTAATTTGGAACCAGAAGTACTCAATCAGGCAGCAGCAGTGACAATAATAATAATAATTAATAATAAAAAACGCAGAAAATTCAGGACAGTTCTGTGTTAAATGTAAACTAATAAAAAAGCAGCGTTTTTCTTCTGCATAGTAAGTTTCAAAGCTGTATTGTCAATGTTCAGTTGTAAACTTTTGAAAGAACAACCACAATGTTTTGTTCAGAGTTACAAACAACCTCCATTCCTGAGGTATTCAACTGAGGTTCTACTGTAATTTGTTTCCTAGGAGGTGCCCCAATAAAGCAGTTTTCCCAGTTTGCCTTGTCCCTTTGAGTAAATTATAAAATACCTATAGTACCTTTTGTGTCAAAGCACTTCACAAATGGCACCTATCTGAACTGTTGTGACCTCTGAGCTGATGGAAAGCAAAAAACAGCACACTGTACCAGAGTGGGGTGCATGGGTTGCATTTGTGCAGGCAAAATGTACCACACAAGCTCTCTGACATCTACACAGAGCCACTAGGGATGGAATTAAGGTCTTGTCTGAAAAATCCACACCATAAACTCCATGGAAATCAGTCTATCCACCTTAAGGATGTAGGCCTGAGACATCGCTCCTTAGATCTGAACTTGCAGCTTCAGGGAGACTAAATATATCAGACCACTAAGCCATCTCCTCCAACAAACCCGTAGAAACTTTTACTTTTTCTACCATTTTCTTTCTAAAATCAGCTGCAGAAGAGACCTGTTCTGCCATTTTCCCTCCCCTTGCAACCTCTCACCACCCTTAGAGTTTTGGAAAAGGCCCTAACCCACTTACAGTGCAGAGGGACATTTGTTTTCGCTTGTGCACATGGCTGCCCTATGCTCTGCCAAGCTGCAGGGAGCACCTAATAGCTTATTTAGTGTTTTACATTTTGAAACCACTATACAAACATACTTAAATCCCTATAACCCCTGTGGGATTTTAAATTTAACGTCAGCTATCAATTGCCAGGGTTTCTAAAACAATTGTTTAAAGAGGGCCCCTCCCCCCCCCACATTTCATTCATTTTTGAACTGTACATCTGACATGCGTTTAGAGGTAGGGAGCAGGGCATCATTCAGGGCACTGGAAATGGGGGTGGGTGAGAATGGGGGTGGGTGAGCAAGGAAATGAGAATTCTGTAGGACACTGGGAGTCAGGGAACCTTACAGCACTTTGTAGCTCTTCATATTCCCTGGCTCTGTGATTTAATTTCCATTTAGTCCTCATCTTTGCCCTACACCCTCAGGCTCTATATTTCGAAGTGTGCAACCTCTTTTAATTTTCCCTCAGTCCCACAGGATATACCACACACATTAGAACATAATCGAGTCCAAAGAAGACCCCACTTACCTGGTAAAGGGCTTTGGGATGAGCTCAAGTGCTAAGGAAGAGGTAACCATGACTCTTTCTTTTGCAGGCACTAGTGGCCTAGCAAATGAAACCAAGATATCTGAAGAGTTTATGAACAAAGAAGGACAGTTATCCTGGACACCTGATGGTAGTGTGGAGAAGTGGGGAATGGGATGCTGAAAATGACAGGAAAAGGTAATTGACTTTGACATTCTAACTACTGATGCTGGATCCATATTGAACAGAAGCACAGCTGGTGAGCATGGTATGAATGGAGTTGCTCAAGTTTTAAAAAAAAAAAAAATCCAAAAGAAAGCTTAGCTCTCCATCAGTTACTTGGCACGCCCATAAGTCTGCTGAAACCTAATGGGCCATTGTAACATTCCTAGCTGGTCAGTGAATAGCTTCCAAATGGGCTCTCATTAATCCCCAAAATCATTCTGTGCACTAGATCACATTGAGCTTTCAGATAAACCACTTGAATTGTCTAGGTCAGGCTGTAACACCAGCAGATCCCAGTCGTCAGCGGGTGGGATTAAACTTTGGACCTCTGGAGCTTAATGCATCCGCCTCTATTGCATGAGCTAAAAGCCACATGGCTCTTAGCTAAGGGTGTAGAGCAAACTAATTGATCTAGCTCTTTAAGTGGTCTGGGTGCCACTAGATGGGATAGAACACCACACCCAGAAGGATGTGGGTTTCAACGCCATTCTTCTTCAAACAAGATATGCTATGAAAGCATTAGAAGATATTTCAAAACACAATTAATATTTTGTTTTCCTAATTGTGCTATCACCTCAATTTTAGGCAACATTATTTTTATTAGTTACCCTCTAGCCACAATCCTAGGATGCAAAAATCAAAGTAGAAATGACTTTGTGTTTGTTTTGATATATGTCTCGTAGGCGAGGCACAAAAAAAGTCACAAAAATGAAAAGAAGCTCTTATTCTTTAGCTATGGAGAAGTCACAATAGTACTTCCCATAACACAAATTAATGTAGATTCATTTATACATGATCATTTAATCACTTTGCATGGAGTAGCTGACTTGTCCAATATAAATAGTTTCCGGGGGAAATTGGATACAAGTTACTTACAAATGTTCAACAGTAAATATATTGGGAGGAGTACAAGATCCTGAGCTACACTGAATTATTAGGACCTTTAACATGAAAAGCCCTATGTTCCAGGAGTGCTGGGCAGCAGCTTGGTGGGACATCCATAGGCTCAGACAGGTGTCACATCTGAGGAAGTATAAACAGAAAGTGGCTTTACTTGGTCTAGTGAAGATTATTAGCACACCACTGCCCCAATCCTCAGACATTACCGTGGCCTAGTGAATCACTGTCACAACATGCTCTACTCACCACTAGAGCACTTCCTTCTGGCCATGTCTGGGGATTGGCTCTGCCAGTCAGACACCCCTTCCTGCAGTTGCTCACTTGGTCTTGCTTTTTCATGACTTGGATGCTCCCCCTTTGTAGCTTGACCCTCCAGTCAGGACACTCTAATTCTCCCCTATCAGGTATGTATCAAAGTCTCCCAGGACCCACTCTCCAAGACAGTCATCCCTCTTGATGCCCCTTAATAATGCCATTTCCTTAGTGGCTGGTAGAGGAAGTCAGGCCCACCCTTTTACACTAGGTTCCACCCCAATGACCCTACAACAGGCACTCAAGGTCTGCATAATCCTAAGCCTCACAACTGTATCTCTAGGCTACTTCCTACCTTGCCTTTCCATACCCAAAGACCAGACCCCATCCTTCCCTTCTATGCTCAGCTACTCGGCTTTATATAGGCCCCTCCTATTCCTGTTCAGCTGAGCTTCATCTTTAATTAGTACTCATTGCCCTCTGGCTCCTCCTCCTGCTCTGGGTGCAGCATTAGTGGTTAATTGACCCATCCGACCACCTTAACACCTTCAGGCTTTGTGTGGGGTGGACACCCCATCACAGTACTTTGGTTAAGGAACATGTGTGGAGCAGTCTCTGTCAGGGGTGCTGGAACAATTTTTATAGTGGGGATGCTGAGACCCATTGAACCAAACTGTAAACCCCACTTCACCAAAGGCAAGTCATGCGTCATCAACCTGATTGCCTTCTATGATGAGATAACTGTCTCTGTGGATATGGGGAAAGCAGAAGATGTGATATATCTTGACTTTAGCAAAGCTTTTGATACCGTCTCCCACAGTGTTCCTGCCAGCAAGTTAAAGCAGTATGGATTGGATGAATGGACTATAAGGTAGATGGAAAGCTGGCTAGATTGTCTGGCTCAATGGATAGTTATCAACGGCTCGATGTCTAGTTGTCAGCCGGTATCAAGCGGAGTTTTGTTCAACATCTTTATTAATGATCTGGATGATGGGATGAATTGCACCTTTAGCAAATTCGCAGATGATACTAAACTGGGGGGAGTGGTATATACACTGGAGGATAGGGATAGGGTCCAAAGTGACCTAGACAAATTGGAGGATATGGCCAAAAGAAATCTGATGAGATTCAACAAGGACAGGTGCAGAGTCCTGCACTTGAGAAGGAAGAATCCTATGCACTGATACAGGCTGGGGACCGACTGGTTAAGCAGCAGGTCTGCAGAAAAGAACCTGGGGATTAAAGTGGATGAGAAGCTGGATATGAGTCAACAGTGTGCCCTTGTTGCCAAGAAGGCCAACGGCATATCAGGCTGTATTAGTAGGAGCATTGATAGCAGATCAAGGGAAGTGATTATTCCCCTCTATTCAGCACTGGTGAGGCCATACCTGGATTGCTGTGTCCAATTTTGGTCCCCCCACTACAGAAGGGATATAGACAAATTGGAGAGAGTCCAGTGGGGGACAACAGAAATGATTAGGGGTCTGGGGCACATAACTTAAGAGGAGATTCTGAGGGAACTGAGAGTGAGGGGGGATTTGATAGCAATCTTCAATTACTTGAAGGGTGATTCCAAAGAGGATGGAGCTAGGCTAGTCTTAGTGGTGGCAGATGACAGAATAAGAAACAATGGTCTTAAGTTGCAGTGGGGGAGATCTAGTTAGGATATTAGGAACCACTATTTCACTAGGAGGGTGGTGAAGCACTGGAATGGGTTACCTAGGGAGGTGGTGGAATCTCCATCTTTAGAGGTTTAAGGCCAGCCTTGACAAAGCCTTGGCTGGTATGATTTAGTTGGTGTTGGTCCTGCTTTGAGCAGGGGATTGGACTAGTTGACCTCTCTTCCAACCATAATATTCTATGATTCTGAAACCTGTATATAATGGAAACTATTTTAAGCCAGGGGGGTGCAGCAGCAACCCCCAGTACCCCTAGTTCCAGCACCTAAGAGTTCTGTAGACACAAATGAATACTCTGGGCCATCTCTCACTTCAAAGAGGCACTCAGAGTAGCTTTCATTGTTACAGGCACAAAAACCTTTGTCTTAAGGAATTCTGAATGGTTTCTGCAGGGTGGGGGCTCATAATTTTTCATGTGTTCTATTGCTCTTTGTTAGCGCCTTCTTGGAGCAGCCAGGTGTGGGACATGAGCTTGAGCTACATCTTGTAGACCATGGTTTCTCAAACTGGGTCCTGACCAAAAAGGGGATTGCAAGACTAATGCGGGGGAGTTGTGAGAGTGGTGGCTGCTGGCTGGATGCCCAACTCTGAAGGCAACGCTGCTGGCAGCAGCAGCACAGAAGTAAAGGTAGTATGGTGGCAGGGGTTGTCACATTTTAGGGGGGTCATCAGAGCCTGAAATATTTTAAAAAGGGGTCCCAATAAAAAATAAAAAAAGTTTGAGAACCCCTGTTCTAGGCTCTACTTGATCCCTTGAGTTGCATCTTCTAGACTATACTGTAAATTACTAGCTTTGTAGCTTTCTGAGCAACAATATATAAGACAGCAAACACTTGGAACGGTTCAGTTTCTCCATTTTGTTTAGAATACCTTTTGCTTTAAACAAAAGCCTTCAAATCAGAAATACTATTATCAGGAAAGGAGATTGAATGATTAATAGCAGTGAATATGCCCATATGAAACACCATTAGGCCCACAATACCAAGGCTGAGAATGACACTCAAGAGAGATTGAATTAATTGGATTGAATTGCATATTTTTTAAAAATGCCTCCCCTTTAAAGCCATGATAAATATCATGTCAGTTTTGAAAGCTAGATGTTTCATCTCTACAGTGATATCCATGTAAACAAATTAATGCAAGTACAACAAAATCAGGGGTGCATGAGCTAAAGGAAAGCATGTAAATAAGAGGCGGAGATGGGTGCACAGCTGTGTAAACATTTCTTTTTTCCGCTCTGAAAAAATCTCAGCTCTGGATTCAGTGCACAGTGGATTGGCAATCCTGATAAAGACAACTTTAAGCAATATTTTCCTGAGACCTAATCTCATCCCATTGACTTTAATGTTAAAGGAATTTGGATATTAGCAATTGTCATGCTGCTTACTGACAACTTATTAGAAGAGATATTCCACTTGTAATGGATTTGCTCGCTGTGAGCCCAAGGCAGGACATGAACCTGTATGTGTGCCTCCAGTGTGCATTGAAGACTGTGCTGCACAGCTGTGCATTTCTGCTGTCTGTCATGGTTTCAAAAGGTGGACCTTTTCCTCACTGACAAAGTTCAGGTTCTGGAGGCCTGGTGCTAAGCAAGTGCGAGTAGTTTCAAAATCTGTTGTGTTGCACATTCTGAAGAATAACAATGACATCTTGAAGGAGTATGCAATCAGCACAAATGAAGGGTACAAGTGTCAAAATCATGGCAAGGAGGCAGACTTTGGTGAAGCCCCAGGACTCTGGTTTCAACTTGGCCAAGGTATTCATCTCTCTAGATTGATTCTAAAACAGACAAGGACTCAGCCGGCAGCAGAACAGGAGAATGAGTCCAACAGTTCAAATGACTGGCTCAGTCATTGGTTCAGTGTAAGGAACACAGTGAGAAACAAGATGCTGATTTTCTGGCAACTGCTGAAATGGAACATGGACACCCTACTCAGCATTCTGGATGAATTCCATCCGCATGACATCTTCAGTGCTGATAAGACTGCTCTCTGCTACCAGGGCTTTCGAGACAGAACCCTTGGTATGCTGAGCAAAGTGTTTGGGGGGGGAGGGGGAAAGCTATGGAGTGCATTACATTGTGTTGCGCAAACATGGATGGAGTGAAGAAATGGTGTCTTATGGTGACAGGAAAGGAGAAGATCCTTCTGTTTCCCTAAAGCTGACTCAAAAATGCCTGTGATCTACAGGCACTCTGACACCTGGATGACTAGTTCAGCTTTTCAAGAGTTGCTGAAGAACTGGAACAGAGAACTGCACCTACAAGACAATTGTCCAGCTCATTCATGTAATGTAGAGTTGTTGCATATGATCAGGGCCACCCAGAGGATTCAGGGGGCCTGGGGTCTTCACTTCGGTGGTAATTTGGAGATGGGGGGGTCCTTCCACCCTGGAGTGGAAGGACCCCCCCACCGCCGAGGACCTGGAGTGGAAGAAGCTCCGGAGGCCCGGGCCCCATGAGAGTTTTCCAGGGGCCCTGGAGTGAGTGAAGGACCCTGCTTCAGCGGCCCCGAAAAACTCTCGTGGGGCCCCTGTGGGGCCCGGGGTCTGGGGAAAATTGCCCCACTTGCCCCCCCCCACCCCCGGCGGCCCTGCATATGATGTTGAAATTTTTGCTTCCCAACACATCCTCAGTCATGCAGTCATTGGACATGGATGGCGTAAAAAACTTCAAAGACCATTACTGCACTCATCTGAATGTTTGAATTGTTGCCTCTCTTGATGCTGACTTGCAGCTTTGAGCAGTGGAAGTTGCAAAAGGAGAAAAAAAATCCAACTCCTTGATATACTTCATCTTCCTAAGGAGTCATTCTTCCCAGCCTGTTTACAGGTGCTCCAGAAAGAGAGGGTTTGGATTTCTCACAGACAGCCTTGGGCTGGCAGATATTGACATGCTGATTGATCTTGCCGTTCCTGATAACTTGACAGCAGAGGAATTTGAAGCCATTGTCAATGCTGACAGTCATGTGGAGATGGCAAGTGAACATCTGATGTGGAATGGTCACAGCTGCTAGGCACCCATGGGTTGGAGAGTCACAAGAGGATAGTGCATCACATGAGGAAACTGAAGAGCCTTCATTTCAAGAACAGTTACATGCTTTGAACGTTTTCCACAGGATATGCCAGTAGCAAAGCTTTGAAATTGGACATGAAGCTGCACACAAAACTGAGAGGGATTTACAGCAGGAGATGGCATATAGTAAAAAGCAGACAACGTTGGACAAATTATGTGCTGTTTTACTTAGGGTACGTCTACACTGCACGATTATTTTGAATTAGCTTAAACCGATATTACAAAACAGATCTAATAAAATCGGTTTAGCGCGTCCACAGTGGGATCACGAAATCGATTGTTTTGGTCATGGCCAAAGCTACCCTCGATTTCAGGACGGTGCACTGTGGGTAGCTGTTCCTCAGCTATCCATAGTTCCCACTTCCGGGTTGAGAGCACAGTGCCTGATGGGGCAGAAACATGCCCCGTTGGTGCTGGGTACAGCCTCACCCCTCCCTTTGTGAAGGCAGCAGACAACCCTTTGGCGCCTTTTCCCGGAGTGCATTGAGCAAATGCCATAGCACAGCAATCATGGACGCCTGAGATCACAAAACGGTATCCTGCCCGTTGTCAAACACCTCGCGTACTCTCTGCCAGCAGCATTCAGTACACAGAGGGTGACATTTACAGTACTCAAGGAATTATTTATTTTACTTCTCTTTCACGTGCTGGGGGGGAGGAAGAGACTGATGAGCTGTTTCCGTGAACCACGCAAGACACCATGTATTAAGCTACAGACATTGGGCGCTCAGCAAGAATGCAAATAGTTTTCAAGAGACTGCTGTGGAGAGTGGTAGCTGTAGTCCTCATTACCCCCTCCTCCCTCCATGAGCATCCGTTTGAGTCTCTGGCTTCCCGTTAGGTTGTCCGCACCGCTGTGTATCCTGGAGTTTATTTTCAAACGCTTTGGCATTTCCTGTCTTTAACGGAGCTCTGATAAACAGAGATTTGTCTCACCATACAGCGATCAGATCTAGTATCTCCCGTAAGGTTCAATGCAGGAGCTACTTTTGCATTTGAACTGCATCGCCACTCGCGTGCTGATCAAGTGAAACGTGAAAGCAGGAATGGCATTTAAAAGGTCTCGGGGCTTTTCCTGTTTACCGGCACTCCGCATCCGAGTTCGGATTGCGGACCAGAGCGGTCAGTGGTGCACTGTGGGATACCTCTAGGAGGCCAATAATGTTGATTTCCGTCCACACGAACCCTAATCCGAGTTATCACTTTCGAATTTAGCGCTACTCCTCTCGTCTGGGAGGAGTTCCAAAATCGATTTAAGGAGCCGTTTAACTCGACATTAATGACGACGTCGTGTGAACGGGTACAGCGTTAAATCGGTATATCGGCCATTAAACCGATTTAAAGTCGCAGTGTAGACCTGGCCTTAGTGTGACACACCTGGAGCTCTGATTGTAGGTATAGTCCTGTATTTCTTACCAACAACTTTCCTTTTTTTGTTTTGCTTTGCTTTGTTATCATTTTATGTCAGCAACTGCACAGAGTCAATTTACTGTTTTAAAGGAAACTATTACTGTGTGTTTAGATTTTTCTCTTTCATTCATTGTGTTTCAATGCCACACTTCTATAACTAAAGCATATCTTTGTTCCATACTGTACATGCACTTGAAAATGGTGTCTTTTGCTTATTATCAACCTTTGGATAATGACAATTTTTTCTGGGAACCAAGAAGTTGCTAATAACTGCCATTCATTTTACTTCATTAGAAAAAAAGTAAGAAAAAGTTATATGTATGGGTGTTCTCTGTGCGAATGCTCATATTTACATGCACAAAGAAGAACTCATTTGCTGATGAGGATAGCTCACTGGTTTGAGTATTGGCCTATTAAACTCAGGGTTGTGAGTTCAATTCCTGAGGGAGTCATTTAGGGAACTGGGGTTTAAAAACAAAATGTTTGGGAATTTGCTCTGCTTTGAGCAGGGGATTAGACTAAATGATTTCCTGAGGTCCCTTCTAACCCTGATAGTCTATGATGATTCTAAATGTATTTGACATTTGTTATTCTCATCTCTGAAAAGCTTCTGTCATCCATTCAGGGAGAAGAAACCATGCCATGTAACTTAAGGGACCAATAACATACTATGAATAGTAGTCCCAACGTTATTTGTATAAACAATTTTAAAATTTACAAATAGCTAATATATTAGTTAAAATCAAAGATGTTTGTTAATTATTCTTTAATCAAAAAGCCTACATTTAATTTATTCACAATGAATAATTCAACTAACTACTATAAGACCACCTTCTTCTCCCTTACATGCAATTGGTTTTTAATTGACCTTGAGTAGCCTGTGTTTATTCTCTGCTTGTGTACTGAGATATTTAATCCTTTACATTCCACACAATAAATTACATTTTTCAGCAATTTTCAGACATTGCCTAACATGTTTAATTAGAGTGTTAAATTCTATAATTTTTGTTTTATATCTAGCTACCTCAGAGTGTCCCATTATTTCATTTGAGAAAAACTTGTCCAGGGCAGCAAAAACAGGCTTTGCTGAAGGAGTTTTAGAAGGCGATGACTCGAACTTGTTGATATATGTTTGGTTACTCACACAGTGTGAATTGGATGTTCCAAAATAGAATGTTCAAGGTTTATTTATGCCTTTGAAAAAAATACGATTTTCTTATGCATAGGAAAGGTTCCTAATGTTGTATTTGGCTGAACTCTAACCAGAGATCAATCTGTGCCCTTCTATGCCTAGCCTTCATGATAATGTTTGAACTATACATAGGAGACACATGTAAAATAAATAATTTACACAGAAAGCTAGAGTGTGGACACCCTCCAGTGTGAGACGTGCCTACTGGTAGAATCTCTCAGGACATAGGAGGGAGAGCTACAGGAGAAGATGATTTGGCTGCAGAGTATCTGTGCACAGGAGGAATTCATTGAAAATAGCATATGGAGACCTCCAAGGTTGTGAAAGCAATCAACTTGGAAAGAACTGCAGTAATATCACCAGGGGAGGAAGTAAAAGTTGGCAGCTGGTTACTTCTGGCAGCATGCAGTTCTCCACTCCTCCTCCCAATCCACAGTCCATAGAGATAAAATACCTTCATGCTGCCTTAGTAATGAGATAGGAGGAATCTCCCCCAAATGTAGAGGAGGAGAAGTCATGTACCCCAAGGCTAGGAGGATCACAGCATCAATGGGTGTTGTAGTGGTGGTTGGTGACTTCCTTCTAAGACAGTGATAGGCAACCCACGGACCGCGGGCTCTGCGTGGCCCATTCAGGTAATCCGCTGGCAGGCCATAAGACAGTTTGTTTACACTGACCACCTACAGGCATGGCTGCCCGCTGCTCCGAGTGGCCACGGTTGACTATTCCCAGCCAACGGGAGCTACGGGAAGCTTGGACTGGGTGGTAATGGGGGATGTAACTACCAAGACATCTGTTGGGAAAATGTTACAGAGGGCACTAGTTATCCAACAAGTTCTTGGAATATGCTGGACACAACTTTTTATTTCAGAAGGGGGAGAAAGTGATAGAGGAGAGGGAGTTCTAGATTTGCTTTTGACAAATAGAGAAGAACTGGTTGAGAACTGGAAGGATGAAGTCAGCTTGGGTGAAAGTGATCATAAAATGATAACAGTTCATAATTCTAAGGAATGGTAGGTGGGAAAACAGAGTAAAGACTAGCAAACTCAGAAAATTGGTAGGTAAAATCCCATAGGAAGCAAGTCTAAGGGAAAAAAGAGTTCAGGAAAGTTGGCAGTTTTTTTTGAGAGAGACATTATTAAGGGCACAAGAGCAAACTATCCACATGTGTACAAAAGATAGGCAGTATGGTTTAACCAGGAGGTTTCAATGACCTGAAACTCAAATAATAATAATAATAATACATTAACACAAAAAGTGGAAACTAGAGCAAATGATAAAGGAAAAATATAAAAAACAACACAAGCATATAGGGACAACATTTAGAAAGGCCAAGGCACAACATTAGTTTAAACTAGCTAGGGACATAAAGGATAACAAGAAAACATTTTACAAATACATGAAAAGCAAGAGGAAAACCAAGAACAGGGAAGGCCCATTACTCAATGAGGAGAGAAAGACAATAACAAAAAACACAGCAATGGCTGAGTGTTAATGGCTTGTTTCAGTTTTCATCAAAAGATTTAGCATTGATCGCAAAACTAACATAGTGAACATCAGTATATATGGGGTAAGATCTCAGGCTAAAATACGAAAGAACAAGTTAGGAATTACTTAGACAAGTTAGATGTCTTCAAGTCAAATTGGTCTCATGAAATACATACTAGAATACTTAAAGAACTCCCTGAAGAGATCTCTCAGCCCTGGTCTACACTGTGGGGTGAGAGGGGGGTGAGGGTCAACAGGAGAGCACTCAGGGCTCAATTTATCACATCTAGACTAGACACGATAAATCAGTCCCTGCTGGATCAGTCTCTGCTCGCCGATCTGGCGGATAGTGTAGACATACCTGAGCCATTAGTGATTATCTTTGATAACTCACGGAGGACCACAGAGGGGCTAGAGGACTGGAAAAAGGCAAATATATTACCTGAAAAAGGGAATAAGGACAACCCAGGAAATTATAGACCAGCCATCTTAACTTTGAAACCCAGAAAGATAATGGAGAAAATTATCAATCAATTTGTGAGCACCTAGAAGATGAGGTGATATGTAACATTCAGCACGGATTTGTTAGGAACAAGTCATGTCAAAGCAACTTGATATCCTTCTTTGATAGTGTAAGAAGCCTTCTGTACTTAGAGAGTAGGTATCAGTTACACAAATACAAAATGGGATACAATTGCCTAGGAAAGAGTACTGTAGAACAGGATCTGGGTGTTAATAGTGGATCACAAACTAAATGAGTCAACAATGTAATACTGTTGCAAAAGAAAATGTAACGTTATTTTGAAATGTGTTAGCAGGAGTGTTGTAAGCAAGATATGAGAAGTGAATACTTATACTCTATAGTGTCTAGTTCTGGACACCACACTTTGGGAAAGATTTGCACTAATGGAAGAAAGTCCATCTGAGAGCAACAAAAACCACTCCCCACCCCCTGACAGTGTATGTGCTCAGGAGAGTGTAGGGCATATGGGGATGTGAAGGAGGAGAGGAGAGAGAGGGAATTTGAGGTGTATATGCAGAGAATCATAGGAAGGTACAAAAAGCAAGGGGAAATTGAGGAACAGGAGGGAGGGGGAACAGGTGTACAGCTGCTTTGCATTGCTCTGGTAAAACAAGGCACCTGTAAACCCAGTTTTAATGGGACAGTAAGCTCAGCCTGCTTTGTGCTTCTCCTAAATAGCATAAAGCAGCTGGACTATACTGGTCAATCTGGCCAGAAAAAATACAAATCTTTAAGATTAATAGTTCCTAACTTCAAATCATTAGAAATATCACCAGGAAACTTTGTCTGTGCATTTGTTGCTTAATGTTCATCTATGACTTTTTAATAAATAAAGAAATACATAAATAAAGGAAATTCTCAGACAAAAAAATTAGAACATAAAGTTAAGATTGGTAGTATATATATAAAAAAAGCAAGTGTAAAATACATTATAGACTGATTTGGATTATCCCAAGGGTTATAAACCCAGGAGATTCAGAGTCAAGGTATTTGTAGTAACACAATGAAGATTTAAGAGCAAGAGCGAGAGATCTAATTTTCTATTAAATCGGTTTACTCTAATCTGGGATCACAGACAACAATATGTTTTAATCATATGATAACTGGAAGATGTCACTACAAGTTAGAGAGTTAATGTTCTTTTGGTGCTCTAACTGTGTATTTCTATTCCTGTATATCTTTGGAGTTCTTTTCTGTTTAACCTTAACTCTACAATCCCTTAGTTTTGAACACTTTGATTTTGGGATAATTACAATATCCCTGTAAAGTATTTTGCTCTAAATTGCCAATATGTATGCTCAGCCTTAATTACATTTTAGCATACTTCTTGTCTGGCAATTAGCAAGAGTTCTTCTTCACTGATTATTAGATGACACCACAGATACCATATTTATACATTCACAACAGGGTTTTAAGTCATTACATAGCACTATTGTTATCATATCTGGAACTTCACAATTATAAAAAAGTCCATGGAACAAAGTAGAAACCACAGAGAACCTTTCCAAATTCTTTACTAATCCCACAAAAAAAATTGGTGTCAGTCATCCCAGGACTTTGGAGGACACTCATCTTTGGAGGACACTGAAAAAATGTTGATGCCTAGATAATAAGATTATCATCATTATCTGAGAGTTCCATGAGGCCGTGAACACACAAATATGTCCTAATGAAATGCCTAACCTCTAAATCAATAGTATTAAGCTATACTTTATCAACTCATTATTATTATTTTAGCAATGTTTGCAACAATCCATACTTACCTTTGTTAGCAAAAGTTAAATTATTTGCCTTTGAAGAATCTATGTATCTATTAAAATACCTGTTTGAGTCCCACATCCCAAAAGCTATCTGAATGAAAATATTTGGAAGTAACATGGCATTGCAAAAATCAAAGTATAAATTGCAGCATTCCTGCCCATTCTTTGTGAAAGCATATGTGCTAGTCTCAGCAGCCTACAGGCAATGCTGATCACACTGCATCTCAGATGGACTGATCATATTCTACAAATGGATGAGACACATGTGGCAGCAACTGATCAGTAGTTAACTGACAGATGAAAACAAACATCAAAGGCAAAGGAATTTAGGAAGTATTTACAGATAGGCAATATTGACAGAGACCACTGGGAAACAACCTGCCAAACAAACTAATTTGTCTTAGCAGTAAATGATAGACTGAAGATGTATGAAAATAACCACCACTGTGCATGCAAAACAAAATGCCAACTACATTTACCACAGCAGTCACATCTAGTGTATCAGCCTAACACCTGCACAATCTGTTTTGGAAAGAGTCATAAATTGGACTGGAATGGAGTCATAAACTATATGCAGTCTGTATGTATGATCCTGAAGAATTTAAC
Source organism: Chelonoidis abingdonii (assembly GCF_003597395.2). Classification (NCBI taxonomy): domain Eukaryota; kingdom Metazoa; phylum Chordata; order Testudines; family Testudinidae; genus Chelonoidis; species Chelonoidis abingdonii. The sequence continues at coordinate 218,340,766 of NC_133769.1, read as the reverse complement.
CTTTCTAACATAACTTTTGGTGAAAGCTTCTAAAATGGTTTGTATTGAAGTCTGGTTTGCTGCCACTACTTGTTCTTGTCACATATAGCAGTGGTTCTCAACCTGTGGTCCCCACAGGGAACTGCAGACTATGCTAAGGGGTATGTGAAAGACTTAAAATGAAAACTGACTGAACAGAATTAAACTATATATACAAACAATGGATTTCCAAAGGGGTCCCGACCTCCATTCTAAATGTTTTAGGGGTCATCAAATGACAAAGGGTTGAGAACCACTGCCATATAGCAGACTACAGGTTTCTATTAATCATAAAAGCATGTTCAAAAATGCTCTATCAAGCAAAAAATTCTGCTGTTTTTCTAATACCCCAGTAACTTTTGTTGTTAACATATGAAGGACTTTACACAGCTTTATATATTCTAAGTGTGTTCAGAGCATAGGAATGCCAGAGATACCATGATGAAGCTAAGTTTGCTTGCAAATGACAGTTGTCAAGTTTTTATATGGCAACTGCTATATAATGTTGTTATATGTACTAATGAATTCTCACAACACCTATTCATTCCTATGTATTTGCTCCATTATAAATGTAGTAAAGTCATAATGGGGCTACCTGGGCTACCAAGAATATTATGGGATGAAGCCAGGCTCCATCCCTCGATTACTTACTGTTTTGTAAGTGGTAGTTCTCCTCTCCCAGCCCTTTTGGTGATGCAGATGAATAAAAGCAGCAAGTTCACAGCCTGTAGTTCTGTGAGCAGACAGGTGTTGGTGGTTTCTTTTTTTTATTGCACAGATTGGTTCCTTTACGAAAAGAAAGAATGGAAAATTCAAATAATGAGGGATGAACTGAGTTTTTCTAAGGAAAAAAATGTAGTTCTAAGCTGGTCACACAAGGGACTACAAGAAAGGAATTTTGATTCTTCATGTGCAAATCTCTAGACTGCTTCCTGAATATCATTTCCAGATTGGCACAGATATTACAGCTACCTGTACTCTTACCCAGTTTCCAGCACAATAAATAACTGTATGCACCTACAATACTTTTGACTAATTTAATTTGTAAACCCTGTTGTTCCATCAATGATACATGACTTTTGACAACATAGGAAACTGACTCCTTACAGCATGGTCTAATTTAATCAACCTAGTGGAATCACAGAGCTCGAGAATTCCAGGTATTCATTTACTTAGGAGAGCTCTGGGAGACCCAGTCTGCATATAGTTAATATTTCCTTAACTCTGTATTCCACTGTGAATGAAACTTTCCAAATGGCTGGCAGAACACTGAGATTTTCACTCAACTGTCATATCCAGTGATGTTTACGAATAAAAATGCTATTTCTTATTGGGAAATCTCAAAGTCAACTTTCATGGTTCTGCGGAGAATTCAATGCAATACATTTTAACTAAATAAAACAGTTTCCTCATAACTGTTGAATAAGCAATAGCAACTCAAGGTTGCAGAACATATTTTTCTTTATTACGGCTATATTTCTGTGTGTGTTATCCTTGACAATATACTCAGATAGCTGTTGCTATGTATCTATTTTGGTTTACCCCACAGATAAAAGCAAATGAATAATGCACCTTAACACATAGCTAACACCAATAAGATAGACATATATGTAGATTTGTTGTTAGATTAGACATTTATGTTCCATTCTTTTTTCCTGGCACTTTGGAAAATAAAACACCTTGCCCGCCCCCGCACCTATTGTCAGGCACTTCTGAGTAATTCTAATCTGGAATTTGTTGTATTGCTTTGAGCTTGTAAAGCAACAGCATCTCAGCATCTTAAATGATGACTGTGTGCAAGGTCATACATTTGGTGACAAATATTGCTTTTACGATGGATATAAAATTCACACATTGCAATTTGTACAGCAACTACTGAATATATCACCAACAGACAAAAAAGAAGTACTGGGAGGAAAGAATGAAATAGTCAAGTCATCACTGCTGAATTTAGTTCTTTGCGGTGCTATATCGCGACTAATGGCTGCAGTGGTGACACATGATTTATTAGCTGTGGTTGCTGATCTCAGACCTACAGTTCTCTTAAAGATATGACAGCAGTAGTGATATCCTCTGCTTCAGGAAGATGCTTACTGATCCATGGACTGTTGTTTTCAGTACTACCACAAGATTCAGCTGTTGCAGTACACTCCAAAAGGTCTTAGGGTACGTCTACAGGACGGAATTAATTCAAACTTATTCTATTTGAATTTTGGAAGCAATTTTATACATTTGGTGTTGTGTGTCCCCATGTGAATTCGACGCATGAATTCAGCGGAGTGCATCCACAGTACAGAGGGTAGCATAGAATGTTGGAGCGGTGCACTGTGGGAAGCTATCCCACAGTTCCCACAGTCCCCGCTGCCCACTGGAATCATGGGTTAAGCTCCCATTGCGTGATGAGGCAAAAACATTCTCGCGGGTGTTTCTGGGTGTGTGTCGTCACTCGCTCCTCCCTCCGTGAAAGCTATGGCAGACACCATACTGCCAGCAGACAGTGCAGTACAGTGCACCGCCTGTCTCCTGGTACTATGAATCCACCTTGCATGTCCTCTTGTCTTTCTATCTACTCTTTTATCTAACCATTTCCCGCCTTTTTTCGGCTACCGTGAACCGAGCAGCATAGCTTCCCCCACAAACTCTGCTCTCCCGCTCTTGCATCACTAGCTAATTTTTCCATGTTGTCTGTCCTGGGCTCACGTGCAAGCTACAGAAGGCAACAATTCCCTGCCATTTTTCAGCCATCGTGAACTGAGATGCACAGCTTCCACTGCTTTTTCCATGTTGTCTGTCCTGGGCTCCTGTGGAAGCTGCAGAAGGCAACAATTCCCTGCCATTTTTTGACCATCATGAAGTGAGCCACACAGCTTCTGCCCCTTTTTCCATGTTGTTGGTCCTGGGCTCCTGTGGAAGCTACAGACGGCAACAATTTCCCACCATTTTTCGGCCATCATGAACTGAGCCATACAGCTTCCGCCGCAAACTCTGCTCATGCTTCTGCCGCAAAATCTGCTCTCCCACTCTTGCTGCTCTAGTGAGCTTCTCGACTCTATGAAAGCTACATCGGATGGCCATCTTGAACTGAACAGCTCTCCTACATTTTGTCCCTCTTTTCAAGGATTACCCATGCAGGCGCCATAAGTGCAATCATGGAACCCACTCAGATCTCTGCTGTAGTTTTGACCATTGTAAATACCTCCCACATTATCCAGCAGTATGTGCAGTACCTGCAAAACTGGGCAAGGAAGCGATGACAATGCAATTATTATACTGATGAGGACATGGACACAGACGTTCCTAGATGTGGCGATTGGGAGATCATGATGGCATTGGGCCAGGTTCATGCAATGGAATGCCAATTCTGGGCCCGGGAAACAAGCACAGACTGGTGGGACTGCATAGTGTTGTAGGTCTGGGATGATTCCCAGTGGCTGTGAAATTTTTGTATGCGTAGGGCCACTTTCATGGAACTTTGTGACTTGCTGTCCCCTGCCCTGAAGCACAAAGACACCATAATGAGAGAAGTCCTCACAGTTGAGAAGCGAGTGGCCATACCACTGTGGAAGCTTGCAAAGCCCAACAGCTACCGGTCAGTCAGTAATCAGTTTGGAGTGGGCAAATCTACTGTAGGGGCTGCTGTGCTGCAAGTAGCCAACACAATCATTGACCAGCTGCTATCAAGGGTAGTGACTTTGGGAAATGTGCAGACCATTGCGGATGGCTTTAATGCGCTAGGGTTCCCTAACTGCGGTGGGGCGACAGATGGAATGCCTATCCCTATCTTAGCCCCAGCACACCAAGGTGGCCAGTACATAAACCGCAAGGGGTACTTTTCCATGGTGCTGCAAGCAGTGGTGGATCACAAGGGACATTTCACTAACATCAACATGAGATGGCCAGGAAAGGTGCATGCTGCTCGCATCTTCAGGAACTCTGGTTTGTTTGAACAGCTGCAGGAAGGGACTTACTTCCCAGACCAGAAAACTATTGTTAGGGTGTGGAAATGCCTATAAGTATCCTCGGGGACCCAGCCTACCCCTTAATGCCATGGCTCATGAAGCTGTACACAGGCACCCTGGACAGGAGCAGTTCAGCTATAGGCTGAGCAAGTGCAGAAAGGTGGTAGAATGTGCTTTTGGGACGTTTGAAAGCATACTGGCGCAGCTTACTGATTCGGTTAGATCTCAGCACAACCAATATTCAGTTGTAATTGCTGCTTGTTGTGTGCTCCACCATATCTGTGAGAATAAGGGGGAAGAAATTTCTGGCAGTGTGGGAGGTTGAGGCAATTCGCCTGGTGACCAATTTCGCACAGCCAGAAAACAGGATGATTAGAAGAGCACAGCAGGGTGTGCTTCACATCAGAGAAGCTTTGAAAGGCAGTTTCATGACTGGTCAGGGTACAGTGTGACAGTTGTGTTTGTTTCTCTTGAAGTTACTCACCCTTATATGTATGAAAGGAAATAAAGTCAAAATTGTTTTAAAACCTTTTCTTTATTATTTGTTGCACAACACATGAGAGAAATCAGAAGGTAGACCGGGGGCAGATGGTATTGGGTTAGGCAGGTGGAGGAGGAGAGAAGGACACGTCCAGAAACCAAATCAAAAGTTTGCATATCCCAGCTTTCTTCTGCTTGGGCGATTCTCTGGGGTTGAGTGTGTAGGTCCCTGTAGCCTCCCCCCTCGTGTTCTTGGGTATCTGGGTGAGGAGGCTATGGAACTTGGGGAAGAGGGAGGGTGGTTATACAGGGGCTGCAGCAGAAGCCTGTGGTCTTGCTGCCTTTCCTGCATTAGATCCACCATACAGCAGAGCATGTCAGTTTGCTCTCCCATGACCTTGACCATAGCGTCCTGCTTGTTCTCATCATGCATGTCCCTCCTTTCTTCATGTTCCTGTAATGCTTTACTGAACTCCACAATTTTTTGCCTCCACACATTCAGCTTGGCCTGATCAGTGCAGGAGGACTGCATGAGCTCGGTGAACATGTCATCCTGAGTTTGTTTTTTCTGCCTTCTAATCTGGACCAGCCTCTGGGATGGACTAGATAAGGGCTGTGTTGAAACATTTGCACTTGCGGGAGGAGAAAAAGGGAGGGTAGTATTTTAAAAGATACATTTCAGAGAACAAAGGGGACACTCTGGTGTGAGTAAGCCATCACACATGGACGGGCAACAGAATTCAGCTTGCAGGCAGCCTAAGGGCACGGGGGGTTCTGCTTCTTCTACATTCATTTCAATGCTTTCAAAGTGCTGGGCTCCCGCCCCATAGCAAGCAATGTCTGGTGGGTTTGCCATATAAAAGGAGGGCCTGTGGGCTCTCTGGGATGATCGCTTCACACAACACCCCCCACGCACCCCCCCGCCCTGCACGCCTCCGATGAGGCTCTGAGCAGGGATGAGCCCTTTAAACTAAATGAAAACAGCCCAGAGCAGCTGGGTTTCCTCTCCCCGTCCCCCACCCTGTGGCTCCAATCAGGCTCTCACTCACCAGAAGTACGTTCCCTAGGGTCATGGTCTGAGAGCCTGCCTTGGGAGTTTGTGTGTATGGGGGGAGGAGGCTATTGGCTCCAGCATTAAGAATAGTGTGACAGGGGAGAAACGGATTCCTCACTTGCCGCCTGTGCACTGTCATCCTCCTCTTCATCCTCCAGTGACTCTTCCTCCTTGCTCCGTGCAACTCTCCCCTTGCAGGTGTCCACAGACAGTGGTAGGGTAGTGGTGGCGTCACCCCCCATAATTGCATGCAGCTTACAGTAGAAGCAGAATCTATGGGGCTGTGACCCAGAGCGCTTGTTCACCTCCCTGGCTTTTTGGTATGCTTGCCTGAGCTCCTTGATTTTTGTATGACACTGCTCTGTGTCCCTGGAGTAGCCTCTTTCTGTCATGGCCCTGGAGACTTTAGTGTACGTATTTGCGTTTCTTTTTTTGGAATGTAGTTCTGCCATAACAGACTCATCTCATCAAATGGGATGCAGTACCTCCCATTTGGACCATGCTGGAGCTCATCTGCTAATCTGGGACTGCATGATCGCTTGTGATAGTGGACTCTGTATGGTCGCCTGTGATGGTGGACTGTGCTGATGGTCACCTGTGCTGATTGTGACCAAGCAGGAAATTTCCTGGGGATTTTCCTGCCCACCTGGCTAGTGCATCGGAGTTGAGAGTGTTGTCCAGAGCGGTCACACGGGAGCATTCTATGATAGATCCTAGAGGCCAATACCGTCGAATTGCATCCACAATACCTTTAACACGGAATTGCGATCTCGATTTAAGCGCTACTCCACTTGCTGAGGTGGAGTACAGAAATTGGATTAAAGAGCCCTTTAAATTGAAAAAAATGGTTTGGTCGTGTGGACTGAATCATTTTTTTTTTAATTAACTCGGTGTAACCAGGAGTGACTCACCCCTGCGGCGCCTCCTGCTGATCGCTTCAGGAATTAGCTCAAACTTGCAGCTGGAGCGCCCTCTGCAGGCCGGTGATCCGCCTTCTGCTACTGGCCCATGTCCCTCCCTGGACTCCGGTGCCCCTTTTACGTGGGGTTCTGCCCCCTGGCAGTAACCCCTTTCTCCTTAGGGTTTCCCCTCCCTGGGAACCTCCCCTCACTCTATCCCCATTTCTCAGGGTCTTGAGCAACTGCCTCATCATAGCTAGCCCATGCCCTGGGGCAGACTGCAGTATTAGACCTCTCATCATCGCAAAGGGGTTTGGACCTGCCCCCTTGGCCTACCCTGGGTTGCACCCTGCAACCCAGTACTCTAGCCTACTCCTAGGCCCGCCGCTGGCTTTCCCAGGAGCATTGCCCAGCTCGCTGCCTTCCCCAGCCCTGCTTCACCCAGGTACCTTGTCTGGTCCCTTGCAGCAGCCAGGCCCTTCTCCCTCTGAACGCAGAGAGAGACTTCCTTGGCTCCTGGCTTCTCTGCCCTTTTATAAGGGCCTGTGGCTCAGTTTGGGGCATGGCCCCAGCTGCAGCCACTTCCCCCAATCAGCTCAGCTTAAAAGGCTGCTTTCTCCAGCCCCGGCCCCTTCCCTGGGCTGTTTTTAACCCCTTCAGGGCCGGAGCAGGGATCCACCCTGCTACACTCGGTTAATTCCGAAATAACAGACTAGTGTAGATCAGGCCTCAGATTTGGCAAATGTCAAAAGCACGCTGTTGCAAATGTGTGAATTTTGTATAATATTTTATTACCTATTTTTATGAACAATATGCTCCTCATCTGACTTTTCATTGTTGTCCATTGGAGGCAGAGGGTTTAAATACTTTTGTTGTAACAGAGCAGAAGGCCTGAGGAGTTTGTGTCATGTAGAGTCTGGGATGGTAGGAATGCACCATCAAGAGTTGGCTGGAATCCACACATGTCAATGGAGAATCCAGAAAAGACAATGGTATCCCCAGTGGTCAAACGTTAACATTTACCTCACGAAGCTGCAGGAGCAGCATGGTAGTGTCTGGAGGACAAAGACAAAAGGAGCCAGGAATCTGCATTAAGAAACAGGCTCACAGATAAACAAGGATTTTTCGTGGGACTGAGAGATAAAATGGGTCACAAAGAGGAGCTGGAGCTCAGGGAATGAGGGCATGGTGAAGCCCTGTCTCCCATCAACATGAACTGAGTTCTAAGCATGTCTCTTTCATGCTAACTCAAAGACATTCAAATACTGTGTTCCACGTGACTAACAAATTATTACCTCGTTATCAAAAGGCTGCTTGGCATTGCTACAGTTACTCACTGAAGAGTATTGTGCCCTGAAGACGTGAGTCTGGCTCAGCTGGACTTGCTGCCAGGTGCCGCAGAGAGACATGGAGATTGCTGGAGACTGACAGCCCAGTTTCAGAGTCATGAAGGCCACAGGCCTTTCCCTGGAGGACAGTGCGGATCTTGGGGTCCATCACACTACAGTCACTGTCTACATTCTGAACCTGTTCCCTGAGGAAGGACAGCCTGGTACTTCAAATTACTCTGGCCAAAGGACACTTTTGTGGAAAGTTTCAGTTTAATTGGACATTTCTCTTAGATAAGAGACTTTGTGGGAAGAAGAGCTAATGTGAGTTTAGGAGTATTTTGGGGAAGGGAATAGAGGCAGACCAGCTGGGAATGTGGGAGAAGAGGAAGCTGTAGCTTATGTTATCAGTCAGAACATAGATAAATGGGTTCTAGAGGAACTATGTCAGTGGCATTCCTATGACCGTGATGCGTGTACAAAATCAACATCATCGTCCATTCAGTTTTTAGACATTTGGGTTAGAACTCCAGAAGATACTGAAAAAAGACCAAATCCTGCCATCTTTGATCAGATCATTCTCATTCCTTACTCAAGCAAACTCTTATTTAAATCACTGAGAGTTTGACTGAATAATGATTAAGTGAGGGTCTGATCCTGTGAGATAGTGAGCACTTCCACCATGGTGTTGAATGAGTCTTTTAAGTCCATGGCAGCTGAGAGTTCTCAACATTTTGCAGGATGAGGCCCTTTCTAATGACCTCAGAATCTGACTCAGATTATTTTTGGTTGTATGTTCTATATAGTACTTTAGTCTGCTGAACTCTGCCCACAAGAATCTCTCATTTCTTGTCAGAGCATTTTAACTAGATACAGCCTACAAAGAATTCCATTAGCATTGCATTCCATTAGCATTCCATTGTACTCTGTTAGTGTAAAAGTTCACAAGAATACTGCCATCATCTGAGTTACGGTGCTACTCTATCCAGTGCAGATTCAAGCCACCTGAGACTAGCAAGTACATAAACAATCTTGCTGTTCCTGTAATTTTAGTTCATCTAGCTTGGACCATTTTAAATAGTTTATATTTTTATTACATTACAAATGGGGAGAAAAACCCCAAAACACAACAACAACAACCCCAATGAGAGCAAATGCATGATGTCCTAAAGAAGGACTCTAGTTAAGGCTGTTTATCATGATAAAATTAATAATGCCAATATATTATCAGACAAAGTAATACTAGCAAAATAATATTTGCACTTTAAATGGTCTTCCAGAGGAAGCAACACGCAGCGCAGTGCTGATTATGTATTTTTTATTCTGGCTATTATATTTAAATTAGGGCTGTCAAGCGATTACAAAAATTAATCATGATTAATCATGCGATTAATCACGCTGTTAAACAATAATAGAATACCATTTATTTAAATATTTTGGATGTTTTCTACATTTTCAAATACATTGTGACAAAGTTCCTCCTCTGCCTTGTTGAGTTCTGCGCTTTTTGGCGAATTTGCTCGCCTCAGAGGTTTTTGGCAGTCCTCAGTTTGGCTCCTTTTGTTTGTGACATAAACCTGTCGTTCACTTGGCTAAACTCATCACTGGCCAGCACGGGGAAAAGGAGGAGAACAATCCTCCACAGTCTCTGCTGGCCCACCTAATGAGTCGGGACAGGCCAGAGACTTTCCCCTCTGGTTGGACCTACAGTCCAGATCAACTCCTCTTATATCAAATAGAGAGTTGAGGGAATGGGGGGAACAGCGGACTGCCCTCTACTCCAGGTTCCAGCCCAGGGCCCTGTGGATTTGCAGCTGTTTTTAGTGTCTCCTGTAACAGCTATGTGACAGCTACAACTCCCTGGGCTACTTCCCCATGGCCTCCCCCCAACACCTTCTTTGTCCTCACCACCGGACCTTCCTTCTGATATCTGATAATGCTTTTACTTCTCAGTCCTCCAGCAGTAAGCCTACTCACTCTCAGCTTCTTGCGTGCCTCTTGCTCCCAGCTCCTTGCATGCCCCTCACTGACTGCAGTAAGGTCCTTTTTAAACCAGGTGCCCTGATTAGCCTGCCTGTCTTAATTGATTCCAGCAAGTTCCTGATTGTTCTAGGACTGCCCCTGGTACCTTACCCAGGGAAAAGGGACCTGCTTAATCTGAGGCTAATATATTTGCCTTCTATCACTCTCCTGTAACCTGGATCCCAATAGGATCACTCTCCTGTAGCCATCTGGCCTGCCCTGTCACAATATTGATTTCAGTTACAACACAGAATATGTGTACAGCGCTCACTTTAGATTTATTTTGATTACAAATATTTGCACTGTAAAAAACAAAAGAAATAGTATTTTTCAATTCACCTAATACAAGTACTGTAGTGCAATCTCTTTATCATGAAAGTTGAACTTACAAATGTAGAATTATGTCCAAAATATAATTGCATTCAGAAATAAAACAATATAAAACTTTAGAGCCTACAAGTCCACTCAGTCCTACTTTAGCCAGTTGCTCAGACAAACAAGTTTGGTTGCAATTTGCAGGAGATAATGGTGCCAGCTTCTTGTTTACAATGTCACCTGAGAGTGAGAATAAGCATTAGCATGGCATGGTTGCAGCCAGTGTCACAAGATATTTACATTCCAGATGTGCTAAAGATTCATATGTCCCTTCACGCATCAACCACCCTGATGATGGGTTCTGCTCGATAACAATCCAAAACAGAGCAGACCGACGCATGTTCATTTTCATCATCTGAGTCAGATGCCAACAGAAGGAAGTTGATTTTCTGTTTTGATGGATCGGCTTCTGTAGTTTCTGCATTTGAGTGTTGCTCTTTTAAGACTTCTGAACATATGCTCCACACCTCATTCCGCTCAGATTTTGGAAGGCACTTCAGATTCTTAAACCCTGGGTCAAGTGCTGTATCTATTCTTAGAAATTTCACATTGGTACCTTTTTTGCGTTTTGTCAAATTTACTGTGAAAGTGTTCTTAAAACGAACATGTGCTGGGTCATCATCCGAGACTGCTATAGCATGAAATATATGGTAAAACGTGGGTAAAACAGAACAGGAGACATACAATTCTCCCCCAAAGAGTTCAGTAACAAATTTAATTAACACATTAGTTTTATCACAAGCATCATCAACATGGAAGCATGTCCTCTGGAATGGTGGCAGAAGCATGAAGTGGCATGCACGTGTTTCGCATATCTGGCATGTAAATACCTTGCAAAGCCAGCCACAAAACTGTCATGCAGATATAGGGCTGGCTCAAGGCACCAGCAAACCAAGCACGTGCTTGGGACAGCACATTTTCAGGGGAGACATTCCAGACATCTTTTTTTTTTTTTTGCGCTTTGGGCAGCAAAAACCTAGAGCTGGCCCAGCAGCGCGTTGTGCATGGGGAGTGAGGGCGGGGGGGTGCTGAGGCCACTGCGGTTCTCACCGTGGGAGAGAAGCGCCCGCACCTTGTGTCTGGGCTGGGCAGGCTCCGAGCGGGGGACACTTGGGTGCAGCTAAAAATTTTTTTTGCTTGGGGTGGCAAAAAACCTAGAGTCGGCCCTGTGCAGATGCCTGTTCTCACTTTCAGGTGACATTGTAAATAAGAAGCAGGCAACAGTATCTCCTGTAAATGTAAACAATCTTTGTTTTAGCGATTGGATGAACAAAAAGTAGGACTGAGTGGACTTGTAGGCTCTAAAGTTTTACATTGTTTTGTTTTTGAGTGCAGTTATGTAACAAAAAATCTACATTTGTAAGTTACACTTTCACGATAAAGAGATTGCACTACAGTACTTGTATGAGGTGAATTGAAAAATACCTTTCTTTTATCATTTTTACAATGCAAATATTTGTAATAAAAATAATTATATAAAGTGAGCAATGTACACCTTATATTCTGTGTTGTAATAGAAATCAATATATTTGAAAATGCAGAAAAACATCCAAAATAGGTACCAGTAATACATTTCAATTGGTATTCTATTTTTTAACAGTGCGATTAATCGTGATTAATTTTTTGAGTTAATTGTGTGAGTTAACTGCGATTAATTGACAGGCCTAATTTAAACAGATAAAAACTAATGCCTGCTCTCTTGGCTACTGTAAACCTGGTTGCTATCATCATAATTCTCCAATTTTGGTGTTTTGCATAATAACTATTTTGGGGGATTCACTCTCACTTTATTTTTTCAGTGAACAGAAATGGTGCTTCTGACTACAACCAAAAGATTGGATATGAATATACAGATATCCATTTAATTTTACCAGAAGATAAAGGAGTACTGCTGGATAGAGTACAGTTTCCTAGCCTGTCATCTCTTATCTAAAGTTAATTATTTCCAGAATTCCTTGAGAGCAAGAACTTCTACCCAAAGTGCATAAAAGAGCACTTCAGGCCCATGCCCTCCCTCCACCTCTAATAGCTACTTCTATGTATAACATATTTTTTAAAAAATCATGTTGTTTGTCTAAGTAAGTTATTTTGGTTTTATTATGGTGTGGTTACAGGGAGGTCTGTTTTGCCAAATCTGTCTCAATCCCTTGCCTGCTCTCTTTTCACTCATGTCTAAAACTGGTCAAAATAAAATATCCATTTTGCAAAAAAAAATTTCTAACTAATTTTCCAGTTGGAAAATTCAAAATGGAAGAAAAAGTCTAGATTTCATTTTTTTTGCATCTGTGTGAAAGCAAAAATTCCAATGGTTTCAAATAGAAAATTGCTAAAAAAAAAAGTTGAGATTTTGGCTTTGGTTATTAGAAACCAGCAAATTTTCAAAATTTCAAATTCAGTCCATTTAAAATTTCCACATTTCAATCCAGAAGAAGTTGAAGAGTAACCGAATTTATTTCTCAGTGCGTCAGCAGGAAGAAGAGAAGAGAGGATAGATTAAACCCCACTAGACACATTTAACATGAGAGAATAGAACAAAACCTCAAATCAGACTGAAAACAATAACAAAATACCCCCTCCCCACAGTCCACAATGGAAGGTGGAGTAAATAAGAGGATGTGCTGGGGATGGGGGTAAAGAAGAGGAAGGAAGTGGAGATGATCTTGTTACATGGCCGTACCACTTCGGCTTGCGCTTCTTCATGAATGTCAGGAGGTCTTCATACAACTCAGAGCATTGGGTGATGATGTTGTGGACCTCTTCATTTGTGACATGGTCGAAGTAGGAAATGCCCAGGATTTTACAGAAGCATTTCATCTCTACTACCTGCAGAGGTGAAAGTAAGCCAGTACTGTCCGGTACGGCATACCAGCAAGAGCCAGTATGCCATGCTGGACCAGACTCTCTGGTGATTTAAAGGGCCATCCAAGCCTCTCTGCCAGAGCCCCAGGGTAGAGGCGCCAGAGCTTGGGCAGGGATTTAAAGGGAGCCCCAGGCCCTTTAAAGAGCCACCCGAGCCCCACTGCCGGAGCCCTGGGGTAGCGTCATCAGGGCTCCCATGGTGATTTAAAGGGCCCAGAGCTCTGCTGTGGTAGTGGTGGGAACCCCTGGCCCTTTAAATCACCCCGGAACCCTGGGGCTCCCAGCCGCCTCTGCAGCTGGGAGCTCTGGGGATGATTTAAAGGCCCCGGAGCTCCCAGCCACAGCCAGAGCCCTGGGACCTTTAAATCTTGATTTACAGGGCCCGGGGACTTTAAAGGCCCTGCCTCTTCCAGTTGAGGCTACGCTCCCTGCTCAGGACTTTGGAGTACCGGTAAGTCCTTTAAGTTACTTTCACCTCTGACTACATGTATTTTCTATTCAAGATCTGTGGTAAGGGTCTATGTCTCACACACATACACAAATATGGAGATGACCAATGCATGCAGTAGTTTCAGTTTGGATTCCAGAGAGATGTTCTTATTCCTCCAAATTGGCTTTAGCTTTGCCGCTGCTGCTGTTGTTTGTGCAGTTCTTGCTGAATTTCTGCCTTGGATCCTTCATCAGTGATGATTGCCCCCAAATGCTTGAACTGTTTCACTGCTCCAACTCTTGTCCACTGACAGTGATATGTGAGCTGATCCTATCACATTTGTTTGTCATCAGCTTGGTTTTCTCTGCATTGATTTCCATGCCATATTTTGCAGAGGTTTCATCCAATCATTTCACAAGTTTGGCAAGTTCATATTCGCTGCATGTCAGACCATCAATGTCATCAGCGAACCGAAGAAGTGAGATTGTTCATCCCTCAGTGCTGACTGTGCATATGTGATCTTCTAGGGCATCAGTCATTATGCGCTCCAAGTAGATGTTGAACAATGTGGGCGAAAGAAGGCAGCCTTGCTGGATTCCAGCAGTGGTCCGAAACCACTCTCCTATTGTGCCATTGTCGAGAACTGCACTGCTGGCCTTGGAATACAATTATTTAATGATAAGAATAAGCTTACAACCAACATTGTACTTCTTCATAGTTGCCCAGAAAGCTTCATGCCATACTCGGTCAAATGCCTTCTTGAAGTCCACAAAGTCATGGTAGATGTCCTGCTGGTGTTGTAAGTACTTCTCACATAGAACACGAAGGTTGAAAATCTGTTCTGTGGTACTACTTCCAGCATGAAAGCCAGCCTGTTCTTCAGCGACGATATTGTCTGCTTGTGGCTTCAATCTGTTCAATATGACTTTCAACATCACTTCGTTGGGATGGCTAATTAATCTTATGGTCTGGTAATTTTTACACAATTGCAGGTTGCCTTTCTTTGGCAGAGCAATGATTAGTGACTGTGTTCACATAGAGGGCCACTCACCTGTCTGCTAGATCTTGTTGCAGATCTTGATGAGTACATCTATTATTATTTCTCCTGCAAACTTCATCATTTTGGCTGGGATGTTGTCAATACCTGTAGCCTTTCCATTCTTGAGTGATTTCACAGCTGTCTCCATCTCTTCATGTAGTATTGGAAAGTCATCCTCCTCTGTTGAATCTGGGCTGACTAAGACACTAGGATCTCCCTTTGTCTGGTGGTTATATAGATCAGAACAGTAGTTTGTCCACCTACTGATGATGTCCCTTTCTTCTGTAAGACTGTTCCGTTCTTTGTCTTGGATTGCATTAGCTTTGGTCCATTTCTCCTTCATCAGATCTTTTACAACCTGGAAGGCTAGTTTGCTATTTTTATTATTAATATACGCTTCAATTTTTGAGCATTGTTTTTCAATCCATATCTCCTTGGCCACCTTCATTCCTTTCTTGATCTTTCTGCCTATCACTCTGTATATATCAGATCCCTCAGTGCTGTTCTTGTCTCTCTTAAATTCTGTTCTGATGTCACACATTTGTAGTATTTCATTTGTGACCCACGATTTTGTCTTCTTATGATGTTTCCCAAGGATGTCCATTGCTGCCTCATTCATTATAGCATTCAAATTCTTGGTCATTGCTTCTGTGTCTTCCTCTAGAGCAAGCAGCAGGGCAAATTTTCTGCCAATCGTTGCTTGGACATCTCTGAGTCTTTCTAAGTCAAAGTTGGTTCTGGTGAACTTTGGCCTCATGATTTTCCTTAGCTGCAGCCAAAAAATTAGCATCACAAGGTTGTGATCACTTCCAATATCAGCACCAGGGAAGCTCTTCCTTTTAGGGCTTGTCTACACTGTTCGCCGGATCGGCAGGCAGTGATCGATCCAGCAGGGGTTGATTTATCGCATCTAATATAGATGCGATAAATCGACTACTAAGCGCTCTTCCATCAACTCCGGTACTTACATTCCATGTGGCTATGGTGATGTTATCTCTTCCACGGTTTCCTCTTTGTTGGGATTATACTGGTAGTATACTTGTCGCATCTGCTCTGGTGGTCATTATTAACCCGGGCTGCAATCAATTGGGTGTGGACATTGTTGACATGCTCATCATATGGTGTGTCCTGGGCAAATTTCTAACCTGGCAGAGCCTATCCCTTTTCAGGTAGCCCCCTTTTAGTTGCCTCTTACGACATACAGGAGGCGCAGCGGGCCTATTCTGTCCACAGACCCACAGGGGAAGCCTTCATTTGTCCCTCACTAAAGCGCCAGAGACCACTTTCAGGTATGCCACTGGACTGCTCAGAATCCACAAAACACCTGTGAACAGCTACTGACATAGCCTACAAAATTGAGCATTGAAGTGATCACACTTGATCCTTTGAAGAACACAAGTACCTATTGTCATATCACAGTAACAGTTATGCCAACCTGCTCCACATAATCCCTCCAATATTCAATCCAATTACACCTAACAGAGTGAGGGTGGTTGGAGTGCTTGCAGGTAAATGCTGGAATTCAAGTTTAGGGAACACAACACAAATAATGGCACATCTTCTTAGAAATTCCTTATGTCTACTTCCTATGGCAAACCCCCTCACGTCTTCCCTTTAGTGAATCATTCTCAATGGCTGTTGCCAGCTCCAAGGGCAGAACTAAGGTTGCACTGCAGGTGTGGCATGCACATTAACTTTGTATTTCTGGTTTTCAGACATTCAAGTTTCATATTAATTTAAGTTCCAGTTTTCACAGCTTTGAGTGCAGCTGAAAGGGATGTTATAGAAGGGCATGAGGCACAACAAGGTAACCTTTACTCTGTGTTGTTGAAGCTGCATTGGACTTTGTGTAGGACTTTCAATAGCTTCTCCTTTTTAGAAGTTTAACTGGTTTGTTTCAGAGGGTGGAGATGAGAGTTCAGGGAACCACACAGAATAGGTAAGCTTTCATTTCCAAACCACCAGGTCAACACAACCTACTGACTAGAGTTACCAATAATCCTAATTTGAAGGAGCCTACATTGAATGAACGAATGAATGATTTTCATTCCAATTCTTAGTTAATAATTAATAGTGTTATTATTATTTAATTAACCATGGCATGTGTGGGCAGTGCTGTACAACCATAAGGAAACAAGTGATCTGTGAACCAAGAAACATTGTATATCAGCATTAATATCCATCCTTTCTTTGCCTTTCAAATAAGATAAGTATAGAACAACTGCTCATATTACAAAAAATAGTTATCCAAATAGGCAGTCTGAGCAGAGGGGCCAAGGACTGATTGTGCATGGGAACTGAAATACTTTATTTGTCTGTGTGTTCCATTCTATGCATCCGAAGAAGTGAGCTGTAGCCCACGAAAGCTGATGCTGAAATAAATGTGTTAGTCTCTAAGATGCCACAAGTGCTCCTGTTCTTTTTGTGGATACAGACTAACATGGCTGCTACTCTGAAACCTTTATTTGTATTGTTGCAGCACCCATATCCCCAACTAATATGAGGCTCCCCAGTGCTCACAAATATGAAAGGATGGTCCCTGCCCCTAAAAACTTACAATCTAACCTCTCATCTTTAGAAATGGGACACCTGAATTGGGAATGATTTGAAACAAGGAGGCAGCTGGCAAAAGATTATATTGCCAGTGTCCAAATTGTGCTTAGGCTGTGCCAAACAGAGGACTCAGGCTTCCAACTGTATCTAACATATAGTAGCTGCAGAAAATTCATTTTTAAAAAGTTTTATTTTTTTAAAAAAGCTTTATCTATAGCAAACTTTTATCTGAAATTTAGCATTTTTATGCCATCATTTAGAAGGTTTATGCCAACTGTGGAAGACAGCAAGAAAATTACCTATATGTAATTTTAAATTTCCACTTGGTTTGACAGCTTCAAACTTCAGGAGTCCAAGCATTTTCTGGTACAGATAGCAGACTACTTCTGTAGATTCACTGAGTAGTCCTAGATCTGACAGATTCGTCGTATAGCTCTTCTGCAATTATAGGCTCGGCAATTGCTCACACTCAACATTGGAAATGGAAGTATGTATGTGAGAGAGAGAATAAATGTAGGTCTAGGAAACCAAGGTTATCATTTATGCCTTTAAATATGTGCTATGGAATCTTATCTTTCACCAGGGAAGCTACCAGAGCTTAACATCTCATTCAAAGGATGACACTTGGTTCATACCGTGCTTTCTCCCCTTCCCCCAGCATCTGCTCTAATATTTCCTATGTGAAAAATTTCCTTTTAGGAAATTATTCACAATGTATAACAGGACAAAATCAAACAATCATAAATGTATTTTATACATAAAGTCAGATGGTGAATACTTTACTCACATTGTTGAGCATCAATAACTCAACTAAATTTAGTGGGACTACTTGTGGATAGTTGCTCATATATGGGGTAAAGTTTAAAATCTGGTCCGTGATGCAGAATCACAAGCAGACAATATGTTACAATATGTTAAAACTGCAGCTGCTACAACCAAAAGCAGCATGAAAGCCAAGGTGGGAAACATCAATAGTCCACGTTTCAGTAAAGTTCTAGGACTAGGAAAACCTGGGTCAGCAAGATTACTGCAAGATTACCATACTTGCAAATTTCTTCCTTCTTCATCCCCTTTTTCTCCTTTAAGCAAACACCGACGATGAGATGTCCCTCATAAAAATCCTCCTTTGATTCATCAACATGGACCTGTGATCCTATCCTTCCCCATCTCTTGACTTCTCTTGTTCCCACTATCATCCGGCTACTATTGACAAGCTCGGTCTCTAAGCAGGTTCCTTTCCCTCTGCCTGTTAACATGTTACTACTTCTTGTCCTTAAAAATCTTACCTGATTCCTCCAGCCTATTTCTCTCCCACCCATTTCCAAATAGATTTCTTGAGCAGGCTGCAAATTCTCACTGCATCATCTGTAGCTCCTGGAATCTCTGTAATCTGGTTTGTGGAGACTACACCTCACTGAGACTGATCCCATTAAGGTCATCAGTGACACACTTCTTAGTCACGTTTGTCCTCCTCAGTTGGTTTGCTCCCTACCACAATATCACTCCTCTCTCTACCTCTCCATCCTGAACTTTCAGAGTCCTATGAGCTCAGTTGGTTTTCTTCTGACATCTATCATCACATGCCTCATTTGGTGGCATCTCTTCTTACCTTTTGTTCTCCATTGACATTCCTCAATTCTTGTCTTTGGTATCCTCAGATTCTCCCTTTTTACATTCTCCAAAAAAAATCCTTGTTCTCAGTTCTGATTTCTAGTACCCCACAGTGGCCCACAGCATCTGGAAGCAATTGCAGGGAAAGTCCTGCTCAGTCCCTGCAGCCTTGGGATGGAGTTTGCTCAGTGTGGATGGGACACTTAGAGAATGTAGCTGTCAAATGCTTCTACTGAGCATGCATGAACTTAGATACCTTTACACAGGAAAAATAACATATGTTTCCCCTAAACATACTCTCTGAAGTGACCGAGGGAGACACCCAGCACAGAAAATTTCAGCCCAAATAGTTAAAATATGTCAAAGTCATAAGCAACTGAAAACAGGGTCTTATAAGGGAAACAATGGGCAACCTTAAATATAGGAGATACCACCTATAATAATACAGCTCTGCCTGAAATAGAAAAATGTATTAAAGCATTTCATGATCTTTCAATGCTTTGGGTGTCCCTAGGCCTCTGATTGCCAGAGGCTGGGATAGAACAACGGGGGATGGGTCACTTGATAATTGCCCTGTTCTGTTCATTTCCTTTGGAGCATCTGACATTGGTCACTGTCGGAGGACAGGATACTGGGGTAAATGAATCATTGCTCTGACCCAGTCTGGCCATTCCTATGTTCTCATGTTCATCCTCCTGTACCCCTTTGTAATATGTCTAAGCAAGATTGTAAGGTTATGGGGGCAGGGGAAAGACATTCACATTTGTCTATAAATTACCATGCACTTATATTGTATCATAAATGCACTAAAGTATAGAATAATAAATGAACTAAAGTAATCTGAATCAATAGACCAACTAGTAAATGTGCTGATGTAGAAAAAAATAATGAATTGGATTAAAAATGAATAAACTTTGAATTGGCAGAGAAGTCAGAAGGCCTGATATCCTTCATTAATGATACAATCGAATTGTTGAGAGCAGGAAAAACTATGTTACAACAACAGTGAATCAGCATGAAAGGTATAGGGAAAGACCTATATTTTAACATCGCATAGGATACCATCAATAGTAACTGCAGAATTATGGTTGTATTGAATTGTTCAGTTAAAGCATGGTTAAGATAATAGCTGAGCAAAATCCAGAATTTCTATCCCATGAGAAATTCCAACATTCCTTTTCATACTGAAAGGGGATGAAAAGTTGAAATTTTGGACAGAATTCACCCCCCAAAAATTGATTAAGAAATGTTTGATCAAAACATTTCAACGTTTCTGAAATTGAAACCTTTCATTCCATTTTGTTGAATTGACCCAAAATGCTTTGTTTTGAGTCAGATCACCATTAAACTTCATTTCTCTTGCCTCACAAGACTTGTGGCTCAGGCCCCAATTGTGTTCATCCCTGGAGGATCACATCTCCAAAATGCAATGTCGACCCAGTTTACTGAACTGCATGGTGCCTCAGGGGAGTCACATGACTGAGTGCATTGTGGGAGACTTAGTCTGCCAGGGAATCTGGTCCATAGGATACAATGGAGCCCAAATTACAATTGTCATAAGTAATGCACCAGGGAAGTATATTTTAATATTTTTGAATTGATTCAAATTAAAACATTTGGGGCTATTTCAACAAAACAAAATATTCTAATTCAGGTCAAATCAACACAAAATATTTAGTTTCAAGTTTTTTCAGTGGAAAAATCAAATATTTTTAGCAAAAATGAAAATTTCCCATGGAAACGTCATTTTCAGTTGCAAAATAATTCCAAAGGAAAAATTCCAACCAGCTCCTATTTATATCCGTTTATCAGACATGAAGGCAAATTCTTATCCTTTCCGAAATTACATTGTTCAGTTTTAAGGTAATGTACAAAATATTTGACCAGTCCCCAAATAATAATTCTGCAGTGGCTATATTTTCATGATCTTAGTATGCTGCTCAGTTTTGTCTTCAGCTCCTACCTGTACTTTACCAACTTCTATCCTCTCCTCTTTACTAGGATATAGAGAATCCCTACACTAAGGGATGTTGCTGTCCTAACCACATGCTCCTCCACACCTGTCAGCTTTCCCCCAGATCTTAATTTAAAAACTGCTCTACAATCATTTTAATTTAAATATGCCAGAAATCTGGTTCTGTTTAGATTTAGGTGGAGCCCATCCTTCCTGCATAGGATTCCCCTTTCCCAAAAGTTTCCCCAGTTCCTAATAAACCTAAATTCCTCTTCCCTACACCACTGTCTCATCCATACATTGAGACCCTGCAGTTCTGCCTGTCTAACTAGCCCTGCATGTGAAACTGAAATTATTACAGGGAATGCTATTACAGGTTGCACAGACAGCCTTTATTTTAGCATTTCCTAATTTTTGAGTGCATAACTTTGCAATCTTAATACTCTTTTAACACAGATGTTTGCATATTATAGTCATGCTAGTGTAACAATGATGATTAAAGTTCTTCTAACCCTTTAGTAGCTGGGGCTTACTTTAAAAAAAAGTTTTGCACTTTTGATTTCTCAGTTTGTTTCTTTTTGGTTTTCAGTATTTTGTCATCAACTCGGGTCATATGGTTTTGTGGTTTACTTTAATGATGGAACACTTTAGTGCAAATCATATTTGTCACACAATAATGAACATATTTACAAACTAAGTTTGCAATGCAATATAGTTGAGGTAGTCTGTAGGTAATGCTGAACAAACTAATATCAGCTGAGGCCCTGATGCTCCAAAGCATCCTCTGACACAAACTCTTGACCCATTCAGAATCCCACTGAAGTGTCTAAAACATCTGAAAAATCTAAGCACAAAACAGTTAAGGATTTAACAAATATTCTATCATTTAACTACTTGATGAACCTACTTCTTCTGTAGCCTAGATACTATTCTTGACTCAAAGTGCAGCTCCCATACTTTCCACTTTCCTATTACCTACCTCTCCATATCAAAAAAAAAAAAAAGATATATGATTCCCCACCACCATCCGCCCCAGGCTGCAGAAGTCTGGCAGCTTTTCTGTTATTTGTGTCAACAGTGAAAAAAATGGAACTTTCTTCAGCAATGGCAGTGACCGAAAAGTAATGGAAAGCAAATAAAGTTGAAATGTATTTCCCTTTTTGGAAGTTTCATTTCATTTTATTTGTTGCCCTTGTGTCTCCACTCATAGAGCAATTTCAGAAGCACCACGTCCTCAACCTTTTTCATTACCAGTTGGCCTCCATTAATCTTATATAAAAGTAGGTTGGTGAAAAGAAGGATTCAAGATAACCTTCTTAAATATGAAAAATAGGTTTAACACTACCCAATATTCAGTAACATAACAGTCATCCTCCTTTATATTCAACGTGGAACTTCTACACAGTAAGATTGTGACAAAACACAGTCTTGTGGCTTGTCTTTCACAAGTCCCAACTAATACTCAATACACGGCACATTAAATATCACTGGAGTGTGAAGAAATTAAAGCTGAGCCTTGGCATGACTTGTATCTGCATCATAAGAGCCAATGCCACAGATAATTTCATTAAGAACTGAGAATAAATTAAGAGAAACGTTCATAAAATGCAAAGAAATTCAGATCAAGCTAAAAATGCCTGACTAATGCTTCCTGTAATCCTTAACTACCCCACACTCCCTTGCTGCCTGCTGTCATTATTAGAACACAGATAATGAAACCATGCACTCTTCACATTTACTATATCCATCCATAAGCAAGTTAAGTGAAGAAAATATTGTTAGTCTGAAGCATATAGCTTTATTTATTTTGTTTTTCACTATATTTTTTCTTTTAAAAAATAAATTAGGTGAATCTATAAATGCAGTTTCTAAAATGTTTATTACAGCATCTAATAATGGATGGTACATAATGGGTGCTTAGGCAACATTATAGTCTCTCATGTAGCAAGGTAATTATAAACCTTGCAATGCATGTTATGAGTGGTCTATAATGCCATGTCAGTTATTAGACTATTATGTAACTATGTTATTATGGAGTTATTAAATCTTTATTTAACAATCTGAAAGTACTATTTCTGTCTCGCACAGGTTTATTGTGGCAAGATTCACAGAGGGAATCTCTTTGAGATGAGTCATTGACTTGATAGATGCTAATTGCGCCAAAAGAGACTTTATGGTCTAATGTGTCAATAAGAACGCAGTACATTCTTATTAATGATCTGAAAAAGAATGCTAAGCAGTGTATTAATAACATTTGCAGAAGATATTAAATAATGAGGTCATGAAAACACCCTCAAGGATGACAGAAATATAGGAAAATGGCAGCTAGAGTGATGACAAGCTGGGTAGAAAGCAACATAAAATTCCTTTGGGGGTAGAGGGATGCAAGCTAGGAAAATTGACTCAGGAGGGAAAACTAAAAGAACAAAATATACACAACATAACAAAGAATGACTACTGGAAAAAGTGTGGAGGAGTTCATGAAAACTACGAGCAAAGGAAATAATGAAAGGGCCACCACTTAAATCATTTAAACTAGGCTGTGAAAAACAGTCTTGATCAAGATTTTAAAGTTGGGCTATTAAATTCATTCTTAGGCAGGCAGTGGTCAGCTATTCCAAAGTGCTGAACATCCAGCCAGGACCAAATAGTACCTAAATGTGGATATGGAAACCTTTATGAATACATCTTACTGCAAATCCACATCTTACTGGCTTGTGGGTACTCCCATCTCATTCAACACTTTGCCTCATTCTCTCACTTCCTTTTTGTATATGTGTCCTAATCTTTTCTTCAGCTGTTTCTTCTTCTCTCTGTTCCCAGTTTCATTTCATACAGAATGATAAGCTGTTAACTAGAAGGTATTAACCTATACTTCAATACAATGATATTATTTTGATTTTCCCACTAATTACTGACAATGTAAACCAAGTTAAAACATTACATGTTTCCTTTTAAACTTTATCACCTGTTATTTTCATATATGGAGTTTCTTGTTACAGACCTTGTCCAGTCTACTTTTTGTAGGTTTTCACTATATACCGTCTATATATGCATAACCAAAGATCCAATGTGCTTCAGCAGCAGCCGCATTAGGAACTACAAGTTGTGGACTACAAACTGCGGCATGTTGAGAGAACTTCCTGGTTCCTGAGGTCAGTATTGGCCTGGCCCTGGTTTGGAGTCAGTGATTAGATTAGAAGGATTAAAGCGCCTCAGTGGGTTTTGTAGCCAGAAGACTCCTGCCAATAGGGGAGAAAGTATTGGGGAGGAAATCTTAGGGAGCAGCACAGTAATTCCATACCTCCCTGCACAGCAACAGATCTGTGGGGTTCCTGTGTTCAGTGATGATGCAGATTACAGGGTGGAGATAGAGGACTGGATAAAAGATACACAGTACCTGCTAGCTGCCACCAGCATTCCTGAGCCTTTGAAATTCCACACCCTCGTAAGACACTTGAGTGGAGGAAGAGTAAATTAGTCCTTAACCTGCCAGTTCAGGAGCATTTTCCAGCCTGAGCTGCTGAAGATCTTAGAACAGAGTATAGTGACTACCATTTATTGCTGGACCACACGACAGACTTTTATGAGAGATGCCAATGCCCTAGAGAGACAGCCTTGTCCTATGCCATCAAGTTAGAGGTCCTACTGTGGGTAGTAGAGGAGAAGCTCCAAGGGACATCCTTTCCCTAATCGGGACTATACATTGACACAGCAATTCATGCAGAACTTCCGGGAGTGAGAAGTGTGGAACAGGTTGCCTCTCTACATAACATTCCAAAAGCTGCAAGAAGAACTCTGTCAGCTGGCCCAGGAGAGGAATGTAGAGGGTAGAATGGATGTGCCAGCCCAGAGGACAAAAAGCATGCAACAACCAGTCCTGTCAGATGACACTGTGCAGACTGTTCCTGAGGTGCCTCCACCCAGGAGTACCACAGATCATGTGATTCCAGAGGCAGTGAAGCGCCTAGCTGGGCTAGTCCAAGAACTGACTGTCCGCCAGAGACAGAGTCATGAGAGAATGGGATAACTGGAGGCACAGGTACTGCAGCAGGCTGCAGTAGCAAAGATGACACTCCAAAATTCTAGATGGGGAAGTGATCAAGGTACCCCTAATGTTAGTGCCTGAGGTTCCAGAGGCATATTCCACCAGTTTGGACAAGAAGGCCACATAAAATGGAGCTGCCATCAACCCCTTCAGTCCCACCCCACGGGGCCAAGGCAAGTCGAGATGCCCTCTTCTTTAAACTGTGAAGCCTGACACCCAGGAGCAGGTGAAGGTTGTAGAGCTGGTGGGAAGTCCCTGAGTAGCATCAGTGTGCACAACTTTCCAGCATACTCTACCAGTTGCAACCTGGCATTCCAGCCTGGTGGGGCCCTTGAATGAGAAAATTGTGGAGATGAATGGTATCCTGAACCAGACCCTAATTTATTCATGGTCTCAAGTCGCAACCATCACAGAGGATTTCTGGAGAAACATCCATACCCTGGGCAGGTTGCACCCCATGCCTGTAGCTATCCTAATAGAGGGAGTCAGGGCCCAGGGGTTTCCCATCAAGAAGCAATCAAATTACATTTATCTTTTCTTGGAAAAACCTACAAGAGAGTCCCTGTCCTTGTGGTGCCTAGGATAAAGTACTGCTAGGGGGTCCCCATGTTGTTAGGGACAAATGGCATCCATTCCAGTTGGAAAGATTTAGCTAACCAATAGGGGAAACAATTCCTGGACTGTCTGAAAGGAATGTCATTAGCCAGGTATGCAGCATATAAGCAAGTGCTCTCTGGCCAAGAGAGGCCATTCTTAAGATATGCTGGTAAGCAGCCTATCTTGTTAAGAGCTGAGAAGGAAGAAGTATACTTGTGAAGGCACCCTGAGATACAGGGTGGGAACCAGACATTGTTCTGATAGAACATAATGCTAAGAGTCACCTGCTAGAAGGTTTGAGGGTGGAGGAAGGCATAATGGATCTTGAACTCAGGAAGGCTGATATTTATCTGCAAAATATAGGACACGCAATTGCTGCAATAAAGAGGAATCAGCATCTAGCTACCCCTTCAGTAGTCTACAGCATGACTAATGCGAACAGAAACTTAAAATATTCTCCAGGACACGAAACGAGGGAAGTGGCACAGGCCAGAGCTGCTATGACAAAAGTGGACCTGTCAGGCATCTGTGCAGAAACCAGCTTGAGTGAAGATATTGGAAGAATTGCTGGGGCGGAATGCATAAATATTCTCTCAAAATGACCTTGACTTGGGCTACAGTTCCACAGTCGAGCATGAGATACCCGATTGATACTTTTCCTGTGAGGCAACCCACAGGAATATCTTTGGCACAATACCAGGAAATCTACAAACTCTTGCAGGGGATGATGGAGGCATAAGAAATCAGACCAAGTTAAAGCCCATATGCTTCACTGATGGTGGTGGCAAGAAAGAAAGATGGTTCTATGAGAGTGCATATTGATTACAGACAGCTGAATGCTAAGACCATGACAGATACATTTCCTCTGCTCCATATTGAGGAAGTCCTAGATGCCCTAGGAGGAGCCAGATATTACTCCACAGTAGACCTAACCTCAGTGTACTGGCAAATGGAAATGATGGAGCAGGATAAGCCCAAGACAGCATTCATCATCCCTATGGATCTGTTTGAAGGTAATCAGATGCCTTTTGGTCTACAGAATGCCCCGACTACCTTCTGAAGGCTGATGATGCATGTCTTGGGGGATTTAAACTTCTCAGCAATATTAATTTACCTTGATGATGTCATAGTATTTTCTCATATTTTTGAGGAGCATCTGCAGCACCTGGAGATGTTTTTTGATAGACTCCATCAACACATGCTCAAGCCTAAGTTTCTCTGGAGAGGTGCACTGCTGTCTCACTTTACACGTTTGGATGCCTCTCTCATTTCTAAGCCCCAGTGAGCCATACACCAGAGGAAAATAGATACACATGCGAATACCTTCATTGTGTGGCCCAATCTAGTAGGTGTTCTCAGAGCAAATCTGCTGGATTAGGCTGCACTCAACTTCTGGCTGCTGCAGGAGGACGTAGTCTTGTGTCACTGCAGGTGTTGCCCACCTTATAAGTTTTACTCCATGATTTGAGCACTCACGCAGGATGTGGGAGATCCAGGCTCAAATCTCTCTTCTACCCGATGGCAGGAAAGGATTTGAACTTTTTCCTAACCACTGAGCTATAAGATATTTTTTAGTCTTTCGTGTTGAAGTTGTTCCATTATGGATAATGTTCTATCATAAACCCAATGTACAACAGCTTCTTTAAGTATTAACAGCTTTATTCAGGCAACACATGCATTTGTCTGCAATGGATCTGCAGGCCCATATTTCTGCAGTTGCCAACAACAAGCAAAACTAAATTAAAGAGCACACGTGTTTAACTATCTGCCCACCCCCTAGTGATTAGTTTACTATACAGATTATAACATTTTCTCCCTTTTAAGTATTTACAATTTTTTATTAAAGCTAATGTTTAAAATCAAATTTTCACAAGTTAAGAGGGAAGGTGCTGTACATCTGGGGTCAGGCTTGGTTTATGAGGGATTATAAGTATCGGTTACAAGCTTCACAGGATATATACATACACCTCTACCCTGATATAATGAGGTCCAATATAACGCAAATTCATATATAATGCCATAAAGCAGCACTCCGGGGGACAGCGCTGTTTTACCTTGTTGTATCCTAATTCGAGTTACCACAAGCAGTTCCTCTGCGCCCACCCATTACTTGCTGCGGCCATCCTTGTGGTCCACTTGCCCCAGCTCACCTCTGCTCCGCCTTCTCCCATGAGCAAGCCTGGGAGGGAGAAGTGGAGATGCGGCACACTCGTGGGAGGAGGTGCAGCGAAGGTGATGTGGGGCAGGGGGGCCGTAGCTAGTAGGGGGGCGGTGCAGAGGAACCACTCCCCAACCCAGCTCACCTTCGCTGTGCCTCCTCCTCCTCCCACGAGGATGCCGCTCAGCTCTGCTTCTCCTCCCTCCCAGGCTTGCTGCACCAAACAGCTGATTGGCGCAGCAAGCCTGGAAGGGAGGAGGAGAAGCGGAGCTGCGGCGTGCTCGTGGGAGGAGGCAGAATGGAGGTGAGCTGGGGCAGAGGGGCCTGGCAAGGCCCGCAGCAAGTAACAGGGGGCACAGAGGAACCACTCCCCACTCCTGCTCATCTCCGCCTCCTCCCCTGAGCATGCTGCCACCACTCCGCTTTTTCCCCTCCACTTCCAGGCTTGCCGGACCAAACAGCTGATTGGCATGGCAAGCTTGGAAGGAAGGGAGAAGTGGAGCGGCAGTGGTGCGCTTAGGGAGGAGGCGGAGGCAGAATGGAGGTGAGCTGGGGCGGGGAGCGGTTCCTCTCCCTACCCTAATATAACATGGTCTCACCTATAACATAGTGAGATTTTTTGGCACCCGAGGACCGCATTATATCGGGGTAGAAGTGTAGTATATAACCAGCATAGACCCAGATTGGGGTCCGGCAGTTTTTAAAACATCAGTGGATAAGTGGTCTTGGGTACGCCACCCATAGAATGTATTTAGAGTCCAAGTCAGTATTGGTGCAGTGAATAAGTACATGGGTGGGGTGCGTCCCTTGGTTCATCAGGGAAGGAAGTGGGTTATTTCCCTGACCAGCTGTCTTGATTATTCTCCCTGGTACTGACAGTGTCTCGTGACGTGTTCTGTGTAGATGTCTCTGGACACCTGATGGTGTCGGACACCATGCGCTGTCTCATGAGTCGGTTTACTGCATACCTTAGAAAACCAACAATAATAATTAATAATGCATTTCAAATGGCAAATGATAGCAAAATAAATAAACAAGCAATCACTCAGTCACTATTACACTGCATAACCTTTCAAATATGTAGGTGAACATTTCTCACGTATAGAACTCCTCAAATCAACCTCTGCAAAAGGTAATTCCACCATCACTGCTACACTTTTAGGAGCACTATCAAACCTGTCATTCTGCAATGTGGAAACTTGAAACTCTGTTCATGAGGTGTTTCCATTGTTGCTGATCCTGTATCAGGCTGCTGCCCCTCCAGACTTCCAGAAATTGGAGATGAAACTAACTGGGCATTCTCCAGTGGCAATTCCATTGTTGCTCTGCTAACATCTCCAGAGTTTACCACAACCTTTTTTTTCATATGACCCAAATGTCAGCACCCAACCCTGTCATCTCCCAGAATTACTATGTAGGAGACTGGTCCTTTTATATCTTGAATGATATTTGGCATCCATTTGGAACCAGGATGAAAGGTTTTAGTAAAGGCAGCTTCTTCAACAGCAAAGCTACATTCTTTAGCGTGTTTATCATGTTACTGCTTTTTTGCCATTGTTTTTGCTGTATTTTTCCAATTAAGTATGGACACATAAGGTCTAACTTGATCTTAATTTCTTTCCCATTAACATCTCTTCTGGGGACAGACCTGTGGTTGACTGCAGTGTTACCTGACAATTAAACAGGTAACAAGACACTTCTGTATCTATAGTACTTCCAGGTATTCTTTTGATAACTTCTTTAAATGAGTGAATTGCCCATTCAGCTGACACATTTGATGGGGGATGGTAAGGTTCTAATGTAACCTGTTAAATGCTGTTTTGCTTCATAAATCTTTGGAATTCCATGCTACTAAAATAACTTCAATTTTCTGATACAAGCATTTCAGGTAAACCATGGACGCTAAAACTCATCTATAATTTTTCTGTGGTGGCTTCACTAGTGGATGTAGTCATGGGATAGATGTCTCCCGATTTGGAATGTGCATCCCCTAGTAGTAAAAATGTTTTTCCCAGAAATGGTCCAGCATAATCAATATGTACTCTCCTCCAAGGCTTATCTAGCTGTTCACAAGGATAGAGTGGAGCCACAGTAGACAAATAGAACAAGATTGTACCCACCTTACTTTCAATATCAGTATCCAGGTTTGGCCACCACATGTAGCTCTGGGCTAACATTTGCATTTTAGTAGTACCTGGGTGTATCTGCTGGAGTCCATCTATTACTTCATTACTTGGAATGTTGACCCTTGCTTCCCAAAATACATATCCATCTTGCATACTAAGTTCACTGCATCACTTATTATAAGGTTTGAGCTCCTAATCAGGTTTGGTCTGCGGACATCATCTTTGCACAAATTCTCTAACTTTTGCATATACTGAATCTTTACCGGTCTATGATTTTACCTGTAATGCTGTCATTGGAGATGTATCAAGATAGTCTGTTAGTAACACTGTCTCTTCATAATTGTCTTTTTCATGTCTCTCAGGTAAAGGCAATGGCTAAAGTATTTGCATTTCATAACTTCTTATCAGGTTTGTGCACAATGGGATATTTATAGGCTCTCTGTTTGGACCTGGATGATGCCATCTGTGGCTTGGCTTTCATCTAATTAAACAATGAGATCAAGGATTTGTGATCTGGGCAAATTGTAAATTTACCTCTCTATATATATTTGTGAAACTTCTGCACCCCAAAGATAACAGTTAATACTTCTCATTCTATCTATGAACAATTATGTTCAGCAGAAGATAGAGTCCGGGATATAAATCTAGCTGGTTCCTCTGACCCATTCTCCATCTGGTGAGCTAAAGCAGCTCCAATTCCATAAGGAAATGCATCACAAGTCAATATCAGTTCTTTGTCAGCTTGATAAATGACCAAGACTTTGAAGACCGCAGAAGTAGTTTTGAATTCTGAAACACTTACCCCTGAGATGTTAGCCAATAATATTTAAACTTATATTTAAGTAGCATATACAGAGGCATTAGAAGTGTTGAGAAATTTGGCAAGAATGTAACGTCATAATTCACCAAGTTTAAGTAAGCATTCAACTCTAAAATATTCTTAGGTGCCCTAAGTTGCCTTTACTTTCTTTCACTGAGTATGGTCTCTGGGCATCCACTTTATAACCCAGATACATCCCTTTTTAGGTGCAGATATGCTTCCGTAAGCCTGTTTAACACTTTTGATAAATTTTCTTCTATCTGTGGTACCTGTGATGAGTATATCATTCAGATATACTGCTGCATGTAGAATTCCTTGAAGCAATCCATCCATGGCTCTTTAGAATATAGCAGGGGTTGAGGATACACCAAAGGTAACCAATTAGATTTAAACAGTCCTTTGTGAATATTTACAGTGACATATTGCTTGGAATCTTCTTCCAGAATGATCTGTTGGTAGACCTGACTCATGCCAAACCTTGTGAACAACTGCTGTTGCAATACAACTGCAAAAAAATCCTCAGTGTTTGGAGCTGTATACTGTTCTAATTGTGAGAGCCTATTTACAATTCACGTATAGCCACTTATATGTGTATTGAGTCATCCTACTTCAACACTGGTACTATTAGTGTAGCCCATTCAGAAACTTTTCAGGTTCAATAATACCAGTTCCCTGTAATCTTTTTAACTCAGTTTCAGCTTTTGTTTCATGGCAAAGGGTAGAGATCTGGGTCTGAAATTACAAGGCATGACATTTGCATTTATGTAGAGTATAGCAGTAGTGTCTCTTAAAGTGTCCAGTTCATCTTTAAATACTTCCTTCTGTGTATGTAAAATAGTTTCCAGCCCTATATCATCTTCTGATTTAAAGTGATGCACTTTTCCTTTCCAGTCCAGTGAAATGTCCAACGATCCTCTATAGAGCAAGTTAGGTGTGGTGCCTATGACAACTGGCAACAGTAGATGTCTGACTTGGCTCTGAAAGCAAACCTTCACATTGGTGGGTTCTTGGTATCTTTACTGCTTCTCCAGTGTATATTTTTAATTTCATTCTACATTTCTGCAATACAAGTGGCTTGCTGCTTTTCCACAAGGTTTCATATACTTCTTGGCTCATCATAATTATGCTACATCCTGTGTCAACCTCAAATCATACTTTTTTTTTTTCATTTACAGATAACCCAGTATGAATGGGAACTACTTTAGGAATAGTTCTTTCAGTTACACTATGCATAGTATAAGCTACTTCCTCATTTCTTTTTCACTACTGTCCTCTTCAAGTACATGAAAAATAGCATAGCTATGAGTTTTGTGTGTCTCCTTTCTTGGTTTTGTTTTGACACACTCTTCGAACATGCCCTCTCAACTCACAAATGTGACATCGGGGAAGGTGGTGCAAGTTAATTGGATCAGCTACTAGCTGACTGGTCACCTTGACATTTTGTGCACTGTACCTTGTTTCCCGTGTGCTATTTCCAGCTCCCCAGGCTCATGTGGCTTGTGTTAGTAAAACTTGTATGTTTTTATTTGTCGATTCCATAGTCTGGGGCAATTTCAGAGCTGTTTAAAATGTTAACTGTGGTTCAGATAGTAATCTCCTTTGCATTTTGTCATCATTAATGCCACAAACTAATCTGTCTCTCAGTGTTAGTGTCAAGGTCACACTATAATTACAGTCCTAAAAGAGCTTCCTCAGTTCTGTTACAAATTCCCCTACTGCCTCCCATGCTTTCCTTGACAGAAAGTTAAACTTTTAAATCACTCTACTATTTCACTGGGTGTTGGGTTGAAGTGATTTTTAGACGATTTAATAGCTCATTAAAAGTTTTATCTCCAGGCTTTTCAGGGGTTAACAGGTTTTTCATTAAACTGTAAGTCTTGGCCCCTACACCACAAAGTATGGTAGCATTCTTTTTACCTTCATCTGTAACATCGGTAGCAGTTAAAAAATAAAAGATAATATTTCACAGTATTCATCTCAAGTTTGTAGTTGCAGATTAAATGGTGAAATAGTACCAAAAGGTTGCAGCCATTTCTTTCTCTCTCTTTTTCGTTTGTGTAAGTTCAGTTCCACTTGGTTGCCTTATGTTGTATCATAAACCACACATAAAGCAGCTTCTTTAGGTATAAGAAGGACAAAGTAGGTTGTGCTGATGGGAGAATGGCACTATATGTAAAAGAAAGCATAGAGTCAAATATAGCTATTATAGGCAGAAACTTGGTGGAACAATGATAGTCAATAGGACACGAGAATACCAAAGTATAAAATATATAGGGAGGACAGAGTAGTTTGCACGGTGGGGAAGTGGCCCTATCCATGAAGGAAAGAATAGCATCAGGTATAATAAAAAAATTAAATGACTCAATCTGTACCATAGAATCTTTACGATACCAAGTCCATGCTTGAATAATAAGAGTATAGCAGTAGGAATATTCTATGGACCACTGACCAGGATGGTGATGGTGATTGTGAAATGCTCAGGGAGATTAGACAGGCTACAAAAATAAATAACTCAATAATAATGGAGGATTTCAAGTATTTTCCATATTGACCATGTCACCTTAAGATGGGATGCAGATATAAAATTTCTAGACACCATTAACAATGGGTTCTTAGAGCGACTAGTCCTGAAATCCACAAGGGGAGAGGCAATTCTTGACTTAGTTCTAATCAGAGCACTACTAGTCCAAGAGGTGAATATATCCAAACCCCTTGGTAACAGTGAGTATAATGTAATTAAATTTAATATCCTTGAAGAGGGCAAAATACAAAAGAAACACACCACAGCAGGAGTGGCGCCAGGGTTTCTGACGCCCTAGGTGGACGGCCGTTTCACCGCCCCTCGCGGGTCCGGTAGAGCTGCTGCAGTCATGTCGGCGGATGGTGCGCTGGTCTAAAGGCTCCGGTGGACCTGCAACCGGCATGACTGCGGTAGGTCCGCCGGAGCCTTTAGACCAGCGCACCATCCGCCAACATGACTGCGGTAGGTCCACCGGAGCCTTTAGACCAGTGCACCGTCCGCTGACATGACTGTGGCAGCCCGGACCTTCACAGCAGTGGACCATCCGCCGGCATCACTGCGGTAGGTCCCCCAGACCCGCTTGCCCCCCCCCTGGCAAAATAGCACCCCCAAAAAATTCTGGTGCCCTAGGCCATTACCTAGGTTGCCTAAATGGTAGCGCCGGCCCTGCACCACATTAGTATTTAACTTCAAAATGGGGAACTACACAAAAATGAGAGAGCTAGTTAATTAGAAATTAAAAGAGTGAAATGCCTGCAAGCTGCATGGAAACTATTGTAAAACACCATAATAGAGGCTCAAACTAAATATATCTCCACTCCCACCTCTTCACCCCCACAAAAAAGGAACAACAACCAAAACCAGCAATAGGATGAAAAAGCCACCATGGCTAAACAACAGAGTAAAATTACATGCAATAAGGCTCCTTTAGAAACTGGAAGCCAAGTCCTACAGAGAAAAATAGAAAGGAGCATAAATTAGGGCAAGTCAAGTGTAAAAATATAATTAGGCAGACCATAAAAGAATTTGAACAGCAACTAGTAAAAGACACATAAGCTAATCAACAAAAAAAAATGTGAGTACATCAGATGCATGAAGCCTGCCAAACAGCCAGTGGGGCCACAGGACAACAGGAGTGCAAAAGGAACATTCATAGAAAACAAGGCTATTGCCAAGAAGCTAAATTAATTTTTTATATGTCTTCACTGAAAAGGATGTGAGGGAGATTCCCACACTTAGGCCATTCTTTTTAGGTGACAAATCAGAGTAACTGTCCCAGATTGAGGTGTCAATAGAGAAGATTTTAGAAAAAAATGATAAATTAAACAGTAATAAGTCACCAGGACCATGTGGTATTCTGAAGGAGCTTAATACCAGTACCAAGCAAATTGGTTGAAACTATAGTAAAGAATAGAATTATCAGACACATATATTGGGGAAGAGTTAACATGGCTTTTTTAAATGTAAATCATGCCTCAACAATTTATTACAAATATTTGAGGGAGTCAACAAGTATGTGGACAAGGATGATCTAGTTGATATAGTGTACTTGGACTTTATGAAAGCCTTTGATATGGTCCCACACCAAAGACTCTTACACAAAGTAAGCAGTCATGGGATAAGAGGCAAGACGTGCAGTTTCGTGTATCTCATTGTAGTTGCAATGACTTTCTATCTAGGCAACTGAAAATTAGGCATTGCGACATCTAAGTTCCTTTGTAGATCTGGGCCATACTCCCTTAGTTCTAAGTTCAACATTGTTTAGGATGGTAAGAACAGTGTGTGTTCATTAAGCCAAATTCAGAGATGCTGAAAATTAATGGAGTTGTACCTGCCTACACCAGGTCTTAATTTAGCCTATTATATACTTAAAACCTACATTGTAGCCTAATCCTTAAAAATATTATTTTAGAAGATGACACTTTGAATTACAGGAAAGAAATGGATAACTGAAGTATCTACCATCTACATTTTTCCCATTCTTACCTCAAAATGCCTATAAGTTTTAGCCAACAATAAGCTTCCAGGACTGAGTTAGAAATGTCTGCAAAGAGGCATTCAGGATGCCAAGCATGTGAGGAGTGCAAACAAGGTTACCTGAAGTAGGACAAATGGATGGGGTAATTAGGCACATGGGCCAGTCTGTGGAAAAGTTAGCAGGCATTCTGGGATCCTCTTTACAATGAAATTCAAGTTTACGTGTGTTCCACAGAAATTCAGGGGTTTGCATATTTATGACAGTAAATCCTGCACAGCAAAAATACTGAAGCACAAACTGAGTTTACCCTCAGATAACATTATTTATGCTAATATAACCAAACCCTTACAGCTTCCTGTGTTATAATATATCTTACCCCTCACTTTGACGGTTGATGGCATGCCACATTCCCCACTTGGGCCTCACCACATCAAGAAGGAGATCCAGTAGGACCCACTTTGCTACTGACATGAATCTCTGTCATTTAAATAACCCTGCAGCCTGGTGTTTTTGACAAATAGAAACTTTATTCTGTTTTGTTTTTGGCTTGTGCCCTTCCTCTTTCAGTCTCATGAGCAGCGCTCAAAGAAAAGAGGTTATTGAAGTCTCTTATTTACAACAACCAGAACTGCAGCACTTTTATATTCCAAAAATAGCGAAGCTTACATGAAAACATTAGCTGTCTGAAATTACAGAATACTGGGAACAGCCAGTATGACAAGGATTCAGTCAAGGTAAACAAAAATGCATTGGACAGCTGTGAGCGTAGAAAACGTTATATTAGATTGCAGACGACTCTGGAAATTAACAGCAGATGGCTGATGTTTGGTCTTTTGTTACCCAAAGAGTAAAAAACATATGCAACAAAGTCATTTTAAAACAAAAACGTGGATTATCATTGTTTTATCTTGTCTTTATTGTAATAGAAGTTGTTCCTTGGTGGAACACCCTGTGTGGCACAATTTTCTGCCAACTCCCACTCCAACAATGAAAGGCAAAAAAAAACCCAACACAAAAACCAAAACCAAAACACCTCTCTTGAAGTCTAAATAAACTAGACCGTTCCAAGTTTCAGAAGCAGTCTGCTTCACACTTACCAGTGCTTTTGTATTCTTCTAGTTCTTTAGGCAAATGGGCCACTTCTATTTCAGAACAGATTAGCTGAACACATCACATCAGCACCTGAAAATGATGTAGCAGCTAGATGGTGATACCATTAAAATAAATGCATGTGTCAGCGTGAGTTTAATAGTGTTTCTGAATAAAATGACTGCTTTTGAAGAAGAGCTCGGTCTGGCTCAAAAGCATGTCTCTCTCACCAACAGAAGTTGGTCCAATAAAAGAGATTACCTCGCCCACCTTGTGCATTCACTAGACAAATAAATATTGCTCACAAGCTGTGATCACAGAATCCAAGCAGAGTTGGGCCCGACCAGACTCAGGGAAAATGCAGGTGCTGAGGCATGGTCTAGTGGCACACTTCCCCTCTGCTTAAATTTGGAGCTATTGCCTTAGCATAGTGCTAGGAAGCCCGGTGCTAGCACTGTATAAGACAAAGCTGTGCCCATGCACACGTGTAGTAATTACAAATCCTATTAAACTTATTTCAAGAATTTCAGCCTTCATATCAGTGTTCTGTCCAAATCCCCATTTAGAGGATTGTGTTTTGCTCAACTCAACTTCTTACAGATTCATGTGGGCATGTTATGCTTCACTTTCTGTCCTAGACTAATGCAGTATTGTTATGTTGGTAGCTATTTTTCAGTCATGGATCAAGTTTTACTTATATAAAACTTGCAAAACCCAGTGGTATCTTTTAAGAGGAAATGTATGATTATATTAAAAGTTTAACTTTTCAAAAATTCTGTTTGAAAGCTCATTTGCTGGTTTTGCAATGTTGGGAAAATAATCCACCACTGAATTAACCCAGAGAAAGTAGAAAGAAGTAAAAAGGATATCTAAATAAGCTAATCAAACGACTGCTTGGGTTTATGAACCTTGCAAGAGGGTAAATTTCATTAGATGCCCTGTAGTTTAATGGATCACAGCTCCACTTTCTAAAAATGGCATCTTCTTTGAGCTGTACCAGTCTACAAATCAGTAAACTGCACGTGCTGTGTGTGTCCCTGCAGTAGCACTAAATCAAGCACGCAAAAAGTGTGTTCAACAGTGCTGCAGGCCCCCAGGCTGTGTTGTGTTATAGGACTTTTTGTTGGAATGTGACATGCTCAGCTTTTAGCAACTACCAGAACAAAAGAAATGCTCCAGAATTAATAATACCACATTTAAAGGGAACAGGTCCTGTCACAGAGAGTTGAGGAAAGCCTTGCATTTTGAACTTTCTTCAATGATTGTAACACATTGAACGTGACTATACCATGTCACATCTTAACCTTTGATGTGCAAAATGCATTACCACATCTCCAAACAGAAACAGAAACAAAACAAACAACCCTTCTCTTCCCCTCCCACTTTGCTCTCATTGTGCATCAGCTGGACAAAGGGTGACCAGATGTCCCGATTTTATAGGGACAGTCCCAATATTTGGGGTTTTGTCTTATATAGATGCTTATTACCCCTCACCCCATCCCGATTTTTCACACTAGCTATTTGGTCACTCTAGCTGGACATCTGTCACTGTCACAGTGGAGGATTTAGAATCTGGTCCAGAGAGCTGATTTGAACAAATGCTTTTTTTGATCTTAAAGACAATCAGATTAGTATATATATATAAAGTTGTATTATTCTGAATACATAAACACACATATGTGACTAGAATTCTTATTTTTAGATGTTGAAGAATCCAGTCACAATTACCAGGAAAACTAAAAACTAAAAAGGAAGAAAAGAAATCAAAATGTAGTGGATGAGACAAAACAGATAACTCGGCACTGGCCTAGTCACACAAAGGAATAACTGTTTTAATCAGTTATAAATGGATTTCATACGGCTCAAGAGCAAGCTAGAAAGACTTGAAGGCACCCTGCACCATCCAGACAAATCCACTAGTAGGTAGTGCTCATTATTTGTTCCAGTCCCCTTCCTCAGTTATGGAAGTCAAATTATGGGTTCCGTTTTCATAGAGCACTGAAGCGGAGATGGAAGGGGCTATTCCACTGTAATCATTGTCAGGTCTCAGCCTCTCAGGATTTAGGTACCTAACTTTACAGAGTTTGAAAATTTGGGCCAATGACTTGACAAGAGTCAGACAGGGAGTCAAAATCTGAATCATCATTCGCACTAGGAGGCTGCATATCCTTGTGGCCAGATGTCATTCTGGCTGCTTTGCACAGCAACTGGCCAAGCAGATCATCTCCCTTCTCTTTCAGATCCCAGACATTCTTTCCAAGAAGCCTTCTTACATTACAACCATCATTCCTTTGCACCTGTGTTTGTTTTTGTCTGAGTCAAATTTGTACAATGAAGGTTTATGGTACTCTGACTAAGAATGGTACTCTAACTAAGAATGAAATCAGACTCAGGCCCATATTTTTCAGTGAAAATGCCTACTATGATTCTTATTATCGGACTACATCCTGGTCACAAGCAAAGCCTCCAATGCTGGGAAGGCATGTTGACTATCTAGATGGACTTAAAACAGCATTGGTTTGATTCACCTCCACTTGGGGTATCTAAGGTCCTTGCTTAAGATGGTGGATTTAAAAACATCATAAGATGAAGACTCAAGACTGGATGACTTTCTACAAGATATGCTGTAGTCAAACAAGTATTTAGGCTCAATACAGAGGTGACAGGGTAAAATTTCATGTCTTACAGTGTACAGGTCAGACAAGATGAGGTCCGTTCTGATCCTAAAATCTTTGAGTATTCTACAGGTCAGCTTCTTCTATCAGTGCCTCTATAACTTTGTTAACCCTTTTCCCCTCTTAGACAAGGCAGGTTGAACTGTATTAGTGGAACTTTTTTTTTTTTACTTTTCTAACCTCAGGTATGAATCAGAAATCCAAATCTTTCCCCCTACACACATCTGCTCCAGCATAGTGGGTGGGTGAGTTTCTGTGGCCTGCAACATGCAGAAGGACCGTCTAGATGGTCACGATGATCCCTTCTGACCTTAAAGTCAGTGAGTCTATAAGATACCATTTCTTAGTTCTTAAAAAATAATTAGGGAATCACCTTAAGAAGTCAGGCCTATGGTATCTTTCATTGCTTAATGACAAAGGACTGACCAGTGTTAACTGAACACATCATATTTTCCCATTGTTCTGCCATACTACAGGTCTCAGAGATGAGTAATTCCAAAAACTCTTTTGGTCATGTTTTATATTAGAGGTACATTTACACATTTTACACATATATGTAAAATAAATACAGTATGTGTACATATAACATATAATTATTGTGCTTTATCTTTATAAAAGGTTAACACATTAATATTATAAGTATATTATGGACCTTTTACAACGGTTGTAAACAGCACTAGAGAGCTTATAGATGGTTATAAGCAATCAACTGTTTATTAAAACATTAATCATTTACTAACTCTTTATAAAACTATTTATAAAATGCACTCTTAATATAAAGTGTGACTTTTTTCCCCACTGCTTTTCTCAAGAGATGCTGTAAACTAGACAGATCAGACAGAAAGAATAACAGGGGCATATGATTTACCTTAAACTGAAAAATTATGTGTGCAGATTATTTCGAAGCAGCAATTTAGCTGCATCTCTTCAAAGACATTCAGATATCTACCAAATCCCGTATTATACTATTTAAACAAAGTCACCTGTAGACATACATTAGTGATTTAAAGGTATCTTTATATAGATATAAACATTGATATGACTACAAAAGAGTACCTCTTTCATTCTCTCTGTATTATAGTTTGCATTCTTTTTATTGGTAATTAGAAACTTTATGAGCACTCCATTGCAGGATTGTAAAGATGTGTTAAAATCCATTAGCCCAGATTGAATACATGCACAGAGCACGTATTTGGAATAATATGAAACCCAGTCACTGGTTTTCTTTTTTGTTTTACTCTTATCTAGGGAGAAATCAATCATTCTATTGGAAAGATAACTGTAATTGTGATTAAAATGTTCTATAAATGGAGATTGTTTTGGTTTTAAACCAAAATCATATAAGCTTTCTTTGTATAGCCCCTTTCATCTCATGGGAAGCCCTGGTACTTTCTATATTTAGGAACTAACCCTAGAAAAGAGGGCACAGCCTTAGTAAACCAGATGTAGCTCATAAAAATATGCAAGGATGTTATATTCAGTGAGGTGGAATCATCAACCCCAATATGCATCAACCAGCAGAAGTTGGGGCAGGGCATATGGAGTTACTGTAGTGGTAAGGTTTCTAATCGCACACAAATGAACACCCTTGCCCCAAAGCCCCCCCTCTACCCCATCCATTCCCCCTTCCTCCATTGCTCGCTCTCCCCCACCCTCACTCACTTTTACTGGACTTGGGCAGGGGGGAGGGGTGTAGGAGGGGGTGAGGGCTCCAGAGGTGGGTGCGGGCTCTGGGCTGAAGCAGAGGCATTTGGAGTGCAAGAGGGGGCTCAGGGCTGGGGGTTGGAGTGTGGGAGGGGGAGCAAGATCCAGGCTCCAGGAGGGAGTTTGGGTGTGGGAAGGGGCTCAGGGATGTGGCATGGATTGGGACATGGGAGAGGGTTCAGGCTGAGGGCTCTGGGAGGGAGTTAGAGTGCAGGAGGATGCTTTGGGCTGGGACAGGGGTTTGGGGCTCAGGATGCGATTTGGGATATGGGTTCTGGCCGGGTTGCGCTTACCTCAGGCAGCTTCCTGGAAACAGCCAGTATGTCCCTGCATCCCCTAGGTGGAGACGCAGCCGGGAGGCTCCACACACTGCTCTCACCCACATGCATTGCCCCTGAAACTTCCATTGGCCACGGTTCCTGGTCAGTGGGAGCTGCAGTGCCGGCACTCAGGGTGGGGGCAGAACGCGGAGATTTCCTGTTTGTCCCTGCGCCGAGTGG
The DNA here is from genome assembly GCF_003597395.2 of Chelonoidis abingdonii. NCBI lineage: Eukaryota > Metazoa > Chordata > Testudines > Testudinidae > Chelonoidis > Chelonoidis abingdonii. The sequence continues at coordinate 218,299,969 of NC_133769.1, read as the reverse complement.
CAGTAGGGACATGTTGGCCATTTCTGGGAGCCGCACGGAGCCAGGGTGGGCAAGCAGCCTGATTTAGCTCTGCTGTACCACTGACCAGACTTTTAATGGCTCAGTCAGCGGTGATGACCAGAGCCGCCAGGGTCCCTTTTCGACCATGCGTTCAGGTCGAAAACCAGACACCCTGCAACCCTATATAGAGGCTAAGGTACATGACTCCCCTCCATGCAATATTTTGGCCTACTGGTTCTATGCTCAGCAAACACTTAGCTATGCTCCACAGCACTATCTGACAAGCTTCTGTGGTGATCCCTTGCAGGAACTCTTTGCTACCCAATCCTCCTCCACAGGGGAATTACAGGATTTTCACTCTTTGGGACCTCACATTGATGAAAACCCTGTTCAAAGTTTTCCTGTTGTCACTAATTTGTAATCTATTAGGACTTTCTGGTACTGCACGTGTTAAAACAAATGAACAAAAGAAATGTTGAACCTTAATGTTGAACTTTAAGTGATGTGGAATTAGTTCAGAGTAAAAATCTGATCCAGATATTTTACCTTGACATACAGATATCAGACTAGTTAGTTAACAAATAATAAATGCTACAGTTCGAGTCTCCTAGACTCAGGAAAGATCATTTTTAATTATTTTAAGCCAAACAACAACATTATCTAGTACATGTTGTTCCAGCTGCTTAAGAAGATCTCTTTCCATTTTCAAGTTAGGTCTAGGATTTCAGATTTCCAAATCCTAGATACTTAGTAGTCTCTGGGCCTCCATCTGAATACCTTTCCTGAAGAACCTAAAATTTTCCTTGGAAATATCCTGTTTAATAATGCCCTACTTTCAACCCTGCTTACCTTGTGAGATCTGATGAAGTCACATCCTTAGGTAGCACAAGGTTGAAGTTTGAGAAATATTATGTCCATTTAATATTATTATTTTCATCGCATTTGAACAGAGTTAAAATTGTCAAGTAAAGTAAGGAGAAACATATTGGCTCAAAGTTTTTGGTGCAGTTGTATATAAGATATTTTTGAGTGATATTATCAGATGAATCTATCTCCAGATAAATATAGATTTGCAGCACTGTATCTGTGTAGACCAACACACACACACAGAATGTATTACTAAGACAGTAATTTTTAATAGTAAAAGACCGTAGCTCCTAATAACAGGAAAATACAGACCCAGAAAAGGTCATCATAACAGCACTGTTATATTATACTCTGAGTGGTAGGAAAATTCCCCTACATTTCAACAACAAACTACAGAGATAAGTAGAATTTGTATCAGATACTCTGTATATCGGAACTTTAAAGACACATACAATTAAGGAACAAAAGACAATTACAAAATCTTAAATGTCAACTGTTTTGTTTTCCACCGAGCTCAGATAGATAGATAGATAGATAGATAGATAGATAGATAGATAAAACAAAGCTGAAATTTTATTGCCGTACTCTTTTGGGAACCTTCTGTAATCCGCAATGATATATTTGCTTTTCATAATATGTTATGTTGACATTAAAATGAAAATTAGCAGCTCAAAGGGCAAACTAATCTATCATGGCAACTTGGTATATGATATTTGCAGCCAGATTAGAAAGCAGCACAGATCAACAATACTATAAATATGTTAAAGCAGCAAAGAATCCTGTAGCACCCTATAGACTAACAGACGTTTTGGAGCATGAGCTTTCGTGGATGAATACCCACTTCGTCAGATGCACGTAGTGGAAATTTCCAGGGGCAGG
>NC_133769.1:218245451-218297146 GCF_003597395.2 Chelonoidis abingdonii | reverse complement strand
CTACATCTAGCGACATCCCATCACAGGACCTAATTCAGAATCAGGGCCAATTCATCCACTGGTCATTCACCTGCACGTCACCAATGTAATATACGCATCATGTATGCCAGCATAGCCCTCTGGCTTTTGTACATCAGACAAATGGACAGTCTTACGGAAAAGGATAAATGGCCACAATCAAATATTAGAATGGCAATATCAAAACCTGTAGGAGAACACTTCAACCTCCCTGGCCACACATATAGCCAGACTTAAGTGGCATCCTGCAGCAAAACAACTTCAGGATTAGACTTCAAAGAGAAACTGCTGAGCTTTCAGTTATTCTGCAATTTGACACCATCAGCTTCAGTTATTAAAACAAAGACTGTGAATGGCTTGCCAACTACAAAACCAGTTTCTCCTCCCTTGGCTTTCGCACCTCAACTGCTAGAACAGGGCCTCACCCTCCCTGATTGAACTAACCTCGTTATCTCTAGCTTGCTTGCATATATATACCAGCCCCTGGAAATTTCCACTACATGCATCTGACGAAGTGGGTATTCATCCACGAAAGCTCAAGCTCATGCTTTTAGTCTATAAGGTGCTACAGGATTTTTTGCTGCTTTTACAGATCCAGACTAACAGGGCTACCCCTCTGATATATAAATGTGTTATTATTACTGTTAAATATAACTGATGTGAAACCCAGGTAAGTAAAAGAACCATGCCCTTTTTATATACTAAAGATGTTTTCATAAGTAGATGCCCTTTGTTTGTGGAAGACTCATTAATATGTAGCTTTAGTGTCTACCCCCAACCCAAGGCCTCTGTGTCCCTGAAAGAGGTCTGCAGGCCTCCACACCCTTTTCATCCTACATTAATTTGTTGCCTTTCCCTCTTATGTTCCATGTCATGATCCCCATCCTGCTAGCACAGAAAGAGTGGGCAGTACACCCTTTGAAGACAGGGCTTCCCTTATAGCCGTACCACTACGGCCACCAGCCTTCCCACATTATGTTCTGTCAGACTTGGAAAATGTGTGTGAGATGTGTCACTTACATTCTATTAATCCTGCCATCTTTATCTCAGCAATGCCAAACCTGTAATTTACCACGCAATACCTCACTGGCTTCAAGGTTGTTCTAATTTATATATAGATTGTGCCTGGCTCTTGTGCAGGTGAATATGTGCCTGCATGTGAATGAATAAGGAGCTTGCAGCAGAGGGAAAGAATAGTATCATGAGCCTTGTCCTGCTCTTGAACATTTGTACAGGGTCTAGGCATAGCTGTAGTCATGAATTCTCTGTGAACATCTGCTGAAGCACAAGCCACTCAGAAAGGAGAAGCTGAGGTCATGGGTTCCATCTCCCTACACACCAACCAGCTGAGTGCCCCTGCCTGCTAGGACCAATGCCTCTCAGCGCAATTTTTGAATTGGTGGCTCCACCACTCCACCAACATAATCATTCACACTCGCTCTTCACTTATAGATTTGAGTAACATGTGCTTCAGACAATGGAAACAACACAATATCCTGCACTGGGTAATGACCATTTTCTACAGGCTTAACAAATCAAACATCTATTTACCCAATTTACAGGAGCATGAACAACATACTTGATAAAATAGGCCTGGTCTACACTACGCGTTTAAATCGATTTAAAGAGCGTTAAATCGATTTAACGCTGTACCCGTCCACACTACAACGCCCTTTATATCGCTATAAAGGGCTCTTTAAATCGATTTCTGTACTCCACCCCGACGAGAGAGTAGCGCTAAATTCGATATTAACATATCGGATTACGGTTAGTGTGGACGGAAATCGAAGTTATTGGCCTCCGGGGGTATCCCACAGTGCACCACTGACCGCTCTGGACCACAGCAAAAATCTGAACTCGGATGCCAGCGGGTGACAGTGTAAACAATTCACTTATAATGCCCCCTGCGAACTTTCGCAAAAAATTACATTTCTGTTTGGCCAGCGTGGAGACTTCTGATGTTCAGTCTACCGGGTGGCGATTGCAGTCCACTCCAAATCTCAAAAAGGAGGCTCTCTTCCATAGACCAATGGACCGTCCGGGAAGATACAGAATCTGATCGCATGTATGCGGTGAAACAAATCTGAATTGTATAGTTATATTAGTCAGAGCTCCGTTACACAACTTACTTTTGATAATTGCCCAAACGCTGTTTTGATTATACAAAAAAATCTCCAAGGAACACACCCCTGCTGCGCTGGACAAGCGTAAGCGGGAAGCCACAGACGAACAAATGGAGCGCTCATGGATGGAGGGGTAAGCTGAGGACTTATCTCATGCTATCTTTTCTCATCACACGTAAAATCCAGACAGAGAAAAACAAGTCTCTTAAAGTAGTATATGTCTTGAATTGGCATCTTCTTAGGCTGAGCTCGAGGTTGTAGCCTGAAATTTTCTTAGTTCCAATGCAGTGTGCTGACGTGTAGGAGTTCAAATATATAACAATTAATAGTGTCTGGCGTGTTCAGGAAGTTACGGGCGTGTCTCCTATCAGTGTAAGCCCCCACCTGACAAATCTGCCCCCAATACTCACGTGAAAGAACAAGGAAAGAAATCCATATTCTTGAATTTCTTCAAAATATCACCCCACACAGCAGTGGCTATGGCTCCACCTTGTTCCTCAAGTCATTATGTCTACGTCTAGTGTAACTGGAAAATTGTTTACCTTGCATTTTTTTAGCTAGAGCTATGCGATGGCTGCAGAAAGCTTATGCGCCAGTGAAGAAGCAAGATTCAAATCACTGGTTTAGTATCCACTCCGGGGTCTTCTTAAAGGTGGCCCACCGGAACTCCCCTTGTCTGTTTTTGTGGATACAGACTAAACAACGTACCCTGCTACATTGTTCTGAACAAGAGACTCAATACAGCCTTCAGTAACCTTTAATACTAAATCATCTGATTACTTTCTTTAAAAGGACCGTTAAGGAAAGTCTCTTTGGTCCTCATTTTTAAGTAAGTTCTTTTTTTATAATAATTAACCCCCCTTGAAACCTTGGAGAAGCCTGAAAGAACTTTGATGTTCTAGCCATGCTGAATATCTTTTCATTCCTTTTCAAGTATCAGAGGGGTAAATATGAGCCTGATCAATGTCTCGTTCTGGATCTGTACGTACGAGGGACGCAAGCACAGTACGATCCTTGAGGCACCGTCTATACCGTGACTGAACAGAGGCTACCTGGACTGGGCCGTTTCTTTGGAGCCGTGAGGTCTTTTGATGGGTGGAACTACCGCGCCGGGGGCCATTCGGTCAGCACTGGGTAAAAATGGGAATCCGCCCAGGGTACATCTCCAGCGCAACGCTTAAATTACAATTTCCGTTAAATAAGAAGACGCCATTTGCGAAATCATCTATGAGCAAGAAGAGGAAAATAAGCAGATTGTGTAGCTGTGGAGATAAAACCTGCTTCTGAGTGATTGTCCTGCGTCCTTGCACATCCAATAAGCAAGTGAAGCTGGGTAGTTGGCATCGCAGCCTCCAATTGAACAGTCTCCACATGCCCCCCAACTCCACATTATTACGTCTCGTTAGTCTCGTTAGTAAAGGAAAAGATTCTGCTCATGCATGGGAGTGGGCCACAGGATTCTCTGCCGCTCGTTCTTTATCTTTCTCAGTTCATGTGACACCTCATTAGTTATCGTAGGATTGCTCATAATGCTGGGGCCTGAGATAGTGGATTTCTTTCCATTGCATTTTTTTCAAGTGCATACTTGCTAGCTCCAAGAGGGATGAAGCTGCACTACACCAACCTCTTTGAAGGCTTGCGGGCTAAATCTGGATATTGTCCAATATCTAGCATCCTTAACTAAATGAAAGATATTCTCTGTAATGCAGTGAATTCATTCAACTTAATATATTCGTGCTGATTTATAAATTGATTTCTCTTTTTATTTTTTTAACAGCTTAGACTACTTCAGTGGACATCAAATATCATGTTTACTATGGGGGGGGCTCACTGCTATGTAGAGAAAAGAAATGTTTAAATATGTCTGTAACAATATAAAGGTTTTCTTATGTAAGGAGCCAGAGAACCCTTGGTCGCAGGGTGACATGTTAATGGAGGGAAGCACGGGTGGGGTTTGTGCACGGGGCACACACCCCTGTGAATCTAACACGGAGCAGCTATGCCTGATACACTACGTACGTGATCTGAGGGGATACGAACTATGTTGTCTCCTCCCTGACTAGTTAGTTCTTCCTTAGGTAACAAAGGACCATCACTAAAGACTCTATTTAGGCTAGTAGAATAAATTCTCGCCCCTCCATGATATGGAAGGCAATGAGTGTTGTTAGTTAATACCTTTTTGAGATTACACATCAGAATGCAAATGTGCTAAGGAGTGTATCTCATATATCGGCACCCAAGTCTTCTAGGACTAGCAGACTCTATAAGCTTATGCCTAGATCCATGTCCGCCCCATCGAGCCGATTTAGGCCAGGGGCACTCATTCCTGATTGATACCAAGGGGTCACTGGATGAACTGCCGAACTTCTTGAGCTTCATAAGGAGAAGCAGATGTCAAGGCACTGCGAGCAAGGGTGAGGGGAGACAAGGGAGGTATTGAGCCACCCAGGAACGGTTTGGTGGGCATAGGCTGGGCAGAGACAAAGAGGCACCACAACCAGGATTGGGATGGTAAAGTATTAGCAGTTCTGCACCGAGGGCGAGTGTATTAGATTGATCAGTACAAAGGGTACTGGTGGGAAGATAGTGAAAAGACAGGGTAATTCAGGGAACGGGAAATCCAGCCGGTTTAGTGGAAACGCCGCAGCTTAGAACATTGTGTTGGCTCTGGGCCAATCTTGAGAATCATATGTGAAGGCCCAGAGCTGAGTGCAAAAGCAAGTGAGGAGGGAAATTTCCACAGCTTTGCGTAATACTGGCTGGAGCGGCAGAGCCACAGAGATGGGCCCTTCATAGGAAGCTGGTCAGAGTCCCCAAGGGGTGGGAACACAGCTCAAGGCACTGAATGACTTATGGCCACTTGCCCCCCTCCATGGGTTTGCAGTAGTGGCTGTGCCGGTGTCCTTATGCCCCGGAAAAAAGGAGATTCCCACCCTTTTCACTCGCCTGAAAGATCCCTGTGCAAGGCACAACTTCCTGGGGGCCCTGCATTTCCTAAGTAGTTCAGTGGGACATGATCATAGCGGTCCTTTTTGGTAGAGAGGTCTAGTCCTGGGTCTGATTCTCCATTCTGTTGTTGGAGAGAGTTTTAAGGATGTTGTAAAGATTATCAAAAAAGTGGGTAGCTGAAAGTGGCAGAGAATAGGGAATCGGGTCTTCATGTAAACAAATTTGTTCTTTGCAACTGCCACATAATTAAAAACGAGGTGTGAAAATATCAGATATGCTATTGTCATTTTTAGTTCCTATCTAGAATGTGTCCAAATCAAACAAAATCGCATCCTGATCTTAATTTGGTGCGAGGCATGAGCTTCCATTCAAATGACTGCAGGGAACTCTCTACTGCAGTGTTTTGTTGTAGCCATGTTGGTACCAAGGCGAGTATTAGATGGAGTACTTGACCGGTGGGGGAGGTAATCTCTTTTATTGGACGCAAACGGGTGTACTGGTGGCTAGGAGAGCCGAAAGCTTTTGAGCTTAACCCAGCCGCAGCTCTCTGCTGGACTCTGATTAAATTTTGGATAGTAGTTAGAAGCGAACTTATTTAGGCAGGTTACAAGCGAGGCATGGCACTCAATTTCTACCACAGGTCGAAAAAACCGGGCGTTGGCACTGAAAGTTGTGGCGTAAGATACTTCAGTAAGGGTCCCTACCGCCTTTGATGCAAACACTAAGCATCGGTTTTTCCTGCTTTAAACTTTTAAGGGACGCTGAAGGAGCATTTCAGGCCAGCCCTGGTCTTGAGAATATGACCTTGAGGATGTACAGGGTTTTACTAGGCCCACACGCTCGCGCACACACCAGGCCACAGGCTGGGAGCCACCATACTCGATGTTAGAGGTCAGTTAAGTCCGGACTCATCCCTCTAAAGCAAAGTAAGGATCATATAAGATCGTGAGCAGGAGGCAGGTCATAGGCTCTTCTGTGTAGTATCAGCATGCCGAGGACTTCCTCGACAGGAGGCACAGGGATAACCTCTGGAATGGAGGATGACCACAGCAATAAGGGAGGACGGAGAACTCGCCCTGCTTCTCCAGAATTCCAAGGGGCGAGCGAGAGGAAGAGAGTACGGCTGCTGGCCTACCCTGGGCATGAGGCAGTGTTCCAGGGAGGAACCTCTCGAACTAACAATTTGGCCGCATGAAATCGAATTTATAATATCAGTTTTATAAAACCGATTTTAGCTAATTCGATATTATCCCGTAGTGTAGACGTGGCCATAGACAAACCAAAATGCATGTACTTAGCAACAAAGAGCTGATCCTATGTGGTAGTAATGCCCAGGTTGGTGGCTGAGCACTTCAGTGCCTGTTGATGTCAGCACCTTACAGGATCGGCCCCAAAACAGTAGGAAGCATAAAGATTCAAGAGAAGAATGAAGATTTATAATTCAGAGCTCCCAACTGGTCAGAGCTTCTTGCTGGTTAATCAGAATAAGAATTATTAACAAGAAGAAACTCTGTAAGGCTGCCCATCTACATATTTTAGACTTAAATATGTATAATAAAACTTTTTTGTATAAAAACTCTCTTTTTAGTCTCCAGTCCATGTTACGTATGTGGAGGCTGCTACTTGACTGGCTCCTTTTGATAATTCTATAATATGTAGAATTTAGAGTGTTCTTAGGTTCTTGTCACATGGTACAGGCCACCTTTCTTTGTGAGAGCTTTGAAGAAGGAATAAGTTTGAATTTCCCATGAATTAACTTGCTGGTTATCTTTCCAAGCAGAACTTGAACTGAAAGCCTAATTGCGAGGCTCAATGATGGACATCATCTAAAATAAAATAATCCAATTCTCCCCTAGATTCTACCTTCATGCAGCCGTTATGAAGCCGGTGAATTGCACAAAAGTGCAAGTGAGTGCAGAATGTAGCCTAAAGTGGGATTATGCTTAGGTGTCCATTTGAAAAAGCAAATAAGCTCTGTGACTCATAAAACATTACTTCTTTAAACTGTTGTCCCCAAAGATAAATTTGTAAATCACTTTTCAATAGTGATGAAACTATATTTTGCAACATCCACAAATTAATGCTCACTTACTTCTCTAGGTCCATTACTTGCTACCATAGTTCTACGTACTAATTGTGTTGGGGGGGTATATATTGCTTTAAGAGCTTTGGTGAGTCTTAGTGCTGCCAGGTGTCCATTTTTTTACCGGAATGTCCAGTCGAAAAAGGAACCTGGCAGCATCCGGTCAGCACAGGTGACCTGATAATAAAAGTCAGGCTGGCCACAGTAACCAGCCTCTGCCACTGGGAGATGGGAAGAGCAGTATCTGTGCCTGGAGCCACATGGAGGAGCTGATCTACTCAGCTGCTGACACCTGACACAGAACAATGCCTGGCTTTCAGACCAGGCTCCAAAAGCTAGGTCCCACCACCCGAGGGGGGGAACCCTGTCTGCCCCCCCGTCTGCCCCGCCATGCCCCAGTTGCCTCAGCCCTGGTTCCTCACTACAGGGACCAACCCCACCCTGGTCCCTTGCTCTGGAGACCGACCCACACCCCACTGTGCCTCTATTGGGCAGGCAGACAGGCTCTGTTTTAGCTCCTCCCAGCCTGGCTCTGCAGGCAGCAGGTGAGTCTGAGGGGTGGAGAGAGAGCAATGGAGGGAGGGAGAGAGGAGTGAGTAGGGGTGGGGCCTCAGGGGAAGGGGCAAGGCCTCAGGGAAGAGGCAGAGCAAAGCGGAGCAAGGGTATTTGGTTTTCAGCAATTAGAAAGTTGACAGTCTGCTTAGGGCCCAGATCCTCAAAGATATTTAGGCTTCTATCTTCAACTGAAGTTAGGAGCCTAAATACCCTTGAGGGTGGGGGCCTAGGTGGTTACTCCAATTTTAAGCTCTGGAACATTCCATGTGGACAGGCAGCAGGTGCTGAGGCAGAGGCTGGAAGTAAAAACCCAGTCATCATGCACCTAACTCAGTTCATTTTGGTATTACTTTATTTCTCTTGTTATTCTTATCCAGTCAGAGTCTCTGTAATTATTGGTTGATTGGACTGCAGGAGCCATGATAGTGGGAATGTTGAGGGGGCAGAAAAGAGGTACCAAAAATGAATTTGTGCCCTGCAGTTCTTCAACTCAGGAGCCAAAATTATTCATTACTAACAACATACATTATGAAATTCACCTTTTCTTGATTGGCAAATTATCATGGATCATTCTTATTTACTTCCATTACATTTGTTATTCAGGAGTATTTGCTGCGTACTTTTGACAACTAATTTTCAGCCATTGAGTAATTCATTAGCTGTTCACTTGCTGTATTTCCCATATGTGATTTGCATTGTTTTGTTGCACAGGTGTGCTGCCTGGTAATATTTTTTTTGAGTGATTGGGTGACATTTGGTAAATAGATAATCAATGCACTTCTGGTTTGAATTTTCAGTGAATACAGAGACGTATTAAACACGGGTCATTCATCTGGGGTTCATGGACATTTTCATCAGCAACTGCTGGTTGTCCGAATACTCACAATAAGTAATATGAGGCAACAATCCATGGCTAGCTTGGTGATCTTATTCATAGAAATAGTCCTAAATCTGGTTTGGGACTTTTATTTTACTATTGAGCCCCAGTTCTATTTAGGAGTATGTAAGATCTTTCATTTGGGCCAGTCACTGGAGTGTGGCATGATCGGTGACCAAAGTGAATGGGACTCCGAGGAGATAATGTGATGCATCACAAACCCACTTTAGTGCGACGGCCTCTTTTTCCACTACCACATAGTTCTTCTCCCGGGGGAACAGCTTCCGGCTGATATAAGTGACCGGATGTTCTGCCCCATCCACCTCTTGGGAGAGGACAGCCCGAGTCCTACCTCCAAGGCGTCTGTCTGGAGGATGAATGCCTGGTCAAAATCAGGGCTATAGAGAACTGGTTCACGGCAGAGGCTTGCCTTGAGCGTCTGGAATGTGTTATCGCACTCTCGGGTCCAAATTACTTGCTGCGGGCTGTCCTTGGTCAACAGTCCAGTCAAGGAGGCTGCAAACACCGCAAATTGGGGGATGAATTGCCAATAATATCCAGCAAGTCCCAGGAACTGGCGTACCTGGCATTTTGTGGCCGGCTGTGGGCAGGTCGCAATGGCCTGAACCTTTCCCATGAAGGGTTTTACTTGTCCATTCCCTATGGTATACCCCAGGTAGGTCATTTCTTGCCAGCCAGTGCGGCACTTCTTTGGGTTGGCGGTTAACCCGGCTGCCCGCAGGGACCTCAGGACTGCTGCTACCTGCTCTAGGTGGTTCTCTCATTAGCGACTATAAATAACCACATCATCCAGATAGGCGGCAGCGTAGTCTCGATGGGGCTGGAGGAGGCGGTCCATCAGCTGCTGAAACGTGGCTGGGGCCTCTGAGTAAACTGATACAGACCCGTAGGGGTGGCAAAAGCAGTCTTCTCCCTGGAGGCCGGTTCGAGGGGGAACTGCCAATATCCCTTGCTCAGATCAAGGGTGGAGATGTAGCAGGCCTCTCCTAACCGGCCAAGCAGCTCATCTACCCAGGGCATTGGATACGCATTGAACTTTGAGATGGCATTGACGCATCTGAAATCAATGCAGAACCGTTGGGTGCCATCGGGCTTCGGTACCAGCACTACCGGGCTTCGCCATTCGCTTTGTGATGGTTTGATGACTCCCAAGTCCAGCATGGCCTGTACTTCCTCTTCAACGACTTGTCGCACGTGATATGGCAAGGGACTGGTTGCGTCCCAGATCACCACCCCAGGCTCTGTCTGAATTGTATGATGGACGAGGATGGTGTATCCCGGTTGGGTTGTGAAAGTACAGGGGAATGGTTATAGGAGACTCTGGGTCTGTTTGAGTTGTTCCTCAGTTAGCATCTCTCCAAGTTGGGGCCCTCTAGGGTCCTCCGAATGTGTTACCTGGGGACCCAGTTCGGGTTCCAGCGGGTATGGGTTAATTAAGAGTCCCTCTCGCTCCCGTCAGGTTTTGAGAAGGTTTACATGGTACCGTTGCATTTTCTTGCGCCGGTTGGGCTGGTTGATCTCATAGGTCACAGGCCCCACCTTTCAGACCATCTCATAAGGCTCTTGCCACCGGGCCAGAATCTTTGATTCGCTTGAGGGGAAGAGGAGTAAAACCTGATCTCTGGGATGGAAATCGCGAGTCAGTGCATCCTGGTTGTAGGTCTGGGCCTGAGCTTCTTGGACGGCCTTCAATTCTCCCATGCCAGGGCCCCAGCCTACATAAGACACTCCTGGAGCTGGAATACGTATTTTAAGAGGCCTTGGGTGGGTGATGGGGCTTGCTCCCATGTCTCCCTCATTAGGTCCAATAGGCCACATGGGCGACGACCGTACAGTAGTTCAAAAGGGGAAAATTTTGTAGATGATTGGGGAACCTCCCGAATCGCCAGGAGCAGAGGTGGAAGTAACTGGTCCCATCGGCGGAGATCTTCTCGGGGGAACTTGCGTAGCATGTCCTTAAGGGTCCAGTTAAACTGTTCAACCAACCCATTGGTCTGGGCATAGAAGATTGACGTATGTAGTTGCTTGAGCCCCAGAAGCTCACACACCTGCCGCAACTGCCGAGAAGTAAAATTGGTGCCCTGGTCCATGAGAATATCCCAGGGCAGGCCTACACGGGCAAAGACCTTCACGAGCTCACCTGCGATGGTGCGGGCAGTGATGTTTCGGAGGGGGATTGCCTTGGGGAACCGGGTAGCATAGTTCACCATGACCAATATATACTGAAACCCAGCAATGCTTTTGGGGAGAGGCCCCACCAGGTCCATGGACACACGCTCGAAGGGGGTTTGATCAAGGGCATGGGGACCAGGGGCGCCTTGGGGGTCTGTGCAGGAGCAGCCAATTAGCAGTCTAGGCAGGACTTATAGTAGTTCCTCTCCTCCTGGTGTATACCCGGCCAGAAGAAGCACATCAATATCCTCCATCAGGGTGATGGCAGCGGCTAGCATCACAGGGCGATGGCGGAGGATCCAGGCCCTTCCTCGCGGCGGGAGTATGTGGACAAACTGTTCCAGCATGATTTGTTCGGCGAGCTCCTCCGAAGTTCGTCTTTTAGGCTGCAGCCACCACTTACACGCCTCCCTTAGCTCCTGAGCCACCATCCAGGGCCGGGCCCCTGTGGGGTAGGCCAGGCTCCTAAACTGCTGCCGGAAGGTTTCCGGACTCATGTCTAGGGCATCTAAAGTTGCCACCTTTACTTGACTGTAGTCCTGTGGCGCAGCCGTGGATAGGCCCCGATAGATCGTCTGAGCAATCCCAGTCATGTACAGGGCCAGGAGGGTAGCCCATTGGTCTGGGGCCCAACCAGTGACCTGTTCAAACATTACGAGAAAGGCTTCTGGGTCGTCGTTGGGGCTCATCTTCATTAGCCGGATAGGCGGGGCGTTGCCAGGTGGTCCCGGGGGCCCCACCGACTGGGCTCGGCAGGATGGGGCAACAATGTCGCCAACTGCTGCAGGCATTGTTGCTGGTGGTCCTGGTTCTGGCGTCCCAGTTCCAGGATCAGCTGCTGCTGTTGTGTCCCAAGCTTCTGGACCAGTTGCTGCTGCTGCTGAAGCTGGGCTGCCTGCTGCTGCTGTTGGTTCTTTGCCAAGAATTTAATAAGCTTGTCCATGTCCATGGGCTGCCTTGGACAAGTCTCTTCAGATCCCTCGTCACAGGGATCAGGGTTTGGGACGGAGGCTCCCCACTTCTGGTATCAAGTGTAAGCATCCGCTTTTGGGGTTCGCCCCTTTCTGGGGCGGCTGGGAGCCAGGCCGCCTCACTACACGAGTCCAGTGCACTGGTGAATTAGTCTGGTGGTCAGGAAATGGCCAGAAGCTCAGGCCCTCAGGCAGGGGCTGAGCCAAGAGTCTTGTCTTGGAGGCCCAGACCCTAGTTCTGGGCGGGGCAACAAACAATAGTTCAGGGCTCAGACCCTCAGGCAGGGGCTGAGCAAACAGTTCAGTAAGTTAAGTAGCCCAGGCTTCTGGGCCTGAGCGTCGGGGCGAGGGGGGAGACTGCTACCTGTGAGTAGGGTGGCAGGGGGGATGAAGGCCTGCCTACTCCTCTCCGTCCCAGCCTGGGGCCCTAACAGCAGCAGGCAGCCTGCTGCTGTGTCAGTGGGGATCCTGGCCGCAACACACTGACATTGGCTCCGTGTGTGCTGCAGCCAGACTAGGGTCAGCTGCCCCCGGGCTACTTCCGAACTCCCCCTCAGGCCCTACCTGGGTCCTGGCATTGTGCTATGGGGGGTCCAGGAGCATAGGTTCGTCAGCGCAGGGGTTGGGCGGCAGCTTCGGCAACCCCTCCGGGTAGCAGGTGCGGGGCAGCTCCGGCAGCTCCTCTGGGTAGTGGGCGCAGGGTAGCTCTGGCCAGTCTGGGAGGCCGCCTGGGGCTGCAGGAGCTTCCCAGTCTCGGGCTCCCCTAGGGACGTATGCTCTCTCCAGCGGCTGGCCCCCTTCTGAGGTTGGGTCCTTTATACTTCCTGCCTTGTGCCTTGACCTCTGGGGGGTGGGCACAGGCTTCTGTGGCTCTGCCCACTTTGGCGTCCATAAGGTCTCGTCCCTCTCTGGGGCAGCTGGGAGCCAGCCCGCCTCACTACATATCCATAGAGAAATGCTATTACAGGGAAGAGTGATTTTCCATAATTGTTAACGTAACAGTAATACCCAGCACTTTATCCCCAGGCTCCAGCAGTAATAAACTTAATTCAATACATGTAAAGAAAATAACTTTCTTGTGGCAAAATGGACAGAAATTTTATCAGTTGCTACTTGACGAGTTACAACTGTGTGTGTGTTGGGCACAGGGGGAAGAGAAGCTGAATTAGCTTAATCCTGAGTCTGTATGTTTTATAAAAAAAAAATGTTCTCTCGGAACACAATATGATTCATGTTCAGAAATATAGTACTTGGGTAGGGTAATACAAAGAGGTTGCTCTGCAAGTGTAACACACTGTTAAGAGTGTGTAACATGTCCCCCCTCTGGGTCTGAGCCACTGAGCAGGCAAGGCTGTTACAGCCACAAAACCTGTTTCTCCAACTGAAAGTCTGGAGACTCATGCATGTAGCTGTAGAGAGTTCTGGTTCAGTCCCCAGAGCTGGCCATGATGGTGGCCATCAAACAGGTTCTCATTACCAGAGCTGCTGAAATAAAGCATTTGCCATAAACCTCAAAGTCTCTTCGGTTAGTAGTTGGAAGCATTTGCAAATCTTACCCCTGCTTATGAAAAAGCAAAGCCATGCTGCAGTCATTCAAATAACTCAATCTGACAAACCTCTGTCCTACAGGCCAATCGCTTGCTGACTCTAAAGAGCTTTCCCCAAACCTGAAGCAACCTGGAGCGTACTGAGAGGTAGTTAGGGTAGCTGACAGCAGCCTCTGTAGGGGAGTCAGCTAGTTATGGAAAGGTTGAATTCTACCTGAAGGATTGAATTCAGTTAATTAAAACTTCCAAGTTAGCTTCACTTCCAGCCTCTGGAAACTTCTGCATAAACCTCTCACAAAAATGCACTATCACCTAATTGTAATGTAAGGCAAAACAATCATATTTCAATTATCTAAGGCTAGTTAACTGAAACTCTCACTTATCTGAAGTTCTGATATGTCCAGTGAGGTTTGACTGAAACTCCTCTGGTTCTGTGGCGCTTCAGAGCTTTGCAGAGCAAAAGTTTCAGCCCAATGTGATATAACCTGTGTTGGATAAGAGTTCTTATGTAGCTTAGCTCTGCAAAGCTTCTAAACAAGCTTCAGTTTTACAGAACTGCTAAGCTCAACAAAAGTGGCCTAAAGAACAAGCTCGCCTAGCAGGTGCTGGCCAGCTTTATAACCTGAGAAAATTCCCAACCACCTGTACTTCTAAACTCCTTCCTCACCCTGGCTAATCCTATTCTGAAAGTGATGATAAACCATAAGAATTTCTACAATGAATGACTATCATAACTGACACTCTTACTGTCATTCACAGCAGAGGGATCAAAGACTGAATTTGTGTAAAGATAAAACTATCTTCCTACTCTGTATGGGTAGTCCCTCCATGTCAAGGCTAATGCATGTTTGTGTGGAAACTTGCACTGCTAGTGCTGACTGTCAGGCAGCTAAAGGACACCTGTCTAACACTTCCCTTGAGGTAGAAGTTTATTTATGGTGCTGCAGATTTTAAAGTGCAGTCCAATGCTTTATAGTGCGTTTATAAATATGGTCAGTTGCACTCCATAATCCTGCCACCATGGAAACCACTTCAGAATCTCCTGCCAGCTGCAGAGTCAGAAGGACGTTTCCTCCTTCAAATGCAGTACAATCTGGTAGGTGATGAAGGCTTATAATAAGCTACTTTCCCCTTTATGGCAGCAGCAGGACCTTCAAAAGGCAAGAGGTGAACAGCAATCTGAATCCCTCTGTGGAGGAACTCCCAAAGTCTGTTGTCCTTTTCACAGCCTTAGGTCATTGGTTGAGCTAGAGTTTGTCATGAAAAGTCTAGACATACTATGAAGTGCTAAAGGCTTTGGGTGCAGTTTACTGCTTTTTTTTTTTTTTTGGTTGATTTTTTTTTTTTGTTAACAATACTCCAATGCCTACAGAACATCAATAATTAATATTGGCTGATCAAGCCCTGGGGTGTGCCAGATTAAAGAAAACATCCTCCTAAATTCTGCAGAGATACTCCAGTTCTGTGAGATTTTGGAGGGGCATGGAAAGCATAGGGAAAAGAAGCTGGAGTTGAATGTCAGGAAGAGGTAAGAAGTTAGCATCTAAGTAAAGGATCTAGAAAGGGCAAGGAAGAGATGCACAGAGTAGAATGAAGGAAGAGAAGGTAAACCAAAAAAACAAAAAACAAACAAACAAACAAACATTCAGTCTTTTCAAAGCTTATGCAAGTCTCCAACATATAGAGTATTTGTAATAGAGATCAACATTACTTAACGGGCAAAGTTGGATTATTTTTTTGCACATTTCATTATGTTTTTTTTTTAAATGGAATCCTTTGTAAAAAAAAAAGTATTAAGGCACACAGGGTAATATAGATAAAAAGGGCCAATCTTCCAGTTACAATACACCTATTTTTAAAAAAAATCAATGTCAATCTTTAAAACAAAAATGGCTGTCTAAATGAAAATAATGATTTCATTTAAACAGGGAGTGAAACAGGTGTCTATGTGTGAAACTGTATTAAACAGTAAATATTTCTGTATGTAATTTCATGAATGCAGTCTGGGTACACAGCTGGTGTGAATCAGCATGGTTCTCTTACTTCAGAGGAGCTATACCAATTTACAGCACCTGAAGATCTGGCCCACAAACTTTGGAAAGTTCTGTCACTACTTTTCAGAGGTTCACCCATCACTAAATAAAATATTAGGAAATAAAGACTGGCCTCATATTGTTCTTAGAAAATAGGAGTGTTGTTCTTGGAACAACTTTAATATGAATGAGTGTTATATTAACTGCTTTAGTATGACTTTTTTATACCCTACTGTATGACTGACCATGCAGACAGTCTCTTTTGGGTAAAGAAGATCCAACTCACTGTTGCACATATATCTCCCTGATACTTCTACAGAATGTGAATGACTTCTGCTAGTTACCATGGGGATGTGATCAAGGACCATGCGATGCATAGCAACAATGTTCCTATTTTCTGCCACTTTTGCTCTCATAACAAGCAATGAATGACTGTACACAGAGCAGAAATTTCTCCTCTCTTTCTATCACTTTCCTATTTTTCCCCTCTTCCACCGGTGAACAAATTTATGATATATGCTGGATCTTAAATAGCTAAATCTGAAATCAGATCAATGCCTTCATATCTCTAAAGGAATTACATGAAATGCTAGATAATGCTTGCTCTTTTCAAATGCCATTCATTAGAAAATTTTGGGGAAAAGAAAGTCAACCAAATTATCATAGATAGATAGAGCGATCGATCGATCAAGGAAACATATTAAAAAAGAGCAAGATATGTAATAAGGAATATTTTGCCCTGAATTAAATGGACATGAAAGAACATAGAGCATTCTGTTCATATTAATTGGTCCTTTGGTCATAAAAATAAGTAGCATTCAGCTAAACATCATTTACTATTTATTGAGCTGTGTTCCCTGGGTTCATTTTTTAATGCATATTCATTTTCCTCTCAGATCCTTTGTGTATTCATGATAATTAACATAGGCATTGCTACATCCACAATTTTCCAGGGTGACAAGTCATCAAGTAACAAGACAGAAATCAATGTTGCTTGGTCATATGCTATTTCTTTTTTTCTTTTGCATAATTAGTATGCAGGAACCTTGATTTTATTAGCTGATATCATTTTGAGAGGTAGATCTAATTATATTCCCAAAGGGAAAAGACAAAGTTTAAGCCTTCATTGCTACTTACACAACACAGTGACATAGCTTTCTACTTAGGGCCCCTTACTGTGTGGACCTTTAGAAGAGCAATAATGCCTGTTATTACCATTATCTCTTAGTCACCTCTCTCTCTCCATGGGTATCTTCTTTATAAATCAAATTCCCAACAGATTAGACAGCTTTAACTGTGTCTCACATATGAAAGCCATACATATTGAATAAACAGGAATACATGGCTGCTTTCAACTGGCCAAAGTGCTATGTTAACGTGTAAATTTCTGACCTATACTCAACAGTTTCCAGGGTAGTGTGATGGGTTGCCCACACCATACATGATTGAAAGGGGTTAAGATGGCCAGACCGGCCAATTAATTCCCCAGGCTGCACCTGAAGGAGGAGCTAGGGAGCAGGAGTGGATTAAATGAGGCCCAGCTGGGCAGGAACAGGAGGGGCCTATATAAAGTCCAGGATCTGAGAGAAGAAGGAGAAGCAACTACAGACACTCCCTGGGGGAAGAAAGGTTAAGGGTAGTCCACAGTAACTCCCTGAGAGGAGGAAATTGGGAGGCTGGTGAACCCAGAGAGAACTGGGGGAGCTAGGAAGGTAGGAAAAAGCTCAGGGGAAAAGCTGCAAGATATGGGATAGCACAGACCTTGGCTTCTGACCAGATGGCCCCTGAGCTGGAACCTGGAGTGAAGCTGGGCCTGGGCTCCCATACCAGCCACTGGGAATGTGGCACAGGTCAGACAGAGGACAGAAGACTGCCTGGGATGGTACAGGGAGATAAGTAGTGAGGGGAAACACGTTGTGACCTGGCTAGAGGGCTGAGTCATAAAGAGGATGCTGCAGTTCCTGGAGTGAGAGAAGGGCTGCAGAGGAGAAACTGATGGGGTGTTGAAAGGGGTGTTGGCCTCACCGAGTTAATCCCCAGAACTGCCAGAAGGTGGCACCGTCCAACAGTGAGTAGAGCAACCCCATCCCAGGTAGTGTTAATTGGTTGAATAAATGAGCCAAGTTTCTCATTATGTTTTGAGAAGTGCCGAGAGGGAGGAATAGACACTTGAGATATGGAACAACAATCAGGTACATATGGAGCAAGTGATATGTTAAAAGACAAGTTCCTGGAAACAAGTTTGCCTATGGTCTTCCATCCTCCTGCAAATGCAGAACAGCTAGTGGATTGGTTCCATCAAACAGTTAGCAAGGAGGCACAGAACAGCAAGAACCTGAGGGTATTGTGATAACTCTTTTGAGAACTCAGGTCAGCACAGACAATGTGATGAATCTGCTAAGGAGGCAGTTGGATATTGCTCTCTCTCCTAACTGGAGTTTGGTTGATAGGTCAAGGAGGAGGACATTGCAGTAGCCATGCTGGCAGAAGCCATTTTCTGAGTGCTTATTCGGACAAATCAGGTGCTAGAATGTAGAGGTCCTAGCAACTAATGTGCTCTTTTAGCTCAAGGAAAACCTATGCCATGAATTAGGGATAAAATAATACAATTCTCACCTACTCCCTGCTAAAAAAAAGTCTGTCACAAGCAAGTGGCCACCTGACTATAGTGAAAATCTCAAGCAAAATGACTAGGCAATTTAGTAGCTACAGAACTTCCATTAATTTTAATGGGTTGTATGGCTACTAAATTCCGTTACATAGTTTTGAAAAACCTCAGACACTAATAAACCTAATTTGCTTGATTTTGATCCCACTTGGTAATCACAGGTGCATCAAGTTGACTCATCATTTCCACTTGGGAAAGAGAGTGAGATGAAGGGAAAGAAATTCTAATGGAAAATAAATTAAACAAAAAGAAAAATAATATGACATTGTTGGGTAACATTGTTTGATTGGGACTTAAATAAACAGCAACAAACTATGCATTTATGACAGTGTTGACCTTAAAACTCTAAAAGAACAAAATTCAGACATATTTATTTAAACAGATACAGACTCATGATATCCATAGATAACCATAAATACTGAGCAGTCAGCAGACCTAATAGGGAAGAGTAAGACATTCCTGCTCTCCGCTAATATTGGGGTCATATCTTGGGTAAATGAGTAAGCCCTAAACCTCCCTGCCAGGGTCACCACAGAGTCTTCATTCGTAGATGATGTGGAAGAACACAATGTCAATGGAGAGGATGGCGATGAATCATATGCCTTGTGATAGCATATAAGGGCAACTTGCATTATATATGCAGTTATTAGCCAATCACTACATCGATGGCAGATGAAGCTGTTTAGCTCAGGTTGGCTGCTCATCTAGGAGAGGGACAACTCCTAATACAAATCCTGCACCCATGTCAGCTATCATATTTGTGCCATTTATTGCACCAGCATGGCAACAGCTGCTTGGGTGACACAGAGAGAAAGGCTCTGCACAATCCTCTCTCACTTAAATCTGTTCATAGTGCTGGTTGTTCAGCCAACTCATCTCGGAACTCATTACACTGGACAGACCCAGATGGAGAGGTCTGTGTTAAGAGTCCATGTCTGCCTTTGAGGAGTGGTGTGTGAGTTCTCTACAGAAGAAGAGAGCTGGTTATAAGGCTAATGCCTCAAACCCTCCACCCAACAATGACTACACTTGCAAGACATGCAGCCAGTTTTGCAAATCCTGGATCGGACTTACTTCCCACATGAAAAGCCATAAAAACAAATAAACCAAGAACTCTAGTCTACACTAACTGAATGCTCATCTGTTGAAGTGATGGGAGATTTCGGACCATAAATATTCAAGGACTTACATCTTAATTAAAATACTAGGAAATAAATTTTCTAAGTGTGTGCAGGGATTTAGCTGCATGAGTTCCATTAATGTCACTACTTTGAAATTTTACTTCCTATATTCTTCTCAAAGAGGATGAAAAAAATAAGTCTCTAGCATAATTTTAAGAAGATGACAAGGAAAAGCTTGTCACCACATCAGCACTCTGGTACTCTTAATAGTTGAAAAAATAATTTAAATCACTTCTTTAAAAGTAAGCTCCAATTTAGACGGAGCAGCAAATGAGGATGTGCAGTCGAGTGGTTTGGCTGCACATTACAAAAAAATGTTCTAACAATACTTATAAATATTAATATTGGGCCAAATCCTGCTGCTTTTTCTGTGAGGACTTCAGTGAGAACTGTTGAAGCTCAACAGTCCTGAAAATCAAGCCCCTGATTTAAAGTCCAGACTTTCAAAATCACTCAGATTATTGGGGAGATTTTCTAGAATTCAACTCTCATTTGGCCATTTGAGAGCCCAAATATTCTTTTCAAATTCTGGCTATATTTCCTTACTTCAGTCACCCATTTCTGAAAATTGTGGCTAGTGAGTATTTTTCATATAAATGATAGCAACATTTTGTCATGCATATTATTGCCAGTGGGCTTTTTCTTCCTTTGAAATATGCAGCTAAAACATAATTCCATTTTAGTGTTTGATTTTTCTATTATTTTACAGTAAAATATAGTGTTGGAGCAATTATGTCTAAGTTAAACGCATGTCGTGTGACTTAGTCAATACTTATGGGGGAGTGTGGCAGTTCAGTGAGCATGCATCATTGTTAATTTTATAGATCAGCAGGGAGGAACAAATAAAGCCAAGAGAAAAGCTAGAAAACACTTCCATTTAGATTAATCATTATGAATTTAAGAGGTGAGCGTACTGATTATTCTATACATTTCATTGGACTTTACTGGGAAGGAACTCAACCCTCCTAATGGACTCTATAGTCCTGATTTCACTATTCAGGTATGCACACATTTGTACAAGTGAAAACTAGACATCCATGAACAAATCCACTGATTGACATGACTCATGGGATTTTCAAGAATACATCTGAGTTTACAAATGCACAATAAGGACACTGGAATAACAGTGAGGAAGGATCTTGTGGAAGGACAGAGACCCCTTACACTTATATGAGCAGCTTTTTTGGTGCACTTCCAAGTCACACCTTGAAGAACATCCCCTCCCCTTCAGAAATCCTATCAGCTGACTCAACATGCAATGGTCCAATCACATTAGTGACTCTTTGCATAGTAGTGTAACTGAAATAGACAGCCGCCTATATTTGATGGCGGGAGGGGAGAATGAAATATTAATCTGAAGGCTTAACTAAAAAAATGCTAAGGTTTGCTTTGACTGAAGAGGAAAGTAAATACAAAAGTCAGAAGTAGGCGAGTACAGGTCCTTAGAGATAAGGAATTTAAAGGGAGCAATTAAGGAAACTATAGACCTTGCTGAGAAGCTGAAATATCTATCTATCTCAAATCTGCTCTTTTCTGGTTTAAAAGAAAAGATGCACTATCAGAGACGAGGTGTCCCAAGAAGAGGGACTGGAAAAAACTAATAATTTAAAAAGCAGTAAGTCACTAGGCCCATATGAGATATACTCCTTCGGAACTCTTGGCTGTAAGTATGAAGTTTCGGAGCTGCTAGGAAAAATATGCAATCTTTAATTCATAACCACTACTATACCAGAGTATTGGAGAGCAGCAAATGTTGTACCTCTATTTAAAAAGGGCTTGATAGGTGGTCCAGGAAATTACAGATCATTAAGCCTTACCTCCATATCTGGTACATTCCTTGAAACATAATAATATTAATACACCTGAAAGATTGTGATGTGATATGGTCTAACCAACACAGTTTTCAGCAAAGAAATATTGGTTTGCTGATCTCTTAGAATTCGTTGTGTCAATATAGTTAGTGAATAACAGAGGACCAATTGACAATTTAGACTTTTAAAAGTTTGGTCAGCATGAAGTGTCGTCTGATAGAGCCGATGGAAGGAAAGATCTGAGGACTGGAGATGCAGGTGGAAACTCTGGTTGAGTTTAGAAGGGGGTTCGAGCAGATGATGGAGCAAAGACATGAGGAGGCTGAAGGGAAAAGCTCAGACTCACAAATAGAAGCAGGGCCAAAGAACTCTGAGGGGAGACTGCTGGGTGAGGAAAGTGGACAGTGGAAGCATGTGACTAAGAGAATCAGGCAGAGGAAAATATGGTCTAGTGAAGGACAAATAGAGCTCAGGAACAGGTTTGCAGAATTGGAAAATGAAGAAGGGGAACAGCAGGTGGTCACTGAAGATGAGAGGGAAAGGAAGAAGAGAAGAGCAGCTAGTTCTATAGCAATGGAGATAACAATACCAAATATGAACTCCAGAGGATACAGGATGGGTTGCAGAAGATTGCAAGGGAGAATAGGAATTGAGAGGACTTGCAGCCAGAAGGAACAGAGGAATCGCACCATCACCAGGAAAAGGCAGGTCTATATGATTGGGGACTCCTTACTAAGAAGAATAGACAGGCCTGTAACCAGAGCTGATCCAGAGAACACAAGGGTGTGCTGTCTGCTGGGTGCTAAGATATGGGATGTGGACCTGAGGCTGAATGAGGCTGAAAAGGATCCTAACGGAGCGGGAAAGAATCCGCTGATTGTCCTTCATGGAACAAATGATACAGCTAGATTCTCACTGGAACGTATCAAGGGAGACTATGCCAGGCTGGGGAAGACGCTTAAGGAAATCGAGGCTCAGGTGATCTTCAGTGGGATTCTGCCTGTTCCTAGAGAAGGCAACAAAGGTGTGACAAGATTATGGCGATCAACAGATGGCTCAGGCAGTGGTGCTATAAGGGGGCTTTGGGATGTATGGCCACTGGGAAGCATTCATGGACAGAGGACTGTTCTCTTGGGATGGACTTCACCTGAGTAAGGAGGGAAATAGACTTCTAGGATGGAGGCTGGCACAACTGATTAAGAGAGCTTTAAACTAGGAATTTGGGGAGATGGTTGGGAGATGTCCAGGTAATCTCCACACCAGAATTTAACATTGAGAGGGAAGAAAACAAAAGTAAGAAAGGATACAGCCATGGGTAGGAGAATGGACATAAGGAGGAAGGGTAGTGTAGATACCAGTCTAATAGGTGATACTGGTGGTAGAATGTCTGTGCCTAATCGGGTAAAGAATGTCAGTGAAGCAAAACAGCAAAAATTAAGATGTTTGTACACTAATGCGAGGAGCCTAGGTAACAAAATGGAGGAACTAGAGCTACTGGTGCAGGAAGTGAAACCGATATTATAGGGATAACAGAAACATGGTGGAATAGTAGTCATGACTGGAGTACAGGTATTGAAGGCTATGTGCTGTTTAGGAAAGACAGAAATAAAGGCAAAGGTGGTGGAGTAGCATTGTATATCAATGATGAGGTAACTGTAAAGAAATAAAGAAGTGATGGAATGGATAAGACAGAGTCTGTCTGGGCAAAATCACATTGGGAAGAAAGCTACTAGAGCCTCCCTGAGATAGTGCTTGGGTGTGCTACAGACCCAGGATCTGATTGGATATGGATAGAGACCTCTTTAATGTTTTTAATGAAGTAAACACTAATGGGAATTGTGTGATCATGGGAGACTTTAACTTCCCAGATATAGACTGGAGGACAAGTGCTAGTAATAATAATAGGGCTCAGATTTTCCTGGATGCGATAGCTGATGGATTCCTTCACCAAGTAGTTGAAGAACCAACAAGAGGGGATGCCATTGAATCAATAAGATGGGGATGCTATTTTTGCTTTGGTTTGTGAGTAGTGAAGACCTCGTAGAAGAAATGTTGTAGAGACAGCCTTGGTTCAACGAGATCATGAGCACTCAATTCAGTTCAAAACTACAATGGAAGGATCTGTGAACCTGCGTTTGTTGATTTCAAAAGGGCTAACTTTAACAAAATAAGAAAATAGTTAGGAAAGTGGATTGGACGGAGAACTTTAAAGGCAGAGAAGTTGGAGTACTTCAGTCAAAGTTGTAGAAAATCATAGAAGCCTGCATCCCAAGGGGGAATAAACTACATAGGCAGGAGTTGTAGACCAAGCTGGATGAGCAAGCAACTCAGAGAGGTGTAAGAAAAATCAGAACTCCTAACAAGGAATGGGAAGATGGGAGGGATTAGCAAGGAAAGCTACCTTATTGAGGTCAGAACATGTAGGGAGAAAGTGAGAGAAAGGCCAAAAGCCATGTAGAGTTGAATTTGTAAAGGGATTAAACCAATAGTAAAAGGTTCTATAGCCATATAAATAAGAAGAAACAAACCAAAATCAAACAAACAAACAAAAAAGAAGTGGGACCATAAAACACTGACGATGGAGTAAGGTTAAGGATAATCTAGGCATGGCACAATATCTGAACAAATACTTTGCCTCATTGTTAGATGAGGTAATGAGGAGCTTAGGGATAATTTAAGGTTGACAAATGGGAATGAGGATATGGAGGTAGATATTACCACATCTGAGTAGAAGCCAAACTCGACAATTTATTGGACTAAATTGGGGGCCCAGATAATCTTCATCAAGAATATTTAAAGGAACTGGCTCTTGAAATTGCAAGCCCATTAGCAAGATTTTTAATGAATCAGTAAACTCAGGGGTTGTACCATACAACTGGAGAATTGCTAACATAGTTTTATTTTACGAAAGGGGGAAAAGTGATCTGGGTAACTACAGGCCTGTCAGTTTGACATCTGTAGTATTCAAGGTCTTGGAAAAAAAAGTTTGAAGGAGAAAGTAATTAAGGACATTGAAGGCCAATGAATGGGACAAAATATAACATGGATTTACAAAAGGTAGATCTGCCAACCGAACCTGATCTCCTTCTTTGAGAGATAAAGATTTTTGAGACAAGGAAACACAGTGATCTAATTTACCTAGATTTCAGTAAGGCATTTGATACGGTTCAGGGGGGAATTATTAGCTAAATTGGAAAAGATAGGGATCAATATGAAAATTGAAGATGATAAGGCCAGTGGTTAAAGGGGAGACTGCAATGGGTTAACTGAAAGGGAACTGTCCCAGGCTTGGAGGGAGGTTACTAGTGGAGTTCCTCAGGGATCGGTTTTGAGGACCAATCTTATTTAATCTCTCACCTACTGACCTTGGCACAAAAAGTAGAGCGTGCTAATTAAAGTTTTCAGCGTTTACACAGAAGCTGGGATGGTATGCCAAATACAAGAGAGGACAGGGGATATCCATCACAGGACGATCTGGAATGACCTTGTAAAACTGGGAGTAATAGTATAAGGATGATAATAATAGAAAAGTGCAAGGTCATGCATTTAGGGATAATAAAAAGAATTTATAAGCTGTGGGACTCATCAGTTAGAATATACAGCGGAAGGAGAGAAGGACCTGCGGAGTTTGTTGATTCACAGGAATGACTATGAGCTGGCCAATGTGATATGTGGCCATGAAAAAAGGCTAAGCGGTCTGGATGCATTAGGCGAAGTATTTCCAGCAGAGCATAAGGAGTGTAGTACATTATTACAAGGCACTGCTGAGACCTCATCTAGATACTTGCACAGTCTGGTTGCCCATGTTAAGAAGGATGAATTCAAACTGGAACAGATACAGAGAAGGGCTACTAGATGATCCGAGGAATGGAAAACCGTGTCTTATTGAAAGAGACTCAAAGAGCTCAGCTTGTTTAGCTAACCAAAAGAAGAGACTGAGGGGAGATATGATTGCTCTTTTTAAATATATCAGAGGGATAAATACCAGGGAGGGAGAGGAATTATTTAAGCTGAGTAACAGTGTAGACAGAAGAACAAATGGATATAAACTGGCCATCAGGAAGTTTAGACTTGAAATTAGACAAAGGTTTCTAACCACTAGAAGAGCGAAGTTCTGGAACAGCCTTCCAAGGGGAACAGTGGGGGTAAAAGACATATCTGGCTTCAAGACTAAGCTTGATAATGTTATGGAGGGGATGATATGATGTGATAGCCTAATTTTGGCAGTTAATTGATCTTTGACTATTAGCGTTAAATATGCGCAGTGGCCTGTGATGGGATGTTAGATGGGGTGGGATCTGAGTTACTACAGAGAATTCTTTCCTGGGTGTTTGGCTGGTGAGTCTTGCCCACATGCTCAGGGTTTAGCTGATTGCCATATTTGGGGTCAGGAAGGAACTTTCCTCCAGGGCAAGTTGGCAGAGGCCCTGGTGGTTTTTCACCTTCCTCTGCACTGTGGGGCATGGGCCACTTGCTGGAGGATTCTCTGCAACTTGAAGTCTTTAAACCATAATTTGAGGACTTCAATGGCTCAGACATAGGTTAAGAGTTTGTTGTGGGAGTGGGTGAGTGAGATTCTCTGGCCTGCGTTTTGCAGGAAGTCAGACTAGACGATCATATTGGTCCCTTCTGCCCTTAAAGTCTATGTCTCTAATTATCCAGACTTCTTTTAAAAATCTTGCTTATTTATATGGATAACATAAGGCTGCATATGCTTCATAGTTAACACTAACAAAAATAATATTGGAAGACAGTGTTTATGTTTCAGGGTTTAAGCTAATCTGTAACTATTAGGGGTAGGTTAAAGCCTTCATGACTGGCAGGCAGATGTGAGATAATCTATTCTGGGTTTTTTAGAACCTTCCTCTGAAGCAACTGGAGCTGGCCTCTATTGGAAACAGGAGACTGGACTATATGAACCATAGGTCTGATCAAATGTGGCAATTCTTAATTTCCTGGATATTTGGAAGTGAAGAAGTCACTTTTGAGTTTGATCTTGAAGTGAATGGGGATGTCACCAAAGGTATCTGAGCATAGCGTCATGTGGATGTACTCAGTATGTGTAGGAAGACAGGAAGCAATACTTTGTGAAAGCTAGAATCTAGTGACATGAGATTTGAATAGCAAAAAGGAGGATTTGTGTCAGTCCAAATAAATGATAAGTTACACTGGAGGCAGAATGGAGGCAGGGGCAACAGTGTTGCACAGAAGGTGATAGATAAATTTATAGACCTAGGAGATGTGGCAGGAGAAGGTCTGTTCAGAGTCATGGATGGAAATACAACCATCAGAGAAGACTAAGTCTTTTAAATAATAATTTGCCTTCATTTGTATATTGCAAACTGTATTTATTTTATTCTCTCCCCTCCCCCCCCGTCATTTATACCATGAGTCCTCCACCTCCCTGAGCTTTATCTCTGACAGTTTTCCCGTGATGACAGTAAGCATTGATAATACTTCAGTCTGAGAGCAAATGAGGCACAATATTCGATTTTAACTTTTATCATGGCCTCCCCCTCCTCCTGTGGCTCTCACATTTCAGTTTTAGGAACCTAAGGAAGATGTTTTAAGCTCATGCAGAAAGTGTCAGAACTGCCCCAGGCAAACAAGTGAAAATTTCCTACCATTAATCTAAACAGCAAAGAAAATTATTTTTCCAGTTTAATTTTAAGTACAAAATCTTTCATATACCTCCAGAGAGGATTTCTAACGGCACTATAGTAATATGGAGATGTTAATGTGTCAAATCAAAATGTCAATTCCCTCCTCCTCCCTTTATAAACAGTTTCATTGTTCTCTCTCTCTCCAGCTGCCTCCCTCTGCATTGTCTAACTTTTATCTATAGTTGGACTTCAGATATAATAATTCACAAGCTCTAGGCATGTGCTTAAAGGACTGTGTATAATTGTTATTCTGGGAAGAATAATACCTTACATTGATCTCCTATTTTAGCAGCATATATTTTTTTTTTTTTAAGACAGGGAAAATGATTTATTTCCTGTGCAGTCTTGATTTACTGTCTATTTGTGCAGCTGTTAAAACTCATGTCTTCCACTACTAACACCACTGTAGTGCATGTAGAGTAAACATATTGTGGCAAATTGCCGGTACTGATCTGCTGGGTCTTGCGCTTTCTCTTCCCTGGGGTAGGTTCAGGGCGCTATTGCTTGCCTCTGAACTGGTTCTTAATTACTTCTTGGAGGAGGGGAGTGGAGAGGGAGGGACCTGGGCCCGCCCTCTACTCCAGGTCCCAACCCAGGGGCCCTGAGGGTTGTGGTGAACCACTTGAACTAGGCAGTTCCTTCCCCTGGGTTACTTCCCTCTCCTACCCTTCAGCTTGTGAAGGGCTTCTTGCCTCCTTCCACACAAGCCTGGTTGCCCCTTACCTAGGTTTCTTCTGGACTTCACAATCCACCACAGCACTCATCCAACTTTCTATTTTCTCTTATCAAACTCCTCTGCTCTGCTCTGCTCTGCTTGCTCTGCTCTCCAACTTCTGCAACCTGCACTCTGCTCCAATCAACCTTCCTCCTTCAAGCTCCCCACTGTCTGACTGAAGCAGGGGTTTTTATCACATGACTGAAGTCAGGTGCTCTAATTGGAGTCAGGTGCTCTAATTGGAGTCAGGTGTTCTAGTTAATCTAAAGCAAACTTTCCTCCCTTGGCAGGGAATAAGGCCCCCTGCTAACGCTCTCATGCTGCCCTCTGGCCATGCTGTATCACAATATGTATAGATTGATTGGTTAGAGTTGACAGCATATGGAACAGAGTGAGATTGAGAATGCAAGTCTGCTGCAATGTATATTGGTTTGAAAAGCTTGGTTTTATCTATGAAAAATAATTCTGTGCACACAAAATGTAGGTCCTGGTGCAATAGTTGTAATGATAGGACCACCCATTGTGACACAGACTATATCAGTATTTCCCATGCAAAACTTTTTTACAGGATTTATAATTTGTTATAGCAAATTTGGATGAGGCAGACATTTGCTATACAGATCTCCTATATGGAACTGATTTATTTGTTGGTTTTCTAGAGATGGGCTTAAAATGCATTGGCTGGAAATGCAAAAATAAAAAGTTTGTAGCTCCTTAAGATTATGATCCTGTTGCTCAAAAAACAAATTTACTTTAAAAAAAGTCAAAATAA
Organism: Chelonoidis abingdonii; assembly: GCF_003597395.2. Lineage (NCBI taxonomy): Eukaryota > Metazoa > Chordata > Testudines > Testudinidae > Chelonoidis > Chelonoidis abingdonii. The sequence goes on along the minus strand of NC_133769.1, from coordinate 218,268,987 downwards.
AATAGCACCTTTTAATGTTTATTTACCGGCATTTTGTCTAAATCTGACAGGACAATGGAGTTGCACCAGAGCTAAATGTAGCCCAGTGAGTTTATTTTTTAATTATTGTCCCAATTCTGAGAAATTCTCAATTCTTCAGCTTCCATTGATTTAACTGGGAATTGAAGATGCTCAGTTTCCTTGTAGGATTTGACTTTAACCCCAGGAATAACATCAAACCCCGGAATCCATACCACTTTAATGTAAATTTGTGCCTTTAATGGGTTACAGAAGCTCATAATTTAAGCTACTGAACATGACTTTATATTTATCCCATACCCAGTATCTGTGAACAATTGTGCACGTTTAAGGCCCTGTCTATACTACAAGCTAGGGGTACGATCCCCTTGCTTGTGTATTTGTGCTAGCTCCCACTGAGCTGCTATTTAGACTTATGGTAGTGTAGCCATGGTAGCAGGGGGAGTGGCTGCTGACAGTCAAATATTTTCTCATGTTAACTGCGAAATTGTAAGGCCACAGTAAACTACATGAAAACAATGGAGATTCTATAACTAAACAAAACCTTTGTGATTTTAACCATCTTTGCATTGCATTTAAGCTTTACAGAAGTGAGACTGGATATATATCGGTAATAGGTATCATATGATTACTGATATTATCCAGAATTATTCTAAAGTTTAAGGATGATTATACTATATAGGCACTTTGAAAGTTTCCTGCCAATTATCTAGGGTACATGTCAAAGAAATGTACTTTCCATTTATTAACTGATTTACTGTGATGAGAAAACACAGGTCGACCCAAAGGTTCATATTTAATGTAACTGTTTTGTTACCAAACACAATGGCTTAGGGAAAGAACTAATACAAGTTTTGTTGAAATCCTAGTACTGCAAACTTAAATGATATAAAAATGGAGAACTTATGAAGCTTTCCAATGCAAATATGAATCAAGAGATTTTTTTATATATGACAGGTGCCAATTTCTACTATTAAAGTAAGAGAGAGATGGAGAAGGCTTGAAGCATTAAATTACGTTTTTTCCAGTATTCCCTTTCTGTACAGAACATTTCCAACATCAGCACATGAAGCATTTAAACATTTAAGCACTGCAACTCGCTTTAACTGATGTTCATACAACATCAGTGTCTATATTTACAAAAGATTAACGCATGAAAGATCTCTAAAATCTTTTCCCTATTTTTTTCATGTAATCTGTTACAAGGTTATATGATCCAAGAGGCTAAATTTCACAGTTGATATAACAGTGGCCAGCTCAGATGAAAAATCTTTTTTCTTTGTTCACAAACAGTACCGGCATCCAGCATGAAACTCTTGGAGATTTGTTCTACTGTGAGATGTGACCAGTTAGTCTATAGATACAAAAGTCATCCATTATTATTTCTTTATTAGACCTCATAGTCTCTAATCTCTTTCAGCCCCATTGATTTCTTTTCCAGATCATGCCATCAATGGTATAATTCTATAAATTCTTGTGTAACTTGGGATTTTGTATTCACAGAGATTCTACTGTATGGACCTCTGAACTCAGAAATGTGATCTCATTAGATTCTACAGATTTTCTATGTATATTGCTAATCTACTTCCATGACTTAGTTGCCCTTTTCCCTATTTCCATGACTTAAATCAGTCCTTCCTGACAGGTTTCAGAGTAGCAGCCGTGTTAGTCTGTATCCGCAAAAGGAACAGGAGTACTTGTGGTACCTTAGAGACTAACAAATTTATTTCATCATAAGCTTTCATGGGCTACAGCTCACTTCATCAGATGCAGTCCTTCCTGCATGGTTTATAGGCAGATGCTATAGCAACAGCTTGAGTTTTGTCATTCCATCATGTTTCTGTAATTGCTGTCATGTCAAGAACCTATTCCATTGCTAGGCATTTTAGTTGTACCTGTTTTTTTTTTTATTTTAAGTTTCTCAGAATGCCACACAAACATCTACAGTACATTTCTGGCCAAGTGCCTACTTTATTTAACTCCTTTGTGAGACACTTTCTTACCTTTCCAGAATTTATTCTGAGAACCACATTAGGAAGGAAATTATAGAAACACGAAATAACATTTCACACATTAATGTCCAAACCAGTTTCAGAAACAAATTTCAAAGCCCTGCCTTTATTTTTCAGCTTTTGAGAGCTTTGATTCTTTTCAAGTAATTGGGAGAAATGAATCAGAAAAAACTCCATAAGCCAGAAGCACCCTGTGGTGTGAACATTGACTTTCCTAGAATCCATCAAAATAATTAGAAGAAAGAATCCTAATGTGATCGGGAAGTATCACTGAACTACAGTGCTATTCTCAGAAAGTGAGATGGCCCTGCAGATTCACTGAAAATAATTAACAAAACTGAGGTGCATTAGCAGAACCATGTACAGAAGCTGGAACACTAATTGCCTGCATTAGACCTGATTCAAGTGAGATGTTCTTCCATCCAACTTTAAGGACTCAATTCACTTATTATTATTCTTTACAAATTAATGAAAAATGCTAAGAAAGTTGCATTTATAAAAGCAATACAATTTGCACAATGGCAAGTTTACGGGCAATATGGCATCAACAGGCAGTATTGTAATACTATGTTTGTAACCGGGAGTTGGCAGCCTTTGGCCCACGGCCCACTAGGGGGCTTACCTGGCAAGCCGCATGCCAGGGTAAGCCTGTTGTAGACAACTATAATTAGAGACGTTCCCTCATAAGGGACAGTATTATGAACATAGGAATTTGGAGATGTGCTCTGGAGGTGGAGGTCAGAGTGCCACATGGCCATGTGCAGCAATTCACCACAGCAGCTCTCTAGTGTGTTTTCATAAAAAGTTTATTCCTTTCTCATTCATTTGGTTTGCTGTTTAATGATCCTTACAGTGTGGCTTGCTGGCTAGCGCATGGGCTGGGACTCAAAAGACCTGGGTTCTACTTCCAGTTGTGCTCCTGATCTCCTGAGTGACCTTAGGTACCCCCCTTCTGTACCTCAGTTTTCACCTCTCTAAAGTGGCGATAACGATACTGCTTCTTTTGTAAAGCCCTTTGACAGGTAGCGATGAAAAGCGCTATGTAAGAGCTAGTAACTAATGGTTATATTATTAAAATGCCTAAACTGGCTCCTCATGGCCCTGGGATAATACAAACACCGTTTCACTTCACCAAACACAGGCAAAAACACAAGCTAGGTTCCGTTGCAAAATCCTCCAATTAAAAAAACAGGTTTGGTGGAAAAATGCAAGAGTTGCTATTATACATACACATAATATATTGTGCATAAATGTATTGCACATGTTTAAGAAATATTTAACAGTATTGGGAATATATTTAAAACACCGTATATCACATCTGTAGAATTTTCCTAGTCTTTAAACGAGTAAGCTTATACCTTATACATCATGAAATATGTCACAGGTCTCTATGTAGAAACCCCCTTTTATTAAGTAATAAGGCCTCTAATTTACTTGTCATATTTTCACCAGCACATAGAACTTGCACCTTTATCACATACCTTTTACTAGGCAAGCTGCAGGTGAAAGTAAAACTTAGTGTAGACATCACTCTCAGTTCAGACTAGGGTGACCAGATGTCCCGATTTTATAGGGACAAGACTGATTGTTGAGTCTTTTTCTTATATTGGTTCCTATTACCCCCACCCCGTCCTGATTTTTCACAGTTCCTGTCTGGTCACCCTAGTTCAAATCATCCATGTTTTAAATGTGTTGGTGGATACATGTAAACTTAATAGAAGCTGCAGTAATACATATACTAAATTTTGCTCTGAGGACAACCTGCAATCAAATTGACAATCTGATTTCTTAATCAACCTCTTTAATGTATCCTCAGATTTTCTGGTACACTTTTGTTCAGGACTTTACAGGCCAGTTCTACTAAGCAACTGATTTTTGCTGGTGTTTTAAGATATTAACATATTTCTTGCAATATATTTCTACATTCTGTTCTATTCTATGGTTTACAGGTTCTTTTACCTTCATAGTCAGTGTCTGTCACTGAAGTATCACAGTATCTATAAAATAAAGAGCTAGTAACAAATACCCAAATAGTCATTAAGATAAATACAATGAAGAGGTATTATTTTTTGCTGAAGTTATGCAAGGCTCTTGCTATATAGCCACAGTGATCTATAGACTTTAGCCACTACTTAACGTTAAACATATTCAGAACCAAAGCGGACAGTTGGCATGAAAGTTAGGAGACCTTGAACATCTGATCTACTCAGTCAAACAAAAGAAAAAGTTTGGCCTGTTTGCTGCCTTGCTGAATCTGAAGTTTTACAAGTTCAATACCCACGGGCAAAATAAAAATGTAAAAGCTAGCTGCATCCTTAGTATGCTTAGTGAAGCTGAGATACTCTGTTAGTTTTCCACAAAGACAGGCATTTTGTCTGGATTCATGTACAAGTAGGAGTGTGCATTAGGTAGGCTAGACCACATTCTCTTGTCTTTACAACAATTGAAGCTACAAGTCAGTTAAAAGAAACAAAAAATAAAACTCTGACAACTAGGAAAGTGTTCCTAAAGCACAGGTTCTATGGAATGTGACCTCAGCAGCCAGGAATACTACACTCAGTGGCTGAACACCAAGTGCCATATTGATGTTAGCTGATGATCTGTGCCAAGATGGGGTTCAGCTGTTTGTTTTAGGGAGTGGAGGCTGGCAAGAACAGCTGAAAGTAGCACAACTGAAGGAGGATGAAGTAATCAGAACACTTTTGTGAATTCAGCTTGTAAGGTTATTTATAGACAGTTACAGGTCGGGACTGTTTGCTTTTCCATTGTCTTAAATCAAACAACATACATCTTTAGCCTCAAGGTAAGAAAAATAAGTCCTTGGCAACTCCTGCTGGTAACAATTGCTTTATCTGAAGAGCTCTGTATTGTTATTAAAGGTAGAAGGGTTTGGGCTCATTTCTACCTGCCAGTAAAACACAAACCACAAAAAGCAGCTCTCCCTAAGGATATGTCTTCACTGCGCAGTTAACCCAGGCTCTTCGACTTTGGCCAACAGTCTCCCTCCCTCCCTCCCACAGACAAACCTTTAACCTAGGTTTGAAGATGCTTTAATCCCAGCTGCAGGGTATATGTTAGATCCCGGGTTCTGCTTTCATTTTAGCTGGACCCACTCACTCATCCTACTGAGAGGACACAGGCAGCCATTTGGCTGCTGATAGTCCTCGAATGCCCTTACCAAAATTCCTCCTCTCCCCCAAGGACAGACAAGTTATCTTGCAATTGGCACAACTGACTAGTAAAGAATCCTAAGGCATCTCAGCACAGAGTACTATGGGATATGCCCCCAGACACACACAGGTCAGGTAAGAGAGTGAGGATCCAGTAATGCAGGTAGGGATTTCCTGTGGAGAAGCTCAAAGCCATGTTCAGCTACTCCAGGTGTTGATCACCTGGGTTAACTATGCAGTGAAAACATATACTACAAGAGGACAAAATATAAAGCTCTGTAAGCTAATGAGCACAACATCAACAAAAAATTACAAAAGCCAAAAAGAGGGTCCCAGCTCCATGTCTACAGCTCCTTGACACTCCGATACCCTAGTAATACAATAATAAATAACACACAATCACAAATGGCTCTATTGTAATAATTTCTGTCATTAAATACAGCCTCACTCTATTCATTCAAAAGACTAAATAGCCTTATAGTTATGTGCAAGAAATACACCAACAGATTTCCTCAGTCTGTGCCAATGGATCAGGGATATTTGGTCTGTGGCTTTAAAAGCACCCACAGCTCTTCAGGGTCCTGCATGCAGCCCTCATGGAGTCTGTTGTAGTCAGAGAACCTTGAATCAGACATACATCTGGGACTAAAATAGAGGCCTTAGAGAAGCTAGCATTGAAGAATTCATTGTGCAGGCTGGCATTCCCAGGACTTGTGTGAGGACAGTGATGAGCAATCAAATGAATTGCTGGAATTCCTCCAAACAGAAAGTGGAGGATGGCAAGGGAGAGAGAAGAAAACCTTGATTTCTCCAGCTGCTACAAAGCAAAAAAAAAAAAAGGCATGGAAAGAGAAGAAAAACCTACCTCCCTGTTTGTGCATACCAAGGAGGAGCTACAAAGAGGATTGATATTGTATTGAATAGTGTCATGGTATGTGACAATCTGACATTATTTCATAATGGTTTTCATTTCACTTTCAGTCAGACCCTTAGGAGTCTGTGGCCTAGTCTATACTGCACGGTTAAGTCGCCACAAGGCAGCTTATGTTGATGTGGCTGTTTATGCATCTGGACTTAAGCTTCACTTTTACTGATGTAACTGCTCCATTATGCCAACATAATAACACCACCTCCCCCCAGCAGCATAGAGTAAAAGTCAATGCAGTTAGGTCAACACAGTGTTAGTGTAGACACTGTGTTACTTACATGGACTGTTAGTGTCCTCCAGGAGGTGTCCCACAGTGCCACTCTGATTACCACTGTGAACTCTGCTGCCTAGTGCCACCCACCCCACTTCCTCTTTAAAGCCCTGTGAAATTTTGAAATTCCATTTCTTGGTTGCCCAGTGTGGAGAGCTCTCTTGCCCATCTGACTATGTCGGTTGCACATGGCAGACGTGCTTATATCTGGAGTAAACAGGAGTGCAGGGGTTCTGGAACAATTTTTATAGTAGGGGTGCTGAGAGCGAAACCAAACTACAAATCCTGTGTATAATGGAAACTACTTCAAGCCAGGGGGTGCTGCAGCACCCCCCACATCTCTAGGTCCAGCACCTATGCAGGAGTGTGTCTGTAGGAGGTGGTGGATGTCCTGGTCTCTGGGGAGAAGAGGCTATGTGGGCATAACTCTAATCCAGCCATAGCAACACTGACTTGTTCGAGTAGATCATGCAGCAGGAGATGCTAGTGCTTCTCAGACAGCAAACAGGCATGCTGCAGACTCTGGTCCCTGCCTGAAGCTTTCTGAATAGTCCAGTTTTCTTAAATATGTGTGTCACACACCGTCCCTGACCAGCCCACAATGATGTCAACAAAATGTCCGTGGTGATTTACGAGCACTTGCATTACCATAGAAAGTTACCCTTTCTGTGGATGGACTCTGCAGCAGGGTGATCTGGTGCCAAAATGAGGATATTCATGTCATTTATTGCCCCACCACATTGCTGCAGAATTATCCACTATGTCCTGCACATTGCACAGAGTCACAGTCCTTTGTAGCACGAGGCAATTAATGACCTTGCACACTTGCATCACATCAGTCACTATGGTGGATTTCCCAACCCCAAACTGATTCCTGACTGACCGGTAGCAATTTGGCATTGCAAGTTTTCACAGTGCGATCTCCACTTGCTTCTCCACTATCAGTGCAGATCTCATTTTGGTGTCCCTGGCTGGGGCGAGCTCTGCACACAGATCCAGGAATGTGGACTTGTTAATTCAAAAGTTCTGCAGCCACAGCTCGTCATCCCAAACCTGCATGAAAGCGCGATCCCATCAGATAGAGCTTGTTTTTTGGGCCCAGAACTGGTGCTCCACCCTCTGAAGCTGCTCCGGGAGTGCCACAAACTTGAATTGTTTCTTTCTATGTCCCACAGCAATCTAACCTTCAAGGAATAATCATGTTCCCCAAGCTCCTTTGGTGGCTCTTCAAATACTGCAGGATCAGCTGGCTCATGCTCGCAATGCTCATCACAATAGTGCAGAGCTGTGCATGTTCTATGCTTCTGTCACAGATGATGCACAGTGAGAAGGGACATCTCGGTTTAGACGTGTGATTTTGAAAAGAGGTGCAAAACATTATGGGATGCAGATGAAATTATGGGATGGAGAACACTGCAGTATGGGAAGCTGAGCTCATGCTCCGAGTCACTCCTGCACAATTCATTTCGGCCCCATGAGGCTGCAAACCCTTCTCAAAACACCCTGTGCTAGATGGTGGCAAATTGCACAGTGGGGTAGCTCTCACATTACCCTGCTTTCTGCATCTCTTAGGATGTGCACTGCCCGCAACACAGGGAGTAATAACTGTGGCGGCTGTACGTGGAGTAACTTGGGAGATATAATTCTGTAGTGTAGATATAACCTGAGTCATTTTTGAAAATGGGACTTAGGCATTCTTGAAAATTTTACTGCTAGAGTGTTGCCTGTCTGTAAAGCACCATTGTGCTACAGAAATAATAAATAATAATATAATACAGCAAAAGGATTAAAATAATTTTAACAACATCTAAAGACATTTGCTGGTTATTTAATCACTCTGCTTGTGTCACTATAGTAATGTGTGTCCTTTCCAGTTAGGTGAATCACTGAAAGCTCAAAACTGGTTTGCACCACAAACAGGTTCCCTGGCCTAGATCATGTCCAAAGACCGCTTAGAATTCTTGGCACGCTCCAGCGTATGGGAGAAATTCCCACACTCAAGCATCAGCAATCACTTATGCGGGGAGCTGGAATTTTATTTTGAATGGAGCCAGCTACATGCTCAAGCTGGCAGGAACAGCTGCAGAAGCAGTTTAGACAGTGACCTTCAACACTGATGATAAAACATTCTTTATTCCTGCTATCTTGATTGCTTGCTCTAACCGTTCCCTCTGTTCCTTCATGTCAGCCACTCCAATTCCCTCCATTCCATCACTTCATCCCCTTTCCTCCTTTCCTGTATTTTTCCTTTCAGCTAATTATTTTCTGTCTTCTCATCTCTTCTACTCTTGACCAATTATAAAAAAATTAAATACACAAAACCCCACTCAACTAGCCTAGCACTTGCACTCCATAACTCTCTTATGTTATACTCCTTTCCCCCCATCCTTTGTCTATCTTATCTAGTTAGAATGTATGCTCCTTCAGGCCAGGACCATCTTACACTCTAACACAATAAGGCCCTAATCTCAGCTGGAGTCTCTATCTGCTACTATAATACAAATAAACAATATATCTCAGAGCCTTTCCAAAAGTCAAGATGACAGAACCAGTGAAAATGGTTTTGTTAAAGTAAGTTGAAATTAAAACACAGTAAATTAAGTTGTACATTCAGGGTTAGTGAGTGGAGAAAAGAGTCTAATGATGCCTCTTTTGGCAATGCAGATATTTTCCTTTATTGTATCCCTACTGTATGAGGAAGTGGCATAGGAACTATTTCATCCACCAAATCCTTATATACAAGCCACTGGCCTTAACCAACCCAAAACAGACTGTGTTGTGGAGCGCATTGCTTTTCTCTGAAACTTTTCTTCTATTCACCTTGATACATTTAGGGAGCTAGCTATCATTTGCTAATTAAGCCATCTCATTGCCAGCCATGGGTTCTAATTGCCTTTTAGCATCAACATAAGACCCCAAGCCTTTGGCAGTCTGTCAAGGTTCCTTCCTCACTCTGAACTTTAGGGTACAAATGTGGGGACCTGCATGGACACTTCTAAGCTTAATTACTAGCTTAGATCTGGTAACTGCCACCATCCAAATTTCAGTGTCTGGAGCACTTCCTGTCCCCCCAAAACTCTCCCCTCCCTGGGTGGCCTTGAGGGACTTCACCAGTTCCCTGGTGAACACAGATCCAAACCCTTTGGATCTTAAAACAAGGAGAAATTAACCATCCCCCCTCCTTTCTCCCACCAGTCCCTCGTGAGTCCAGATCCAATCCCCTTGGATCTTAAAACAAGGAAAAATCAATCAGGTTCTTAAAAAGAAAGCTTTTAATTAAAGAAGAAAGGTAAAAATCATCTCTGTAAAATCAGGATGGAAAATACTTTACAGGGTAATCAAATTCGTATAGCCCAGAGGAACATCCTCTAGCCTTAGGTTCAAAGTTACAGCAAACAGAGGTAAAATCCTCTCAGCAAAAAGAAGGACATTTACAAGTTGAGAAAACAAAAATAAAACCAATCCGCCTTGCCTGGCTGTTACTTACAATTTTGAAACATGAAAGACTGATTCAGAAAGATTTGGAGAGTCTGGATTGACGTCTGGTTCCACTTAATCCCAAGAGCGAACAACACCCACCCAAAAAAAGAGCGTAGATAAAGACTTCCCTCCACCAAGATTTGAAAGTATCTTATCCCCTTATTGGTCCTCTGGTCAGGTGTCAGCCAGGTTTGCTGAGCTTCTTAACCATTTACAAGTAAAAGAGGCATTAACTCTTAACTATCTGTTTATGACACACTCCAAAACAGAAAACTACATAAAGCCCAAAACCAATTTATAAGGCTGCTTGGCCAAATTCTTGTTCATCTGTAGTCAGTAACAAAACTCTGACTTTGATGAGACCAACATTTTTGCCTTATGTGCAGCGCAGAAGCTCCAGAAAAACAGACTTCAGGCCAATGGTAATGCCAGCTGTGACAAATGTAGCCATCAAGAAAAAGGAAAAGAACTGGGGCAGGGACATTTTTTTACTGAGGCAGATATATAAGACTCACTCTTCCTTTTGAAATGTTTAAAGAATTTAAGAATGCAGACACTTTAGAATTCACTACTCTTGCCAAAGTACATAAATTGTGTGCATCCCTTGTTGTGGTTTGCCCCCTGTTGCAAAAACTGTGGTGTTGTGCTAATCTAGGATATTACAGCAGCCAGTAGACCAACTAGTCATGTTTGGCACATAGTAAATAATGTGTAGTGGTTATTGCTGGATTAACTTCTTAGCTTTCAGTTTTTCCTAAGAGTTTCTGACATGTCTGATCAATCCTTGCGATAGTGTAACCATGAAAAGCAAAAAGCCCAGCTTGTGCTATAAATTAGATATTTAAGACACATTGATACTTGGTACAGAACACGTGAATAAATGAGAATTAGTGAACTGGAAAACAGTTTCACCTGCCCTGGTAAATACCTTGTGTCATTATATATGCTCTTATAGACCAGCTGCACCTAGATTAGAGGCTCAGTATTGTAGGTACCTTCTTCTAAAAATGTTTGCCAGCTGATCCTTCAGGGTACAGTTCAAAGTACTCCTCAACATTGTCCTCTAGAGCACAGTAAGGAGAGTCTGATTTACTGTAATGCTAGGAGATGGCACAATTATTGATCAAATTCCATTTCATATAGAAATGTCTGATACTGACTAGCAGAAAGAGATACAGGGAGATCATGGCCATGCATACATTTTCCAAACAGACTGCAGGCAAAGGTAGGGTGGTCAACTCATCCAGACTTGGAGGGATACATGACACCCATCTACTCACTCTCTTAAGCACACATGTGCATTTGCACAGCGTGCAGTGCTCTCCTTCCCCACCCCCAACGCCCATCTCAAAGAGGCTGCTAGGAGGAAAGGTCTGAAATGGAAAAAGTACTGAGAGGGTAAGAGAATGCAGTGAGAAAATGAATAGTGGTGGATAGAAACAAACACTGGAATGGGGGAGGGGAAGAAAAAGGAGATAGAGGAGGAAAGTTAAAATAGGTTTGAGGTTACTGTTTAGCATTCCTTTGGGTGAGCATGTTGACGTGAATACCTAGAAATCCAGTATGGTGTCCATATTACCATGTGTAGTTAACATTTTTCAGTTTATTAGCACCAAAAAACCCAGCATGTAACCAAAATCAGAGGCTTAGGGGTATCTGAGTTGATTAACCATCCACTGATCACAAAAGAGAAAGATTTATCTGACCATAGACCAATTACAGGAAAATGCTTGTATCTTTGCTACTGGCCTCCCCAGCCATTACTCCTTAGTAGCAATTTAGAAATTTATTATGTCATTATTATTATAGCAGTTCATTCTGCATACTCCAGTAACTTACAACACATTATGGTCTCCGTAAATAAACTTCTGCCTCTATGTATGCACAAACATATCCTGCAAATTCCATTACAAATTGCACACAATCAGAGGTGCTCAAAGTTCTGTAACACCCGTAAGTTTAATAGAACTACATTATAATTAAAAAAAAAAAGTTAGAAACCAGAAAGTGAAGACAATAAGCATTCTTCTCCTCTTATTTACATATAGCCCTCCATTCAACAACTTTCTTTTTTAACCTATTGCCTTCCCTCCCCCCAAATCAGGATATTCTATAGTTGGAAAATATAATACGTATTGTTGAAAACAGAAATTCTGACAACCACAAATCCAGCAGTCAACATAGTATCTTCTAGATATGGAATATTTAATTCCTCTCAGAGAGAAGCATTGAGGTATTGACTGTTCTCACGTGGGTTCTATTCTGCCATGTTTCCTGGTTGTTGTATGCATGAAACCCCTAGCAGCACTATAGTATTTAGACTGGTCTGTAGTGCCAGCAGAAATCTGATGTCACGTAGATCTATGTTAGTGTTATCAGTCCCATGACATAATTCTCATGTTCCCACATCTGGTGGAGAGTGGCACTTGCAATCAAATATTCTTAGCCAGACATTAGGAAAAAAAAGAGGAGCTTCCCTGTGAGATGGATGAAACTGGTGTAGTGCTGAGTGACTGCTGATCATGCCTAATCCAAATACAAAGCACTGGTTGGTTGGAAGGAGCGACCAGCACAGATATCTGTCCTTTTCATTCAGGGAATGTGACTCTCACTTGTTACCAGACTTTAAAAGCTAGTAATCCTTTTGCACCCTTCCAAGAAGAACATCATTTCTCTGAATAGTTTTGTTCTAACAACCAGGGCCGGCTCTAGCCATTTCACTGCCCCAAGCACAGCGGCACGCCACGGGGGGCGCTCTGCCGTTCGCCGGTCCCGCGGCTCCGGTGGAGCATCTGCAGGGATGCCTACGGGAGGTCCACCGGAGCCGCCTGCTGCCCTCCCGGCAACTGGCAGAGCGCCCCCTGCGGCATGCCGCCCCAAGCACGCGCTTGGTGCGCTGGGGCCTGGAGCCGGCCCTGCTAACAACAAACATTGCCTTAAAGTCATTAGTTTAATCCAGCAGAGACATATTTATTTTAGACTTCACTATATTTGAAGATGTACCTCACCAACACTATCATGTTAAATGAAAGTATGCATTTTTATGAAGTTCCTGTAAAATAGGACTAATGAAACCCAAAATATTCCCTATCTCATTCAGTTTAGGACATTTCCATCAATCAAATCATCCTGCTCAATCCATTTCCCCTGAAAAAGCCTGTGGTGGGGTGAAAAAAAGATGATTTGCAGGGTGAACTGAAGGCCAACTCATATGGGCTCTGGTGGACCAGCGGCAAGAAAGCAAATTTCAGAATATATCACCCTTCCCCCAAAAGAGTCTGTCCCAGCTGGACTAGGAAGCTGTTACCTGAGTGCCTCAGCTGACTGTGATTGTTATGGTACCACCCCGGGTGAGCGCTGACTTCTGAAGTCTCCAGGATTTAAAACAATTGAGGTTGTTCCAGACCACCACACATCCTAGATACAACCATTGGAGGGGTTGAAGCATCATCAACATTGTTGATAACTGTTCTGTTGACTAATATCTAGTCATGGTAAATTTGATTTATTCCACCACATTCTACTCTGTGATTCTGCCATACCACAGCACAGAAGCTAGCATCCATAGCCATACTTAAGGCATCATTTGAATTACTAGAAAGTGGTGGCCCAACTGCAAGAATGATTTCTCTCAGGAATGACCTCCATCTCTCCGACTCATAAATGGAGCTTACGGTGACTGCTTCCAGGCTTGTCTGAAAGGGGAACTGATTTGCCTGCATAGTTTATTCTCCTCAGCAGATATATGTCTGAGATTACTAAATAGGGAAAAAGAAGTTTGTGCTATACAAAAATCAAAACTATATGGTGACAGGAGGAGGAGATGTAGGGAATCCACCAGATGTGCCATTAAAATGATAACTACAGGATAAACACTGATCTCCCTCCTCTGCCCCTCCCACCAACCCCAGTCACCACAGGCCTAGAGAACCTGCCTCAAAGTTAACAGGTGCTATTTACTCTGTAGGAAATAGGCAGGATTTGAGGACCCCATGCAAAGGGAGCTTATCATGTATACCACAGAACCCAGTTCTCTGCAAGATTGGCATGCCTCTTTGTGGGGAGGATTCTGCATGCCTCTGCTCTGTGTGTGTGTGGCAGGGGGTATACTGCAGAAGATATGGGGTACAGAGACAGATTAACTGGCCATTGCCTCTGTTTAGGGTGTTGGGGAGTGCCAAGGCTATGGAAGCAATGCAATACAGAGGCTTCAGACTGGAAAGGATTCTTCCTCCCCCAGCACCCGAAGGACTCTCCAATTATGGTCTGGACAAAGATTTGGGCCTATCAACAGCTTGTACACACAACAATGAGCATCAGGCAGCATGTGTACATGAAGATTCTCAATTATAATTTATTCTCTTATTAAGATCAACACACCAAACATACTTTAATACTAAAGAAATAATTTGTATGAATGTATTAGAGATGTAATAACACTGCATCTCAAAGTAATTCTAAAATAATCACAGCAAAACATACATAATTAAAAAAAACATGAGAAGTCAGGACAAAACACTAATAAATAGATAGCTATCACTGATATATGCATTAGTCAATCAAGTTCCAATGACAGAGCTTAAGCTCCTCATTAAACTTTAAGAGGCATCATACATAATTCTGATTCTAAACAATATTAAATCTGTGGTATAGTTACCTCTGCCCACAAACAGGCACTGACATACTATAAAAATTCAAACAGAGTATAGTTGCAATTTAATAACTTGTTTTCTTTAAACATCCTGATGTACATCTCTGAATTAATAAAAATGTATTAGGTAATCACCACATTTCATGTGGCTTCTTTAGCATACCCTATCTATCTTTCCAGGAAGAAACTACCCAATGTTTTTTTTTTAATTTATCTTGTATGTTGCTGGTTACTGTGACAGACATCTGGAAATAGCTAAATGGAATGATCTGCCGCTAGCCTGACAAACAAGCATCTTACAGTCAAATTTTGCTTTCTTTTTATATCTTCCCTTTTAGATGAGGTCTGGATTCTATTTATTAAGAACGTGGTTTAAGTGAAACCAAAATTACTTGCATCCATTTTCAGTCAAGTAGAAAGTGCTTGGTTTGGAAGTACTATTTGATACATTCCTTAGAAGTTTTTCTTTTATGCAGATATGTACAATTCAGTATAAATTGTAGCTGTTATAAGTTTCACACAGTATTGTTCTGGATAGGTTGGTGAAATATTCTTTTCTTTATAGTAGTAATCCCAAATTTCAAAATACATTCAAGGGGCAAGCTGAGCAGAAAACAGAGGTTCATAAACTGCATTTCTTGCAGTAGCATCCCTATTACTCACCCCTGTTCATATAGAATCTATATTATGCCATGCTCAGCATGATGTGTAGGAGATGGTTGGTTAAATCCAATAACTCAGGATACTCTAATCTTGTCAATCTTCCCAATTCTTCACTTAGAAGAGGGCCACAAGCCTCATCTCTTGCTTAGAGGTCAGTCACTCAACTACTTCCCCAGAAAGCTGTAGGGTGTATTTATAATATAGTTGCTTCTCACACTGGTACAATTCATGCTAAATCATTTTAAAGTACATTATATGTGGAAGGCCCCATTAAAAGCCCAATACTTGACACTTTGAAGGGATTATAATACCACAATCTCTTAGTCTAAGTGCAGGAAGCAATCACAGTTACTTAGGTGTCGGGGGTGAATATTGAGTTTTTAATACTGCCAACTCTATTTACATTTACTGGAGATTCATTACAATATGAAAAAAGTTGATAGCAGTTTGCATATGCATGTTGACAAAGTGCTAACTGTAAAGTTATAGTTTGTTTTGTCCACTGCTCATTTCATAATGTCCACTTCACTGTACGATTAGTAAACAGAATTCAGAATTATTGCTTAAAACAAAAATCAACCCCCACCCAAAAATCAAATCCCATCTGTCTTAGGTAAAATGGAAAACTTGGGGTCACCTGGGAATCCAGTTTACCACTGCTCTATTGCCACTAGAGCAAATTTTGAGTGTAGTTTTAGCCTATTTTACCCCTCCTTCCAAAGACTTTTCTGCAGAAGATACAAGACAGGCACTTTCCAGGATGGCATTTTATTTTTATATATGCTCCCAAGAGGAGTGACCTATCAGCTTCCTTGAGATAAATGCTAGATTGATTATTGCATGAGTGTGAAAAAAAGCATAATTTTGCCCTCTGTGTATTATCATTTTCCACAGCCTTTTTAATATCTCCAGTCACCTTTATAACACATTGTTAAGTGCAAAAGTTTTTATTCACCAAATAGTTTTTCTTTTCACTTTAAAACTGGAAATATTCATTTCAATTGTAACAAAATTCTATCATCATTACATCTGGCTTGCTGACAAAACCCTACTTCTACTAACCCAGAGAAGTTCGAAGTCCTCCTCTCCTATTTTAAATCTGACACAGAAGACAAACAGTTTGCAGATTATGAAAGTGAGTGTCATACACTTCTCTCCTCCCAATTTATCAGAAAAATATACTAGATATTATGATTCATATAGTGAAATGCAATTTATTTAAGCTCAAATGAAAAAATACAGCAATACCTAACTTGCAGAAGAGCAGAACTAATGTAGAGTTTGCATTTCTTCTTTCTATAGACGTTGCCTTGATCGAGGCTACCCACCCATTTTTCTTGTTCATAAGAGTCTCAAAGATAGATAAATGGTACATAATGGGCTGCTTTGAAATGTGATGTTTAAGCTCTAGAGCAAATGAGGGCCAAAAACTCCACAAGTACAAAACAATTCAGAGTTGATTTATACTCATTATAAACCCCTTCATAACTCTGAGGACGAAATACAGCTCTTGCATTATAAAGCATTTAAATTAGGATTAGAGTTATAGTGGATTCTAAACTATGCATGGATGGGTGAAATGAAAGTTTACTTAGACAACCACTATATTATTACTGATTTCTGCATAGTCTCTTTGACCGATCAGAAGAGAAAGCTTTACTGTTTCCAGTACAAGATTATAATTTTTTTACAAATGTTATAGTTTAATATAGATATTAAATACCTAAAGACTGCTTGGCATTTAAAAGAATCATCAATTTCAGCGGTTGCAAAAACTGCTAAATTATTAGCTGGAGGGGCAAGTCCTCTCCAAGTCTTATACAACATGGACATGGACATTTAACACCACAGATGTGCATGGAGCTTTACCAAAGCTATGAAGATGGATTTCTTGCCCTGAAGAGCTTAATTGAAGTTAAACTATTTGTTAAATTGGTTCCTCCCAGGCATGCTGGAGACAATTCTGGATTAAGAAGATAGTTATTTCTCCATGTCCATTCTGACTTTTTCCATTTTACTGAGATTGCCAACATAATTTCATTAGTGGCAGTGGTTTTCAATTGTGGACCCTGGTCTGTTAGGCAACAGTTTGGGAACAGTCATTAAATCTCATATATTCCAAATCCTAAATGACGATTACTTCAGGCTCCAACTCACTGTCAGTTTGGACTGTACCTCAACAGAAAAAAGGCTCCATATCCTGTTACCGACTCCAAGTTAGTCAGCCAGGCTTTCCAGAATTTTGAATTTGGTTGCTTTATCTACATTATACACTTTTGCACTTCCAGTTTACAATGCTTTCCTTTGTTGCCTTATCAGGAGTTGTAGAAGTAGAGTTTAGACAGCATATCCTTCACAGGTAGTATAAATATTTATCCAATATTTCATGCAAATTGAAAATGATATGGAAAATAATGTTACTTTGAAACACAGCTGTCAGGGTTCATTTCATGTTAGGACTCTTACCATAGACAGAATACCATGGCTGAACACTCTTTAAACATGTAGCTTGGATACAAGTGATAGTGACTTGATCACATTTGTAATGTGCAAACAGAATAAACCAATAACGTATAACCTTGATGCTTTAAAACGACCAATTTCACAAAGCTGAAAACAATTATGAGCCAAATTAGCTTGGATGAAGAATTTAAACAAAAACAATGTGAAGAATAATAATAGAAACTGTTTAAGAGAACTTTACTCTATGCCCAAAAGCCACAGTTAAGAAAGAAGGTTGTACCGGTTAAAAAATCAACTTGGCCAAGAGGAAACCTGTAACAAAACAAATCTCTAACAAATGAAACAAAGTTGATAATAATGAATATAAATCAGAAGCTAGGAATTGTAGAAAATTGATAAGGGAAACAATGGGACACAAGGATAATGTAGTGGCCAGCAGAGCTAAGGATGATGAGAAAGATTTTTTTAAGCTGGGAACAAAATGAATCTTAAAATACAATTGGTCCATTACTAGATGGAAATGGTAGAATTATCAATAATGAAAAAAACAAACAAACAAAAAAAAACTCTGCCTCAAATAAATCTTTGTATTCTGTATTTGGAATAAAAGGATGGTGTAGTCATACCACATGATGACAAAAACTCTTTCCTATCCCTACTAAAGTTAGACATTTTAAAATCAGCAGGTCTGGATAACTTTCTGTTTTAAGAAAGCCATTGGAAAAGTTCATTGGGCTATTAATATTGATTTTTAGTAGGTCTTGGAACACCGCAGAAATTCTAGAAGGCTAGAAGAAAACTAATGTTGTGCTGATATTTTTCAAAATGGGTAAATGGGATGACCAAGGTAATTATAGGCCTATTAGTCTGACATAGATCCCAGGAAAGATAATGGAGCAGATGATATGATGACATGATTAATAAAGAATTAAAGGAGGGTAATGTAATTAAGGCAAATCAGCATGGGTTTATGGAAAACAGATACTCTCAAATTAACTTGATATCTTCTTTTGATGAGATTAAAAGTTTGGCTGATAAAGGTAATATTGATGTACTAGATTTAGAGTTCTATAAGCTGTTTGACTTGATACCATACAACATTTTTATTAAAAAAACTAGAATAATACAAAATTATCCTGGCACACATTAAATGGATTAAAACCGAACTAACTGATAAGAATCAAAATGTCATCGTAAATTGGGGAATCATCATTAAGCAGGTGTGTTTCTAGTGAGATCACACAGGAATCAATTCTTGGCCCAATGCTATTTAACCTTTTGATCAATGACCTGGAAAAAAACAAAATCACTGATAAGGGTTGCAGATGACAAATTGGGGGCATAGTAAACAATGAAGAGGACGGGTCATTGGATTGCTTCACAAACTGGGGAGCCAACAATGTGTTTGTTAATATGGCTAAATGCCAACACCTAAAAACAAAGAACATAGGCCATATTTACAAGATCATGGACTGTATCCTGGGAAACAGTGACTCTAAGAGATTTGAGGGTTGTGGCAATAATCAGCTGAATACAAGGTCCCAGAGTGATGCTGTGGCCAACAGTGATAATGCAATCCTTAAATGCATAAATGCCAGAATCTCAAATAGTAGAGAGATTATTTCATCTCTGTATTTGGCATTGGTGCAACCGCTGTTGGAATACTCTATCCAGTTCTAGTGTCTACAATTAAAATAGGACATTAATAAATTGGAGAGTGTTCAGAGATGAGCTATGCGAATGATTACAAGACATGCCTTAGAGTGATTCAGCTCTTTGAGTCTGTTTATCTTAACAAAGAGAAGGTTAAGGTTGACAGACACCGTCTCTAAGGGCTTGTCTACACTACCATCTGGATTGGCGGGCAGCGATTGATCCAAGGGGGGGGTGGGAGGCGGGGGTCACTTTATTGCATCTAGTATAGATGCAATAAATTGACCTCTGTGCGCTCTCCCATTGACTCCGGTACTCCACCAGAATGAGGAGCACAAGCGGAGTCAATGGGAGAGTGTCAGCTGTCAACTTACCTCAGTGACGATATTGTGGTAAGTAGATCTAAGTACGTCAACTTCAGCTATGCTATTCACGTAGCTAAAGTTGCTTATCTTAGATCAACCCCATGCTGTAGTGTAGACAAGCCCTAAGTATCAACAAGGGAAAAATTATTTGATAATGGGCCCTTCAGTCTAGTAGACAAAGAAATAAATTCCAGTGACTGGAAGATGAAGCCAGTCAAATTCTCAAAGGAAATATCACAAATTGTTAACATTGAGAGGGTAATTAGCTATTGGAATCACTTACACAGGATAATGGTGGATTCTCTATCACTATCATTTTTTAAACAAAGATTGGATGTTTTTTCTAAAATATTGCTGTAAATCAAAAGGAATTATTTTGGCAAAGTTCTATGGCCCTGTCAGGATCCTACCAAGGGCAGTCTGGACCCAGGGTTAGGTCAAACCTAAGGCTAGGAGAAGAGTTCATAATCAGGTTCCATGTCAGGGTTGATAGCAAAAGTACGAAGTCCGAGTCAGGATCCAGGTCAGGAGGCGAGATCCAAATCAAGTCCAGGTCAAACCCAGGAGTTTAGGAGCAGGAATGGTCATGGCAGCTACTGGAGATCCATATGGTTGCCTGGACACTTCCTAAAATGCCCCTTGGGTTTATGTAGGGTATGGAGCCAATCAAGAGCCATGAGGCTGCTGTCTGTCAGACCCCTCGAGGTGGGACTTCCCATGGTTTTGGTCCATAGTGGGTTGTGAATAGTGGAATGCCAGCTAGTTACAGCTGCTACTGGTTGGAAGCATGAAATGACAGCTACTTGGCAGCCCTGCAGGCCTGGGTTCCAAATCCGTGGGGTCCTACAAGTCTATGTTACATAGGAGATCAGACTAGATGATCATAGGGGTGAATTTTGTTAAAACAATGCTACTAATATTAGTGCAGACCAGAAAACACGAATTCTATTTAACACAAAAATTGAGGTGAATCCAGACCCCGTCCCCTGGGGTCTCACACCAGAATAAAAAAATAATCCGGTTCTTAAACAAGAAACTTTTAATTAAAGAGAGAAAAAAATTATCTTTGTAAATTTAAGATGGATTAGGTACAGGGTTTTTCAGCTATAGACACTGGGAATACCCTCCCAGCCTAAGTATACAAGTACAAATTAAAATCCTTTCAGCAAAATACAAATTTGAACTCCTTCCAGCCAAATGCACATTTGAATTGTATTTTCTTTGAATAAGACTGTTTATTCAATATTTTCTTTCTAAGTATTGGCCCTATAGATTGTCAACACACTTGGACTTCAGAGAAAATTTTGGATGTCTATTTTCTTCTTTTTAATATAAAGCTTTCTTTTTAAGACCTGTTTGAGTTTTTCTCTGGTTAGGCTAGGACGAAGGGAAGGAAATTTCTCTTGTGTTAGGATTTACAGAGGGTGAATCTGTGCAGCCTCAGGGGAAGAAGGAGGGGTGGAGGTAAATTGCCCTCCTGTTTTTGGCCACTCAAGGAGTTTAAGTACAGTATCGCCGCAGGATATACCCAGGGAGGGGAGCTGGGATGATAAAGAGGAGAAAAGGGAGGAGGTTGCTTTTTCCCTTTAGTGTGAGACCTCAGGACCTCTGAGTCTTGGAGTCCCCCACGGGCGGAGGGGAAGAGTTTTGGGAGACCAGAGTGAGCAAAACACTGGAATTTTTGGCTGGTTGGCAGCGATATCAGATCTAGCTGGGTAATTTAAGCTTAGAGGAATTTATGCTAGCATCTTTATTTTCTGAACTCTAAGGCCTAGATCTAGAAGGAAGCTTATGACAAGGCAGACCTGCAGTCTTTGGCAATCTGCCCTGAGGAAGGCAGAGTGTTATGCTTGCATTGCCCTGGAAACAGGGCACCGGGTCACAACTCAGTAATATTTTTCCCACCTAGTAGACTAGTACAGCTGGGGGGTGGAGGGTAGTGGGAGGCGGCTTCTCTCCCATTCATATGTCATGCAGTCCAATGCAGTGATATAGGGGGTTCCTTGTGCCCACTGTCCCTGTGTGGCACCAGCGGGTCATGGCTGAGCTCTTTTTGTGCTTTTTGAGGATCCCTTGACATCTTAAGCGTGAGAGATAGGGCTTGGTGTCTGGAGCAAGCTGGGCCTCTACTTGTCGTCCTCAGAGATTTGACTTCTTCTTTTGTGACATGCACATAACTCTATGCTGTGCTTTGCTTTTTGCTATATTACTAAATGGGAATTTAAATTTTAATTTTTGTTTATTAGTTAAATTTGTTTAAAATTCAATTTCTCTTTAAGTAATCACACACACAGTCAGTTCACTACACAGTTTTTACTGAATAGAAAAATCATTTGCATATTTTTGCTATTTTAACCTGCTTCAAATTAGTGCAGAACCATCTTAAGAAAAGTATTCTGGAAAGATTATGAAAAAATAACAGCAACTTCAGTTGCTAACATTTCTCCTACATGCAAAAGCAGAAGAATGTCTAATTGGCCCGAGTAACAGATTAATAGAACTTTCATAACAGATAGAAGGAGATCTCTCTCTTTTAATTGTATTTTCTTTGAATAAGACTGTATTATTCAATATTTTCTTCTAAGTATTGACCCATATCATGTCAACACACTTTGGACTTCAGAGAAACATTTGATGGTCTTTTTCTTCTTTTTAATATAAAGCTTTCTTTTTAAGACCTGTTTGAGTTTTTCTGGTTAGCTAGGACGAAGGGGAAGGAAATTCTCTTGTGTTAGTTTACAGAGGGTGAATCTGTGCAGCCTGCACGGGGAAGAAGGAGGGGTGGAGGTAAATTGCCTCCTGTTTTTGCCACTCAGGAGTTTAAGACAGTATCGCCCAGAGATATACCCAGGGAGGGGAGCTGGGATGCAATAAAGAGGACGCAAGGGAGGAGGTTTTTTTCCCTTTAGTGGTGAGAGCTTCAGGACCTCTGAAGTCCTTGGGTCCCCCATGCGGCGGGGGAGGGGAAGAGTTTTGGGGAGACCAGAGTGAGCCAAAACACTGGAATTTTTGGCTGGTGGCAGCGATATCAGATCTAGCTGGGTAATTTAAGCTTAGAGGAATTTATGCTAGCATCTTTATTTTCTGAACTCTAAGGCCTAGATCTAGAAGGAAGCTTATGACAAGGCAGACCTGCAGTCTTTGGCAATCTGCCCTGAGGAAGGCAGAGTGTTATGCTTGCATTGCCCTGGAAACAGGGCACCGGGTCACAACTCAGTAATATTTTTCCCACCTAGTAGACTAGTACAGCTGGGGGGTGGAGGGTAGTGGGAGGCGGCTTCTCTCCCATTCATATGTCATGCAGTCCAATGCAGTGATATAGGGGGTTCCTTGTGCCCACTGTCCCTGTGTGGCACCAGCGGGTCATGGCTGAGCTCTTTTTGTGCTTTTTGAGGATCCCTTGACATCTTAAGCGTGAGAGATAGGGCTTGGTGTCTGGAGCAAGCTGGGCCTCTACTTGTCGTCCTCAGAGATTTGACTTCTTCTTTTGTGACATGCACATAACTCTATGCTGTGCTTTGCTTTTTGCTATATTACTAAATGGGAATTTAAATTTTAATTTTTGTTTATTAGTTAAATTTGTTTAAAATTCAATTTCTCTTTAAGTAATCACACACACAGTCAGTTCACTACACAGTTTTTACTGAATAGAAAAATCATTTGCATATTTTTGCTATTTTAACCTGCTTCAAATTAGTGCAGAACCATCTTAAGAAAAGTATTCTGGAAAGATTATGAAAAAATAACAGCAACTTCAGTTGCTAACATTTCTCCTACATGCAAAAGCAGAAGAATGTCTAATTGGCCCGAGTAACAGATTAATAGAACTTTCATAACAGATAGAAGGAGATCTCTCTCTTTT